>NC_046157.1:3000548-3300548 GCF_011064425.1 Rattus rattus
CACACCTCCACCTCCACCCCCCCACCCTCCACTCCCCAGGCAGCTCACAACCATCTGTAATAGGATCCAATAACCTGGTGTCTGAAGACAGCTACAGTGTACTCATATAAATACAATAAATAAATCTTAAACAAAACAAAGTTTCTAGAAATTGCAAAAACATATGAGAAAGTTTCCTTATAATGGCAGGCTGGCCAGGTAACAGTTACTTAGGCCTTAACATTTTACCTAGGTCCTAAGGGGGTGGGGGGGGGGAGGAATAAGAACCTACAAAGTAGCTAAGACTGGCTACAAGTGGCACCCAATGTCAGGCTTGGTAAAGAAAAACTTGGAAATTTAATTTCAAATGCCATAGAGAAAATATCAAGGGGTGAAGTAGTGGATTTTTTTTCAAGAGGTCAGAAAAAAAAAATTACTGTTGCTACTGCTAGGATATCTCAGGTTTTGCTCCCAGAGAAGATTTTCTGGTTTTTCTTTTTCTTTTTTGTTTATTTTGTTTCAAAAAGCATTAAAAGACTGTCTGAGCAGCTGGAAAGATTGCAAATGAAAATGGAGGGGCCTGAGAAAAACAACAACAAAATGGCTGAAGTAGGAAAACAAACAAACGGGAGCCTCTGCTCTCTCATTTCTGAAAGGGCTGTAGAGTTGCCTGGCAACTGGAGGGTTGTAAGTGGAAGTGAAAACACTTGGGAAACAAGGGGCACCAGAGAAGAGAGAACAGAAAGGCTCAGCCTCAGTGACTACGCAAGAGAGTAGGAGATTCCTGAAGGAGGAAAAAGAGGAGGAAACTTCCAGAGGGCAGCTGGGTCAGAGAACAGCTGAAAAAGCAGGGGACAATCAAATGAAAGACCCATTTCGCTTTTCCAACTTGGGCCCGGCAGAATGGCTCCCGCAAAGAAGGGTGGCGAGAAAAAGAAAGGCCGTTCGGCCATCAACTAGGTGGTGACCCGAGAATATACCATCAACATTCACAAGCGCATCCATGGAGTGGGCTTCAAGAAGCGTGCTCCTCGGGCACTCAAAGAAATTCGGAAATTTGCCATGAAGGAGATGGGGACTCCAGATGTGCGCATAGACACCAGGCTCAATAAAGCCGTCTGGGCCAAAGGAATAAGGAATGCTCCCTACTGCATCTGAGTGCGTTTGTCCAGAAAGCGTAATGAGGATGAGGATTCACCAAACAAGCTCTACACACTGGTAACTTACTTTCCTGTTACCATATTCAAAAATCTACAGACGGTCAATGTGGATGAGAACTAACTGCTGAATGCCAAATAAACTTACAGAACTGCCCAAAAAAAAAAAGACCCATTTCTAAGGAAAGGGTTAATATCAAACCAACTGGGCTGCCAGAGCTAGACATGGGTGGCCCAGGGTTATGAGATCACCATCAGCTCTCCCAGTAGTCATAACATATGCTTGCTAATGATGTAGAACAAAGTTATGTCAAGAAAGAATGGTGTCCTATAGAAATGATAGTTTTAAAGTGTTTTTTTTAAAAAAAAAAAAAAGATTTATTTATTTTTATATGTGAATACACTGTCATTGTCTTCAGACACACCAGAAGAAGGCGTACGATCCTATTACAGATGGTTGTGAGCCACCATGTGGTTGCTGGGAAATTGAACTCAGGACCTCTGGAAGAGCTGTCAGTGCTCTTAACTGCTGAGCCATCTCTCCAGCCCTTTAAAGTGTTTTCTAAAGAGGCAGTGACTTCATATAGGATGCACTCACCTTATGTGAAAAAAAGTCTAAGTACCTGGGCTACTCAAAAATAGAATTATTCTCCAACACTGCAAGAGAATGGTAACAGCTGCACTAGACAGAGGCTGGTCTGCAGCTGCAATGGTTAACATGGTGGAGGGAAGAAGTCTCGAACAGTGAAATGGAGCAAGAAGAATGAACATAGGAAAAGACCAGTTGTTGGGTAAAGATATACAAGACTCAGATATACAAGAATGGATTCTATTTGATGTTACCATACAACAATGTCACTCAGCAGCTTTAAAAGCTTGGGACAAAGTTGAGGAGCCCAGGAGAAAGTCCACCTCATTTACAGAGATTATAAAAGGGTCTGGAGAAGCCTTTATGATTTTCTACAAAGATGAGTCTCAGCTATGATCAAAGCCATATCAGACGCTGACACAAGGCAGGTGTTGATAGAGACCTTGGAGTTTGAACATTTGAGTACTGAATGTAAAAAGGTGTTTTAAAGGTGTGGGGCATGTCCATGGACAATTGGGTAAGGGATATGAAAAGGATGCCTAGGCTTCCCACGGTGTGAATATGATACAGCACAGGCTGCCATTGGGTTTAGTTAGGAGTGCAGATCCAAAAGAGCTATTCAAGGAAATATCTTACTGTCAGGAAATGGCTGTGGGGGCCTGGCTTGAAAGAGATCCACAGCAAAACCTAAAAGCTGTTTCTGTCACGGAGGGACATGCAGACTGAAAAATCTCTACTCAGGAGTGGAGACTTATTGCACACCACTGCAGGCAGTGCTGCTGCAGACTTGGCCACAGATAGACATCTTACTCTCTCCATAAAACTTCTCCCCCCCCCCTGGGGGCTGGGGACCGAACCCAGGACCTTGCGCTTCCTAGGCAAGCGCTCTACCACTGAGCCAAATCCCCAACCCCCTAATCTAGTTTTTTTATACAGCTGCATCAGGCTACCAGAACTAGAAGGCATCCATCATGGGTATCTATTCATATCACCCATACTTATTTACACACGGGTGTGCCAGGCCCCTCAGCATAAGGAAATGAAGACACTGACCAGTCGTTAGTAGGAAGTGTATTAGAAGCTTCCAATTTTCATGAACTGCATCAGGCAAACAGCGAAAGCTTAAAAAGCTGTTTTCTGGGGTTGGGGATTTAGCTCAGTGGTAGAGCGCTTGCCTAGGAAGCGCAAGGCCCTGGGTTCGATCCCCAGCTCCGGAAAAAAAAGAACCAAAAAAAATAAAAGAGTGAATGGAAGCCAGGGAAAGTTTTGTATTTGGGACATAGATTTTTTCTTATACTTCCACAGGAAGTGAAAAGACTGATAAAGAACTGTGCAGGAGAGGACTCCTGAAAACCTTGGCCACCGACCCAAAAAGTGCTTATTTCATTGAAAATGTCTGTTTATAATATTCCACTACACACAGCACGAGTAATGGCTTAAAACAGAGAGGGGAAAGGTAGTGACGTTATTGAAAATTATGGAATTTTGGTTTCTTTAAAAATATTATAATAATGTGCTTCATTTTAACCTCAGGTATAGGGATAAGGGGCTGCTTTGGACATTTGGAATTCTGGGAACCTTTCAGAGGGTATATCAATACCAGAACGTCAGAGGCAATGTGGGGTAGTTGTTGGCCATTTAGGGAGGTTGGTTGAGATTTGTTAGTAGCCACAGTCAAAGAAGAAACAAAAGGAACAAAATTAGATCCGGGGATCTCCCTCTCCTTCTCCTCCCCTCTCCCCCTCCCCTTTCCCTTTCCCTTCTATCTTTCTTTCTCTCCTATTCTAGAGTTAGGGGAACGAATAGGGTGGGAAAGAAGAACTCACAAAGTAGCAAAGACCAGTTATAGTCTGGCCTACAGAGTGAGTTCTAGGACAGTTAAGGCTACATGAAGAAACCCTGTCTCCAAAATCAAAAAATAAAAACACATGAACAAAAACGAGTGGGAAATAGAAAACCCCAGAGATAGAAGACTTTTGGGCATGCAGAGAAAGCTTAGATACAAGAGACTTGGGGATCATTTGTACAGTGTCAGAAGTCACCACATGAGAGAATTTGAACATTGAGCATGCCATTTCGAATTTTTATTATGTGTGTGTGTGTGTGTGTGTGTATGTGTGTGTGTGTGTGTGTGTGTTTGTCTGTGAATGTGCCCAGGAGGTAAGAAAGGGATCAGCTCTCTGAAACTGGAATTACAGACAGTTGTGAGCTTCCTGAGGTGGGATTGAACTGGAATTGAACTTGGTTCTTCTGCAAAAACATGTGCTTTTAGACACTGAGCCATTCATCTGTCCAGCAAAAATGCCAATTTAGTTTTTTCAATTCATTTTAACTTTTTAACTTTAATTTTAATTTTTTTGCCACTGAGCTGCATTGAAGCCAAGCCATTTGTAGCAAAACAGCAAGGTTTTAGTAACAGTAGTGTAGTGGATCAGGAGGGTTTAGGGAAGCTTTAGAACTTAGCCTACAGCTGCTCAGGGAGATAAGGAAGTTTGGGGTGGGAAGAGCTGAGAACAAAGGGAAGATTTTGATGACAAGAATTTCAATCTAGGCATTCCCAAGTGTACTGAGAGATTTGTCTGAGGTCCCAAATTCCAGAAAGTCATTTCTTTCCATGTGACTAGGGGCCCAGTAAGGTGAGGAGAGCTTCCTGGCACACCAGTGTGGCTTTTGTAGTAACAGTAGACTAGAGCAGGCAGTTCCAGGTGATAGGTATCTATTAGAGTGGGAGAAGAAAAACAGAGTTGCCCACATGGGCACAGCAGGCCAGAGAGCCTGAGAGAGTCGACAAAGAGGAGCCAATGGTCGGAGCACATGGAGTGAGGAAGCAGCTGAAAAGTCGGACTCTAGAATTTGGAGTAAAATGTAATGTGTGGCAGAAGCCAGCAGAAACAAATGATCCATGTATACCCCAGAAGAGGTATCAGTAGCTTGGCTCAGAAAAGCGGAATCCCTTGGAAGGAAGCTCATTCATGCTACTCCTGGGCTTCAGCACTAGGAGAATAAAAACAAAACAAAACAAAAACAACCAAACCAAAAAAACAATCGACCAAACAAACAGGCAAACACACAAGTGAGATGGCTAGGTAGGTGGAGGGAGAAAACCAGGAGAGGTGCAAAGATCAGGACTAGATAAGGTCATGGGTGGGGGTGGGATGGGAGTTATGAGAGAAGAGAGAGAGGAACAGGAGACCATGCAGCCAAAATGGCTGGTTCTATAGGAATGAGAGAAGCTGGAGGAAGGGAAGCCCAGCCCAGCCCCTGGGTTGAAGCAGTTGAGGGTAGGGGTCAGGGTATGTTGGTCAGGATGATAGGTAAGAGTGAGTAGAGACTGAGGGAAAGGGGCAGCCGGAGTCTACTTTGATATGTTAAACAGTCACTTGTCCTGAGTTTGAGACTAACCCCATACCTCCTACACTTTTCCAGCCCAAACAAGGGCTGCCCTTCCCCCAGTTTCTCGTTTCTATATAATTCTGCCACTTCTTTCATATGCTCTCTTTGCTCTCTTGGTCTCTTCCCCTCACCCCATCTCCTCTCACGGCCCAGTTCAGTCCATTTAATGTTCTCCTTTCTCTCCTTGCTCTGAATTCTTCTAGACGCCTCCAGCTGTTCTCAGTCTCATTTCTACAATGAAAACCTCCTCAACCATACCTTGGAGCAGTCGTGTTCTCAGTTTATAATTGAGGGAAGTGCCCCCTCACTGAGCTACATTCCCAGCCCTTATTTTGACTTTGAGAGAGAAATTCCACTAAATTGCTTAGCCTGGTCTTGAACTTGTGATTCTCCTGTCTCAGCTGCCTCGATAGCTGGATTTCAGGGTACCCCACAGGGCTCATCTTTGAGATGTGTCTCTAAGCATCTGTCCTGTCACAAACGTACCACAGATAGTTCTACATCAGATTCCCTACCTAGGTTGCTATAGAGATTAAAAGACCAAATCAAACGCTTGTACCTTAACAATCAAACCTTTACTCCTTGGTGCCCAGTTCAGTGAGTTGTGATGCCTCACAAAAAAAATCTACAGCTTACAGCTTACCTCCTAGGGACCCATGATGACTCATCCCAAACGTCAGTCACAGGAAAGACCACTGCTGCCTTAAATATGATTTAACAAGACAGTGAGATGACTGCTGTACACACACACACACACACACAGTCACACACACACACACACCACACAGTCACACACAGTCCACAGTCACACACAGTCACACACACAGTCATACAAAGTCACATACACAGTCCACACACAGACACACACACACAGTCCACACACAGTCACACACACACACAGTCACACACACAGTCACATACAAAGTCACACACACACAGTCGCACAGTCACACACACACACACAGTCACACACACAGTCACACAAAGTCCATCACAGTCACACCACCAGTCACACACACACAGTCACATCACAAAAGTCACACACAGTCACATACACACACACACACACACACACACACAGTCACACACACACACACACAGTCACACACACACACACACACACACTGTAGTGTGTCGATCTTACCTCAAAGGAAGTAAGATAGTTTATTCTGGAGCCAAACTTGAGTGACCATGGCTAAGGAACATAGCTCAAGGTCACCCAGGTCCCCTGTTTCGATCTGGAAGCATTTTCTGATTTTTTGTTTTGTTGTTTTGTTTTTTAAACAGTAACAGAACAAAGAAGCTCATATGTCAAAGCATTGTAAACTACATCAGAGGAAATATTAAGTGTGCATTCACAGCAGCCTGGCTGCTATCTGTTAGCATTCTTAGTCCTTCCATTGTTGGAGAAGAGGGTTTTGTTAATGTAATACATTAAAAAAGTCATTTTATCCAGGTTAGGTCTGAGTCTGGGCTGGGTAAGAGAAAGGATTAAGATAGCTTCAAAGAAATTGTGATTAGGTTATCAGATCAGCAATGTGGTGTTTTGGACAGGTATGGCCTCATGCCTTTGAATGCTTGGCCCAGGTGGAGAGGCACAACTAGGAGGTGTGGCCTCGCTGGAGTGGGTGTGGCCTTGCTGGAGGAAGTGTGTCTCTGTGGAGGCAGGTTTTGCTCTGCTCCGTGTGGCACACAGCCTCCTTCTGCTGCCTTCAGATCAGGATGTAGAACTCAGTTCCTTCTCCAGCACCACGTCTGCCTGGATGCCGCCACACTTAACACCATGATGATGGACTAAACCCCTGAAACTGTAAGCCAGTCCCAGTTAAATGTTTTCCTTTCTAAGTGTTGCCTTGGTCGTGGTGTTTCTTCACAGCATTAAAACCCAAACTAAGTCGAGCAACATTCCATACTCTCCGTAGTTATTAGGTTTTCATCAGTAGTCGATGCAGACATCTTTCCAGGAATTCACATTTACACTGCTTATTTATCCAGATGTGAACCCTACACTAATAGAACGTGAGGTTGTTAGACAGTTTGGGAAATGGAGACTAAGAAAACTGAGGCAGAGAAGCAAACAAGGGATCTCACAGCTGAGATTGGAACAGTGAGGGCCTGATCTTTCCATAGGATGAAGGATAAGATGAGAGGGGCTGAGGGCCATGTAAACAGGTAGTTACAAGAAGTTACAGCTATGCGTGTGTGCTTGTGTGTGCATGTTTGTATGTGAGTATGTGTGTGTTTGTGTGTGTTTGTGTGTGCGTGTTTGTGCATACTTGTGTGTGTGTGTGTGTGTGTGTGTGTGTGTGTGTGTGTGTGTGTGTGTGTGTGGTTTGACTGGGAGAATGATGAGTTGTTTTCCATACCCAGGTACATTACTTCTGCATGTGGAGTGGACTGTTGAGGCTGGAACCAAACCGTTCTCTATGGCTAGGGTGACTGCTCAGCACAGCCTAACTCAGTAAATGATTTTTTTTTCATTTATTTATTTTATTTATCAGTACACTGTCTCTGTCTTCAGACACACCAGAAGAGGGCATCAGATCTCACTACAGATGGTTGTGAGCCACCATGTGGTTGCTGGGATTTGAACTCAGGACCTCTGGAAGAGCAGTCAGTGCTCTTAATCACTGAGCCATCTCTCCAGCCCAGTAAATGATTTTTTTACTGAATGGTGAAAGTAACTGAAAAGGAAGGACCTACTAGGTATGGTGGAGGAGAAGGTTTATTGTGGATAAAAGGGAGAACATAGACAGAGGCAGAGACATCTGGGAAACCCAGAGTGAACATGACCCTGAGCTGAGCCATGTGAGGAGACAGGAGAATCAGGAGGGTAAAGTGCCAGGTCACCAAAATGGCTGGACTATACAGGGAAAGGCGGCTAAGTGAAGAACAGCTCAGCCCCTGGGCTGGAGAAGTTTAGGGTAGGGGAGTGTGGTATACCACCTATGCCCTGTAACAGGTATGGACTGAGGGATGCTGGGAGAACCTGGTGGCCAGGTCTGCTTTGATACATTAGAAAGGCACCCTAGTCACTTAGCCATGTGTCCTGGGTTTGAGACCTAAGAAGTTTCTTATGGCCTGAGGCAATTATGCAACAGAGAGGAGAGGGAATCCTAGAAAGATGTGCTGAGATGAACTTACTGCCCTTGGGGTAAAAGACTCATTAGGAGAGTTAGTAATGAATGCCACACACAAGAGAGTAGGGTTCTAAAAAACTGAGGCTTCAGATTTACCTGACAAAGTGAGTTGTCTGTTCTTACAGGGAGGAGGGGGTCCCACACAGCAGGCCTTGTTAATAAGTAGCAGACACTCTGTTAGTAAGTAGTATACGAGGCGCCTGTAGTCTCAGGTTGTCTGGGATTCCTGGTGAAGGAGTTGGGGATAGGTTGGGGAGTGGCAGCTTTTTGTGAGAGCTGAGAAGAGGCAGGCTGCAGGGTCACAGCAGGTGACCTGTCACACATTTACCAGGGGAAAAGATTGCAGGGTTGTAAGTGGCCTGGTTTGAGAGGCTACGGAGAACTAAGAGAGAATGTTTCCAGGGGTCTCCCGCTCAGGCTGCTCTCTATCCCGGCAAGCAGTATGCTCACAGAACAGAACTTCAGTGGCACAGTAGCACAGCCAAGAGTGTATCGATGTGAGCAAGGAACAGTACTGTCTAGAAAGAGTGGGCCTGCTGTATAGCAACAGCACCCATCTAGTGTTACTGGGGCCTGGAGGCCAGCCATACTCCCTGTCACCTTTAGCAACAAACCAGAGAGAGAAGTAGGTGGGGGAGACAGCTTACACAAGTCCAGACTTGGAAAACTGGATTAAAGACAATATGCCTTAGGGGATAGCATTCCTCAGTTTTGAAAGGAAAAGTGTTCTTGGGGGTCTTAAGGGGTGATGGGTGGAAGAATTCTGTGCTTAGAGACGTTCTTTGTTTTCTCATTTAAGTTCCTAAACAGCAGAGCCTTGCTCTACGTTTTCTTTGAAATTATTCTTAAGGTTGAACTCTCTCTCTCTCTCTCTCTCTCTCTCTCTCTCTCTCTCTCTCTCAATTGAATTTGACATCATGCACCTCAATCCCACTCCTCTGCCTCCCCTCGTACCTGCCCCAACCCTTGCAACCTCCCCTTAACAGAGAAAAAATAACTTTTTGTGGAAGCTATAGCGAGTCACAGTGTGTCCCACAGTATACCCTTGGTACACACTTCTTTGCTTGCAATGAGTCATTGCAATGACTCATTGATCTGGTATGAGGTCTCTGGCTTCTGCTAGTGCTACAATACTGGAACCTCGTTGGGACTCCTCTCGGATATCCTGTTGTTGCCCTGTGTCTTGGAGATCCCGTAGTTTTGCATCTGTAGGACTGGCTGTTCCTGCACTCCAGCATCATTGGGCCAATCCAAAACCCTGGATCTAGGTCCCAGAGGTATCTGAGCTGATCAGTCCATTGGTCTCATGCCCTTAGGACTGGCTCACTAACAACTCCCTGAAACCAGGGCCAGTTCTACCCTACTGCCTAGGTGAGGTAAGGCCCACTCTCCTGAGTGCTTCAGCCAGTGAGAGACATGGCTAGTTCCCCCATTCTCATGACCCTGGACCAGCTCTCCCACCTGCCATAGATGGCGAAGGATGAATGAGGGCATCTCTTTTCCGCACCACTGCACAACAGAGAAGCAGCAGGGCTGGCTTGATCTCTCTCTCTCTCTCTCTCTCTCTCTCTCTCTCTCTCTCTCTCTCTCTCTCCTCTCTCCCTCCCTCCCTGTACAGGGCTACTCTTCCAAGTACTGCAGCTGGCTAGGGGAACCATCAAGTCTGTTCTCACGCCCCCAAGCCCAGCTCTTCCATGATCCCCATTTGGCAGGGTTGTGAGGTAGAACTATTCCCAATTTTCTGAGAAAATGCCAAGTTGATTTTCAGAGTTGTACAAGTTTTCACTCTCACCAGCATTGTGCTGGAATCTTGAAGCTATAGATCGCTTTTGGTAAGACTGCCATTTTACCATTGTTAATCCTACCGATCCATGAGCTTGGGAGATCTTTCCATTTTCTGAAATCTTCCTCAATTTTTTCCTTCAGCGACTCGAAGTTCTTGTCATACAGATCTTGGTAAGAATTGTTACACCAAGATTATATATATATCAAGATTATATATATATATATATATATATATATATATATATATATATCTCAAGATAATATATATCTCAAGATTATATATATATCAAGATAATATATATATCTCAAGATTATATGTATGTATGTATGTATGTATGTATGTATATATTCATGGCTATTGTAAAGGGTGTTGTTTCCCTGATTTCTTTCCCAGGACCCTCCATCATTTGTATAAATGAGGGCCACTGATTTTTTGGATTTGATATTATAATCAGCCACTTTGCTGAAGTTGTTTATCAACTGTAAGAGTTCTCTGGTACAATTTTTGGGGTCACTATGTTTACTATCCTATCATCCACAAACAGCTATACTTTGACTTCTTCCTTTCCATTTTGTAGTCCTTTCGTTGTCTGATTGCTCTGGCTAGAACTTCTAGTACTCTATTGAATAGATAGGGAGAGAGTGGGAGCCTTGTCTTGTCCGAGTTTAATGGGCTCAGGGGACTTCTCACAACTCATCTCTGTAGTCTGTGTTTCCGGCATATCCGACTGGGATGGGAGTGGTGAGGCAGGGTTCCAAGCCAGTCTGTCTTGGAGCTCCCACGGGTTTTCATGGGGAAGCAAGGTGCTCTTGGGATCTTGCGAGATCATTCCAAATGGAAGAGATAGCCAGAGCTAGACAATGGTCCTCAGGGGACTGTGTGCAACTCCCAACCTATTGTTCTTTATGTCTTATTGTTGAGGGCCTGTGGGTCAGTTCCTCCCATCCTAACAGTAAGACCAAGTAACTTCCTGTAACTGTCATATAGGAATTCCCATTCTCTCTTGTTATAACATAAAAAGCAGCAGCTTCCTGGAAGGCTGATACATGTCAACCTCAGAGGAGCTGAAGTGAAGAGGTCTTGGAGGGAACAGCAGGCCCAGGGCTGAAGAGGAGCTTCCTTAAGTGTCACATCCGCACCCACTGGAAACAGGGAAAGTCATAAAGCCAGCACAGCTGTTTGACATAGTTTGAATAAATCAGAGCTGAATGCTGTAATCGCTGTCTTTCTGTCTCTCACTTTTGAGTTTTGGTTTTTGCATTCTTGGGGACTTTCTGCATTATGACTCACTTATGGCTTTTCCTGAGACTTTTTTAGGAAAGTCCTAAACTTAACATTATCTGGCCAGTCCTTGGAAGTCTTCCTTATGCTGTGGAGACCATTAAGCACAGATAAGCACATAGCTATATGAGGCCAGGAATCTTCTTGGGTCATCTGCCCCTGAGCAAACTCAAACAGAATAATTGGTGCAGGGTAAACAGAGACAACTGACAAACTCTGACTGGCCAGGAAGTTACAGATTCAAGCCTCTCTTTACTATATGCTTAGAGCACTCTGAAAATGTAGTTTAAAGTCAGGGGATCATACAGGGTATATAGCCCTAGAGGAGTGGAACTCAGTAACTAAGATGGGTTGACTAAAATAATTTCCTACTTTACAGTGTAGATGTTAAAGAATGTAGTAAAGGAGTTAGGTGTTAGTGTTTGTTATTCCTAAAAAGACAGTTCAGATAGGTTTCTGCTTGCCTGGAATGCTTTCAAACTGCAAACACTGCCAACCTAAAAGCAGGCTGTCATATAATAAATGTGTTTGCTTTGGAGGAGACATTCTTTAGATTCTCTGAACTGGAGTTATAAGGCTGGTAATATTAAAATCTGTTCTGTTTGTACTTTCTAATTGTGACTGAACTTGTAACCCTGGACATCCAATGAAAAAATCAGACGTATAATCTACACTTCTTGGAAATCATGAGTCTGTTCTATGAAGCCTGTATAAATAACGAAGCAATCTGTTTGCTACTCAGAGCTGCAGAAAAAGGAACAATTGCTAGTTATTTAGAGCTGCAAGACTGCCTGACTCCCTCCCTCCAATCTTGGATTCCTTTTCTCCTCTGAGGACCATCCTACCAGGGACTGGCTGCACTGCTGACACTTAATTGAGGCCACTATGTACCGCATGACAGAGGGCCTGGAAGAAAGTAACTTCGAATCCTGCCAACAAAGGTTTCTGATTCTTACCTGTCTTCCGATGGTGGCAAGAAGTTCCGTACCACGTAACTTAGCTTGGCCTAGCCTACATATCAAGGGCCAGAGAAGCCAGCATTAAGTAGGAGCATACATTATCTTGCAGTTATAAGAGGGAGTAGGATTTCTTTCCTCCCCAAGGCCTGTGTGCTCTGTTACAACAGACACCTGTCAGTTCTTTATCCTAGGGGACAGACTGAAGAAAGCATGACCTGATTTCTGGTAGGGAAAGAGAGAGGCAGTTAGAAGGTCTGTGATTGACCATGTCTTGGGGGTGACTTCCTCTCTTGAAATCTACCCACTACATCTCTCTCTCTTATCAGTCTATTTTCTTTAATAAGTTTACTTTAACGTTTTCTAAATCTGTTCTATCTTGGCAAACACTTTTGAGACACACAGACAGACATTTGTAGTATTAATTTTTAATAAATCCTGACGCAGGGTCACTTCCTGCCTCCGCAGTTCACGTTCCCGAATGAAAGATACAACCCACGGCCTTTATATTTCAACACGCCTTAAGCAGCACAATAGCTGGGGAACTGCCTAAATTTCATGCGGTTAGAAATCTACCTCCCACCGATAATTCCAAGACACTACTTACTAATTTATATGCTCCATCTTGGCTGCTCTAGACCCAGTGGAGAAGCCCTCTGAGCCGTTGTCTTGGTCCCTTTACATGGATGGCATCTCTGTTTCTCAGTCCTGTACACACCTCGGGTGTGGCTTCTCTCTCGTTCTCCTCCACACTCTCCCAAGGCATGGTGGATTTCCTCCTTCCTCCTCAAGGCCCCATGCCTGGGAAACTTAAATCCCACCTCTTTCTCTTCTTCCCAGCTATTGGCTGCTGGCATCTTTATTTGTCAAAGATTCCCAGAAGCCAAGTGCAGACCCTCTGGTGCAAACAGTTTTGGGGGACACGATTAGCATTAGAATACAAGCAGCGGGCTGGAGAGATGGCTCAGTGGCTAAGAGCACTGACTGCTCTTCCAGAGGTCCTGAGTTCAATTCCCAGCAACCACATGGTGGCTCACATCCATCTGTAATGGGATCCGATGCCTGGTGTGTCTGAAGACAGTGACAATGTATACATAGAATAAATAAATCTTAAAAAAAAAAAAAAGAATACAAGCAGCTCCAGACATTACCAGCTGAGAGAGAGAGAGAGAGAGAGAGAGAGAGAATGAACATGAAAGGTAAGCATCACAACAACCCCCCATCCCTTTTAAAAGTTACACATCGATGGGCCAGTGGCATTTGCTCTTAATCCCAGCACTTGGGAGGCAGAGGTAGGCAGATCTCTATGATTCTGAAGCCAGTCTGGTCTACATAGTGAGTTCCAGGACAGACAGGACTCTGTAGAGAAACTATGTCACAATCAAACAGACTTTATATTGATTGATTAGGTGTGTGTAACGTACCATGACGTGCATGCGGAGGAGGTCAGAGGACAACATACAGTGGTCATCCCTCCACCATGCAGTTCCCAGAGAGTGAGCTTAGGTTGCCAGGGTTGGCAAGCACCTTTTACCTGCTGAGTCATCTCACCTGCCAGGACTGCCCTGTGTTAAGATTTAAAGCAGCATAGGAAGGTTGGGGCACCAGTACCTTGTTGGGACTAAGGGAATGCTACTTCCTCCTTGTCAAAAGAGTGTACCCTGAGTTCTCGATCTGTCCCTGGGGTTGGGGGGTGGGGGAGACAAGATGTTCTGATCTGTCCCAAAGAATAGAACATTATATACTATTGTCTTACTCCCCCCTTAAGAGTTGACCTGACCATGATATCCTTGGAAAAGCTGACTCACCTGAAACCATGATAAGGACACCGGAGGAATCACTGCCCTCCTACCGAGATAATTGCCCTTAGCCCTGGTCCTCAAGGCAGTTGGTCCGACATCTTCACTGCTAAACTAGACCACTTTTCCAAGTTCTAACTCAAAGAGTGTAACTTATCTTTCCCCTTTTCTATCTGTTTGTTTTTTTCAAGACGGGGCTTTCTGTGTGTGCCCCTGGCTGTTCTAGACCAGCTTTAGACTTCAGAGCTCCACGAGCCTCTGCCTCCTGAGTGCTGGGATTAAAGGTGCCCACCACCACCGCCATGCTTCCTTTGCCTCTTGTTTCTGGACATCAGCCAAAATCCTAGCACTCGGTACTGGTTACGTTTTTTGTTGCTGTGATAAAATGGCCAAAGGCAACCTAAGGAAGAGAGAATTTACTTTGTCTTAACAAGTTCAGTGAGATTAAAAGTCTACCAAGGCGGAGAGGAGCATGGCAGACAAGTGGCAGGCATGGCAGGGGCAGAAAGCTGGCCTGGAAATGGGTGGACGTTTAGGCTAAGCCTGCCCTTAGTGACAGACTTCCTACGGCAAGGCGGCATCTCCCCACAACTTACAAACAGCACAACCAACTGGGACCCAGTGTGGAGATGCCTTAACCTTTGGGGGTTATTTTGAATTCAAACCAGGACACATGCTCTCCGTGGCACATGGCTTCTCCATGCTTCTCTGAAGACCTCTTCCCTAGGTTGGGGATTTAGCTCAGTGGTAGAGCGCTTGCCTAGCAGGCGCAAGGCCCTGGGTTCGGTCCCCAGCTCCGGAAAAAAAAACAAAAAACAAAAAACCCTTCCCTAAATACTTGTAGACATCTGATGTTGATCCTAACAAAAAGCCTGACTTTTCCCCCTCCTCTCCACCTCCATTCTCCTGGCACTGCTTGGGATTTTAGCTTGCTGGCTTTGTTGCTTTTCCTTTCCAAAGTCTAATAAGATGGTCTGGCCGTTTTGAAGTTCTTTTATTGCCAGGTGTGTCAGAGCACACCTTTAATCCCAGCCCTCAGGAGGCAGAGAGGCGGGTGGATCTGCCTCTGGTCTACACCGTGAGTTCAGAAAAGCCCAGGCTACACAGAGAGACCCTCAAAAAACAAAAACTAAAGCCCCCAACTCTCAAACCAAAAGAAAAAGTTATCAGCGAGAATAAGAAGAATCCACAAAAGAGAGCCCTGATTTCCTCTTTAGCACCTTTACTAAGACATCTTCCGCTTATCACCATCATTTCTAGTGAGACATTTTGGCGACGGACAGGGAATCTCTTTATATCATTTCACTCTGGTTCTTGTGGCAGTAAGTGGATCTGCCTGTATTCAACTGCAGATCTCTGGCGGGTACTGCTCTCCATTAAGACTGACAAGATAACTATTGTAGTGTTGCTTTTTCCTCCATGATGTTCCCAGAGCCATTTTGGAGTAGAGATTGCCTGTTAGTCACAATACCTAACTGAGCAGAACAATACAGTACTGTCTAGGTCTGCTATATTAGTAATGTTACTCCTTCACTAGAAAAAGGGGAGGACCATGGGTCCCTCTGCTGGGCTTCTAGTTAGTCCTTCTGGCCCCACTCCTAGGCACATGTGATCTTGGGAGACTCTGGAGTATATAAGAAGTGGAAGACTAACTGAAACTGAGACCGCATGATGTAGCTCCCGTGAGGTCTCATCAGTGGCAGGGTGGGACTCTGAAGCTGGGGTCACCCAGTCTCTTATAAGTCTAATAAGCTCTTTGGTTCATAAATATGGACCTCAGTGGGACCCTTACTTTGGTCCGTCATTGGAAGGTTCATGAAAAAGAATGGGTACACATCACCATCAGAAGAGCTATTATTAGGAGAGGAGGCCCTGCAGGGGACTGGAGGCCTTCAAGGTCTGAAGAGGAGCTGGAAAGAGAAGAGGAGAGATAGACTGTTATGGCCAGGGGAAAGCCATAACTGGGTCTTGAAGTGTTTGACAAAACTCGTCCTGGAAACTTGAAACACAAGTCTACTCTTCCTAGATATGGAACCCACAAAAGACCAAAGTCCAAGTTGGTAAACAAACAAGTTATTGAGTTTACTCACAGGAATATAGGTGATGGGCTACTTATGAAAGAATAAAGATTTTAAACTATCTCCCACTGACCCTGCTGCGAGGACAAGTGCACTTCACAGCAAAGAATAACATAACATGTTTTGGGGATGTAGCCTGGCTATAGCCACCACAAACCATCTGGCCTCGATAAGGCCTGACTCAACAGTCCTGAGAAAAAATGAGAATTAGGGTCAGCTTGCCCCAGAAGCAGGGTGGCCTAGAGTTGAACTGAGCCCAAGTTACAAACCAATGAAATTGCTTTGTGTGACTGTTGCCGACTGCCTATGTAGTTTTCCCTATAAATACCTTCCCCTAATTGGGCTCGGGGTCGACTCCTCTGTCTCCTGTGTGAGATACATGTCGTCCCCAGAGCTCTGGTTCCTCAAATATACCTCTTGTCTGTTACATCAAGACCCATTTCTCGTGAATTCTTGGGGGGTTGTGTCATCTTGAGATTTGAGTGGGGGTCTTCCCCACCCCGGTGGTGGTCTTTCACTTACAGGCTCAGAAGTGACTCAAAGACAGCTGAATCACCAACCAATATGGGTGACAGCTCACCAGGCCGGAAACCTGGAGCACACTGCACAGCCTGCAGGCAGGTGAGGAGGTTGGAGAATGTCCTTTCCAGGTGTCTTGTTTGGTCTAAACCTCTTCCAGGCAGCCCAGCTGCTTCCTGCTTTGTTAAGGCCATTGGTCTGGTCTGAGTCTACTCAGCAGCTTTTGTCCTCGGAGAGTCTTGTGCAGCTCAGTTTCACTTGTCAGAGAGGGACTTTCAGCTTTTGTTATTTCTCTGACAGGGAGGGGCCGAGTGAATTTGGTCCGTTTCAAGGACTTCCTGAAACTACTTAGAGTTTTTTTAACCTTCCTGCTTACGGAGTTTCCCTGAAGAATGAAATGCTCCAATCTTGGGGAAAAAACTGGGAGAAAGGGGCTTTCTTTCAAATCTAGAGACCAAGGCTTTTGGGATGGGAATATCTTCACACTATATAAACTAGTTTTGGGGCAAAGATTGTGGGATCCCTTCCTATTCTGCTAGTCCCCATCTCTAAAACTTTTTAGAGGGTGACCTGTTTTGGTTGTATTTTTAGATAGCCAGAAATGACAAGGGAATGTTGTCTTCTACTTTTTGTTGGATCTCATGTCCTTGTATTTGCTGATGGTATCCCTTGCTAGAATACTTTTATCATGGTCTGAAAGTCCCCAGCTCTGTTGTCATTTGCTCCAGGGAGCCCTGATGGGTAGAAGTCCACCTACATTGGGCGTCTCTTTCTCTAGAAAGAGGGTCCATATCTTTTCTTCTGGGTCCTTATCTAGCCTCCAGGCATCAATCAGGGTTCACCTGAAACAGCCTTTCTTTTATTCACTTTCTTCTTCTCTCCTCTTTTTCACGAGGAGGCTTCCTTAGTGATATCTTTCCCCTATCTTTCATTCTCCACATTGAAACTACAGTTTCCTTCCATCTATTTGTAAGGCCCTACAGCTATCCTCTGGGATTCTGCTATAGGTATGCACCCCTCAGAGTGTGATCCTCTTGGAGGTGAGGCAGAGGAAAGTGGGTGTCCTCAGGAGAGCTAGGGGCAGCTGAGTTTTGGGATTTTACTCTAGAGTCTCCGAAAAGAGGAAAATCAACACTTGTTCATAAAGGCCTTTGCTTATTTTCACTCTCCACAGAAAGCACTGGGCGAGCGACCTTCCAAAGTCTAAAGTACAGTGAGAGAAGAAACAAGCAAGCGAATGCCTGGGCCAGTGAAGAAAGAAATAAGAGGCACAGGGAAGAACTCAGACAATAAATAAGGGGATGAGGGAAATGAAGACAGCATGAACGAGAGGGTAGGAGCGACGTAGGGAGCAAGGAAGAAGCGAGAAGGAGGGGACAAGTGAAGCAATGAGTGAAGTAATGAATACGCGATGAAGAATAGAAGGAAGTAATGCAGGGAGAAACGAAATGAATGAGAGAGGAGAGTGAGGGAAGGAAGGAGGCAATGAGGGAGAGGGTAAGTGATTAGGTGTGAAGAGACAAGCAAGCAAAGAAGCTATGAGAGAACGAGTGAGGGTAAGAATGAGGCAAGGAGGAAGGGAAAGAAGGGCATAAATTTGCACCTCCAAAAGGCACTTCTAGGGTGGCGTTTCCTGACCAGCGGACCAACGACAGTGTAGCCCCAGTCCCGCTCTTCGGCCTCGCTCCGCCCCGCCCCGCAGCGATCCCCCTGTAGTCCACTTGCGCCTGCGCAGCATCCCACGTGACGGTGAGGCTCCGCCCCCACCTCCAGCCTCCCGCCTCCCGCCTGCTGCGAGAGCGGCCACAGCTTGCGGCAGCACCAGGTCAGCTGCGAGGCATGAACCGTGTGGGCCTGGCAGGCCTTCGTCGCCGAGCTTGCGCTGCACGCGGGGATGGGAGAGGGAGCGGGGACAGCGGCGGACGCGGGGATACGGGCCAAGTATCACGGGCGCCTGGGGAGGGCGCGGGCGACTGCCTGACGTGGCGGGGGCCCGGCCGGGCGACCCTAGGGCGTCCGGCGCGGGCCTGGCGCCGTGGCGCGGGCTGGCCGAGGCCTGCGCGTGGCTGAGGCGGACCGTGGCCCTCGCAGCCCAGTCGACCACTCTCTATAGCCAGTCGTGGGTCCGAGTGTGGCCTCCGGCCTGTCCGGGTCCCTCGAAGCTATGGGAGCAGGGATTGCAACAGGCGGCGGGGCGGGCCTGGCTGCCGCTCCCGGCGTGACCTCTGGCTCTTCAGCCGCTGCTGCGGTTGTTGAGAGAAGCCGGAGAGCTCGCGCTGTCAGTGCAAAATCCCCGGGATGTACTAGTTTAGATCCTGTACAGGCCGAACGAACGGACCTGTCCGGGCGCAACGGGGCCACCTTCTACCCGCGGCAGCTTCCTAGGGTAAGGCCTGATCCCCGAAATGCTCCTAGTCAGTGCTCTAGGGAACAAGCCACAGAGCACGTCAGCACCTTTTGGAGACTCTCCGCCCCCCGTGGAAATAAGGACCCACTCTTTCTCATTCCAAGCTGCTGATTTTTCTTTTGTTGCACATGTTGCGTTGTGATACGGATAAGTTGAGGACAGATACTGAATGGGAGCCCCTACAGAAGGTTAAGGATGCCTTTCTAGTAAATGTTCGTTGAAGATTCCTCTAAAATATGTTTCAGTGTATGGCTGTTTGGATAGGAAACCCAGATATCTTGACTAGGGGCCCTTAAATAAAGCGTGTTTACACGCGTGAGAAGCATGAAGTTATAAGCCGAAGCAAATGGAAAGTGAAGAGGAATATTGACGATCTGTAGTCACTAGAGTCTCCTTAATTTTTTTGTCGTTAAAAAGAGTGAAGCCAGGTGTGGTGGCACCTGCCTTTAATCCCTGTACTCCGGAGGCAGAGGACGGCAGATCTCTGTGAGTTCGAGGCCAGCCTGATCAACAGAGCTCCAGGACAGTGAAGGCTGTTACACAGGACACTTGAAAAAACAAGTGTCTGTATGTGCACCTGGGTGAAGGAGTGAAGGCTCTGGAGACCAGCAGAGGGCGTCTCGACCGGATGTACTGATGTACTGGGAACAAAACTCCAGTTCTTTGAACAAATAGTTTTGTGTTAAATGCACTGAGCCTTCTCTCTAACCCTACTTGTTCCTTATTTATTTATGACAAGTCTACATATTGTAGGCTGGCTTCCAACTTTGTGATCTTTTTGTATCAGCACTCCTGAGTGCTGGAGTTACAGATCTGTTACCACCGCATCTGGCTATACCAGAGATCCTGGATGCTGTTGCACTCTTGGTTGTACTGAATTTCTTTTCTTGAGCTTAGTAAATGTGCTCTGCCTATCCAAAGGAGTAGCCATCCTGTTTTACTGTACTTGTTTTTGTGGTGGCTGTTTAGAGAGTAGATGATATTTCCAAGAGGGCAGGCAGGCTGCTCAGCTGACAACTGTGGAGACCACCCCAACATGTGCATTTCGGGGGAGAGTCAGTGTCTGTTAGGGCAATTAATCATCCACAGATGGGGAAGCCTTCCAGGACGCTGAGGTTTGAAGGTAGCAGCCAGAGTCTGGTTAGCAGATATTGCCATAGAAACTAACCTTGAGGTGCTTGGGAGACAAACTGTCAAGGGTAGAGAAGACTGGTTCCCTACCAGAGCATGTTTTTTGAGATTGTATGAAGGCTCTAGGTAGATGTGATCAACTAGATCATGGCCAGACTAGTACTATGAGAAACGAACATAGTTCTGTTAGAGGATTGCAGGTGTTCCTGTGGGTCTAAGAACTGGTAATGTGGCAGGCAGGAGAAGGAAGAAAGACTTTGAGCCTTTGAGTATGAAGTGGGGAGATGGCACAGGGTAATGAGGCGAGAGTTAGGGAAATCCTTTGGAACAACATTTCTATGCTCTGACTCCAAACTGTGGCCACTGGAAAAAATAAGGGAATGGCTGTGCAAGATATAGGAGTAGAATCAAGACCAAAGGATCTTATAAAACATAAGCTTAAGAAGGAAAAGAGATCATGGAGACTAGGAGGTTTCAGGTAGAAATGGAGCATGCAACTGACAAAAACAGACCAGTTAGGAGGGATTCTGGCTGGAGATGCCATTGGGAATACATGTCCTGGGGAATGGATGGATTGAAGGAAAGGAAGAAGTCAGGAGAGGAGGAATTACTTTACAGCAGAGTTCCAGGCTGGAGAGATCCTAACCCAGAAACAGTTGCCAAGACATAAGCTCTAACCATCTCTAGGGCCTTGTGAGAAGGCATCTGGTTCAGGTAGAATGAAGGTGTGGGCAAGCCAATAGAGCCCCAGCATCCAGGGGATGGAAGAGAAGGAGGCATGTGATGGGAGGCAGGAGAGGCTTGAGAGCACGTAGGTCCTGAAGAGGAGGTGAGGGTGGGGAGAAATGTGTTCCTTCAGTAAGAAGGCTTTTGGGCTAGATTTGATTTCCCTTGACATCTATTTTTCATTTTGAAATATACATATTTGAGGGCTGGCGAAATGGTTCAGTAGTTTAAGAGTGCTTACTGCTCTTACAGAGGACTTGGGTTTTGTTCCTAGCACCTTGGTTAATGGCTCACAACTGTATTCCAGAGGATCTGACACTCTCTTCCGACCGCTGAGGTCTCTTACACATACACATTGCACATAAGTAAAAATAAATCTTTAAACTTATTTATTGTTATTTTATGTGTGCATGTGTGTACCACAGTGTATGAGGGGAGGTCAGAAGACAATTTGGTGGAGTTTAGTCTTTCCTTCCATCTATGTGGGTTCCAGGCATTGGATTCAGGCTGCCAGACTTACAGGGCAAATGTCTTTATGGTAGGGAACTCAAATGTCTTTAAGCGTAAGTAGGGTAGCATGAGGTGGACAGGGTCCATGGCCTTCTTAATGGCTGACCTGTGCTAAAAGAACATATGGTTAGCCACGGCCCATATCTTACCTCCAGGTTGGTTGTTTCCTGATCTCTAGTAGCTGACTATGCACTGTTGTTTATGGTTCATTCAGGGTGTGTGTGTGTGTGAGTGTGTGTGTGTGTGTGTGTTGGTAAAGGAATATTTGTAGTAGGTTTGTTTTCTTGGTTGAGGTTTTATGGCTCCTTTTAAAATCATTTTTTTGTTGCAGTTTTTGAGCATGATTGTTTGTTTTTGGACATAGGGTCTCATATAGCTTAGGTTTGCCTCAAACTCCCACTGTCGATAAGGATGGCCTTGAGTTTTTTTTAATGCGTATTAATTATATATGTGCATGTTTATATCTGTGTGCATGTGAGTGCATGTACCCAAAGAAACTAGAGACATCAGATTCCTCTAGAGCTGGAATTACAGGCAGCTATGAGACTCTCAACATAAGTGATGGGAATTGAACAGAACTCTGGACTGTTCAGAATAGAATTCTGATCCTGTAGAAGAGCAGTACGTGCTCTTGAACACTGATTCATCTCTCCAGCCGCCTACCTCCACCCTTTTACACACACACACACACACACACACACACACACACACACACACACACACACACTGGGGGGCGGGGCGACATGTTTACTTATTTACTCATTTTCAAGACAGGGTTTCTCTGTGACAGCCCTGGCTATTCTAGAACTCCCTTTGTAGACCAGGCTGGACTCCAGTTCATAGAGATCCACTTGCCTCTACCTCCTGAGTGCTGGGATTAAAAATGTGTTCTACCACACCCAGCATTCCCATATTCTCTTAATTTTCCCTGTCTTTCTGTCCTGTCTCAAGTCTTCCAAACTCTTTTTTTGCCCAATGCTGGGGATCAAGTGTTAGACCCCACATGTGCTAGATAAGTGCTTTAATGAATCATACCCTGTATCCTCTTTTTTAATTCTGCTTTGAGACAGGGTCTCTAAGTTGCTGAGCTGCTCCTGAATTTGTGATCTTGCAGTCTAAGCCTTCCAGGTAGTTGGGTTAACACTTGTGAGTCATTGTGGCAGCCTCAGAACACTTGTCTTACTGCAGTGCTGACGGTGGCACATAGGCTGAAGAGACCAGGTTATAAGATAGAAGGTCAAGTGGGACCAGGGCTGGCAGGAAACAGGGAATAGTGGTTTTGGGGTCTTAGGGAAGTCCCTGCACCAGGTGCCACAGGTAAGTATTTTCAGCCTGTGTGGCACTGCCACCTACCTACCTGCTCACTCCTTGCTCTCCCTGTCTTGCAGCTGACTACAGTAGTGAGGGCTGCTGCGGCTGTCAGGATGGCTGAGGAGCAGGACTTTGCCCAGCTGTGCAAGCTGTCCACACAGCCCTCCCACTCACACTGCGTCAACAATACCTATCGAAGCACACAGCACTCCCAGGCCCTGCTCCGGGGACTGCTTGCTTTGCGAGACAGTGGGATCCTCTTTGATGTTGTCCTGGTGGTAGAGGGGAGGCACATTGAAGCCCATCGGATTCTGCTGGCTGCATCATGTGATTACTTCAGGTAAGCTACCTATAGTTAACTTTTCTTTTTTGTGTTTTTGTTTTTTTCTTTTCAAGACAAGATTTCTCTATGTAGCTCTGGCTGTCCTGGAACTCACTTTGTAGACCATGCTGGCATGGAGCAAAGGGTACCTGCCTCTGTCTCTCAAGTGCTAGGATTGAAGGTGTGCACTGCCATGCCCAGCTTATGCTCATGTCTTCAATGTCTTTATCAGAATATATTAGCTATATGTAATAATGGGTTTCATTAGGGCACTCTGACACACACACACACACAAACACACACACACACACACACACACACACACACAATGTGTTTTGATCATATTCACCTTAATACTCTCTTTCGCACTCCCAAAGGCCCCCTTCTTTTCCCTACCAGCTCTCCTATGTTTTTGTTTTGATTTTAGTGATCCACTAAATATATTAAGGCCTTTGACAGGAGAGTTGAGTCACAGGTTTATTTAGTGAATTGAGTACCTTCCCAGTGACTTAGGAAAATGTCTTAACTCCCTCAGCAACCATTAAGGAACTATCTATAAATCCTCAAAAAGGAAGGGGCTCTCCTCCTGTAACTGTTTCTGTAGGGCTAATAACAGGTTGTCCTGACTTTACCAAGTTGGGGTACTGGCACCGAAGATGACTGGGTCTTCTCTTGTCTTAGTCTTTCCCACAGTCTACTGTGCAGGCTTCATCAATCAGCCTAGCATAGAAGAGGTCTTAAGAGTTTATCTTTCAGTTTGTTTCCCCTTTGGGCATGTTTTCATTTTTCAAGACTGGGTCATGGCTGGCTGGCTTTGCAGTGTTGTGTTTTATAAGAGAATATTCAACTGCAAATGCAGTATTTGGTGATTTCCTTGTCATGATTTAAAACCTGCGATGTTCAAAGGCTAGTGTGTAAGGAATATAACTAACAGATGCTAACATGTTAAGGCTAGTGTGTAAGGAATATAACTAACAGATGCTAACACGTTAAGGCTAGTGTGTAAGGAATATAACTAACAAATGCTAACACGTTGCTTCCTTGCTTTCAGTCTCTTTATATACTTGCCTGCTTTCAAGATGTCGCGACACTTTACCCCTCACCCGTTAGAATGCTGTCTATGAGGTTTGCACACTCATTCCTCTGACACCTCTGAAAGCAGACATCTAAAGCTAGAAAATTGTTACTGTAAAGCGATTCGTCACACATCTGCATGATGCTTAAAGTCACCTTTTCCCTGGCCAGCTACTATCTGTCTTATAACCCCTGTTGCTGCTGAAAGTTCCTTCCCAGGAGATGTGAGCAATTCCACCCACCCTCCTAAGGTCCCAACAACAAATCAGGCATAATTCCCACCCAACTTTACTTAAACCAATGAGTTTATTAGATTTTTTTTTTTTTTTTTTTTTTTTTTTTTTTTTTTCAGAGCTGGGGACCAACTCAGGGCCTTGCGCTTTTCTAGGCAAGCGCTCTACCACTGAGCCAAATCCCCAACCCTAGATTTTCTTAAATAGCATAGAGGAGGGGTTATGTACAGGGATGTGGGTGCTCCTCCTCCAACAGTCAGCACCTGAACAGCCTTTACCTAGCAGAGATGAGGGCTTCCTTAAAGCTGCATAGATGGGGTCCCCTTCCCCTAGTCTTCTTCAGTCTAATTAATATTCCTGGAACCATGTGCAAATAAGGCAGTGTTACATACAGTGGGTGGTAGGGAGTTGGGTATTCAGGTAGGGATCTCATGATCCTCCTCCCCAGCTCTCCATGGGCATGTAAACAGTCAACAAGCCCAACTGCAATAATCTTTACCATGAGGTTCAGCTGAATTGCTTGGAAGAAAGTCACTCACAGTGACCTCCCATTACCAGGAGTTAAGCTTTGGCCTGTCTGATATGCTCTGTGATCCTTCAGTGCTTTCCCTGGCTTCTTGCATGACCACATGACCACATGTCAGGACTTAGCACATGGGGAAGAACTGGGCTGGTTTGTCTGACTCACACAGTAGAGCTGGAATCTGTCACGTATAGGATAGGATCTCATGTAACCCAGGCTGACCTTGAGCTCCTTAATTGTTCCTCCATGACCTCAGTCCTGGGATTTCAGGCATGCATGACCATATCTAGCTGTACGTCTTTGTTTATTTAGTTAGTCTTTGTGTGTGTGGTAGGGTCATTAGGTGTTTAGCTCTAATCGCTTCACACTCACTGTGTACCTCAGGTTCTCACACTTGTGCTGGGAATGCAGATGTGAATTACCACATCTGCTGCTTTTTGTTTGGTTTAATTTTTAGACTTGATGTCTTAGTTTGGGTTTTATTGCTGTGAAGAGACATCATGAGCACAGCAACGCTTACAAAGGAAACCATTTAATCGCTGGCTTGGTTACAGCTTCAGAGGTAGGTCCATTATGGCAGGAAACATGGCAGAGTGCAGGCAGACATGGTGCTGGTGAAAGAGTCTATCCGTATCTTGATCCAAAGGGAGCAGAAAGAAGACTGTGTGGCACACTGGGAATAGCTTGAGCATCGGAAACCTCAAGCCAGGCCCCACAGTGATGGACTCCCTCCCATAAGGCCACACCTCTTAATAGTGCCACTCCCTGTGGCCAAGCATTCAAATACATGAGTCTATAGGGACCAAACCAATTTAAACCACCACGCCTGGGTTTTACTATTCGCTTTGGCTGGTCTGAGACTCACAAAAGTCCTCTTGCTTCTTTCCAAATGCTGGGATTAAAGGTATGTGCTACACTGTTCATGGCCCTGGCCTGGGCTTTAAATTTAATTTTTTTTGTTTGTTTTTGGACAAAGGGTCTTTTTATGTAGTCTTAGCTGATTAGACGTTCCCTGGTGGACTAGGATAGCCTAAAATTTTCACCACTTTTCCAGCTTGTGCTTTTGGAAAGCTGGGGTCATGGGTGTGTATGAACCATGCCCATGCTGCTTAGGGGCAGTGCTCAGGGTGCTGCTAGTTCTGCTCTTACCAGCAGCTTGGAGGTCTGGGCAGAGAAGTCATAAAGGGAAGTCTGTATAGTAGCAGCCATGGAAAGTCTAGAGTACAAGATGCAAAGAGAGATGGCAAAGGGCTGGCTAAATGTGGAGTATCTGGAAATAAGTTTAACTTGTGCTTGGTCTATAGGACTTTGGGAGAAGCCAAGAAGAGCTGGACATAAAGAAGCTGTTGTTTTCCTTGCAAAGAGCTAGTTCTCTCTGTATTAATCTGAATGTTTACTATATTTCCAAGAGGCTTTATTGGAAGATGTATGGGCAAAATGGTGTACTGTGGGGTACCCTGTGACACACCCTAGCATCACGTGAGACGATTTGGGAGTAAATTGTACAAATTAGTTATAAACTTGAGAAGAAAAAGCAAGCATTGGCCAAGAAATTGTTGACAACAGCCATGCAAGGAGTTTGGCTCTGTTCTATAATGCATGATATGGACGAACAGGATTTAAAATTTCCTGTTGGTGAAAGAGAAGGAAATATAGAAAAAGCCAGGAGGTTTAGAAACATCATAAATATATCAGGAACTCTGCATGTGACAAAAATGATATGGTAAATCATATCAAATTTGATATGGGAGGGGCAGTAGATGTTATCATTGCCACTGGAAGAACAATGTTAGACCCTTGCTAGATACCTTATATATTCATTAATGCCAAGGAATGAATATTTTTTATGTTGCACTGCTAAGAATCAAACCCAGCAGTCTTGGCACATGCTAGACAGTTGCTCTGTTTGAGGCTACACCACTAGTCTGCTGTGGTGTGTGTGTGTGTGTGTGTGTGTGTGTGTGTGTGTGTGTGTGTGTGTGTGTGTGTGTTAGTTAGTATCTACCACCCATGTAGAGGCCCAAGATCATTTTCTTCCCTTGCTCTTCATCTTATTTCCAGTTTTGAGATAGTCTCTTACTGAACCTGACCAGTGAGCCCCAGGGCTTCTTCTGGCTCTGTTTTCTATCACTGGGACGACAGGGGTGTGATGAAGCCAGAGTAGTGTAGGAAACACGTTACCCACTACACCATCTCTCTAGCCCACAAACCTGAGGGGTTTTTTGTTTGTTTTTTTTTTTTATATATTTTTTTAAGACATTAATTTTTTATTTGTACAAGTTCAATGTCACTATCTTCAGACACACCAGAAGAGGGCACCAGATCTCATTACAGATGGTTGTGAGCCACCATGTGGTTGCTGGGATTTGAACTCAGGACCTCTGGAAGAGCAGTCAGTGCTCTTAACCGCTGAGCCATCTCTCCAGCCCACAACCTGGGGTTTTTAACATTAAATAGCAAACTAGAAGAAAATCCAGAGAAGTATTTTCTAATATAAACTCAGAAGGGAAAGTTTGACACAAAATACAGTGACAAGAATTGAAATAGATACATTTGATTACATTTAAATTAGACAGCTAGACATGGTACTACACAACCTGTAGTCCAGCATTCACCTGGACTACATAGTTTAAATTGACAAAAACAAAACAAAAAAAACCCCACAAATTTCACAGCCAGGAATGGAGGTACACGCCTTTAAACTTAGCACTCAGGAGGCAGAGGCAGGCAGATCTCTGTGACTTCAAGGACAGCATGGTCTACAGAGTGAATTCCAGCATAGCCAGAGCTACATAAAGAGATCGGGACTAAAAACAAAAGACCCACCAACAAAACAAAACAAAAACCTGCCAAATTTCTGCATGTTCAAATCTTCATTAAAGGCTGGGTAGAAGTTTAACTCATCCCTGAAAGACCCATCTCTTCTAATAGATAAGAGTTTATAGTAGAAAACTATCACAATTCTAGGTTCAGAAAGACTATTGGAATGTATTTTAACAATATGATAAGGTTTTTTATTCCATTTATAAAAACGTTTCTTCTCCTGGTGGTAGAGTTAGAGTGAGTATTTCCTAGCTCTTAGTACTTTGTGGATAGTGTGGGGGGGTCAAGGTTCCTGATTCCAGTATGAGGGTGATGTAAGACGATCAGGTGGATGGGACTATTCAGTTGTGAATGTTAACTTTTGGGCCCAGTATCCACATTTGTGGAAAGTAAACCTGTCAGATGCAGTGTGAATGTGAGTGGACCCATATCTGTTGTGCGAAGTAAATCAAAATGGATTTAAATTGGAGTTGGTTAAATGACTGATGGCAGAATTTACAAGGGGTAAGGCTGACTTTGCTGCTGCATCACTAAAAAGCCCAGGTGATTGCTTCCAAAGCTACAGCCCTGGACTCTGAACAACTTTTCAGGCTACTCTAATAGTCTAACAGCGTCCTCTCTTAAAGGCCAAATCTGTCAGAATCTCCTTGGGAAGCCCTTGTTTACTGCTTCTAAAAGCTGGGGGAGATGGCTTTGCAATCTCTTCTGGAAGGGCTGTTTCTATTCTGCTAAACCATTCTTTTTGTTTGTTTTTTTTTTGCTTTTTTTTTTTCGGAGCTGGGGACCGAATCCCAGGGCCTTGCCTTTCCCTAGGCAAGCGCCACCACTGAGCTAAATCCCTCAACCTGCAAACCATTCTAACCTGTGGGTCCCAACCCCTTCTTGGGGTCAAAAACTTTTTTTTTTTTTTTGGTTCTTTTTCGAGCTGGGGACCAACCCAGGGTAAAAACCCTTTTATAGGGGTCACCTAAGACCATCCTGCATATCAGACACTTATGTTATGATTCAAAATAGTAGCAAAATTACAGTTATGAAGTAGCAACGAAAATAATTTATGGTTGTAGGTCACTACAACATGAGGAACTGTATTAAAGGGTCACATGCAACATTAGAAAGGTTGAAAACCACTTCGCTAGACAATGATAGGTAAGAATTGATTTCCCAGATGTGAAGTGGAAACTTAGGGTTTCTTTGGAAAGTCAGTTTTGTCAGATATTTTTTTGCTGGAGCAAACGTGAAGAGGTGTTTTCCTGAAGCAGACACAGGTGAAAGGATGTTTTGCTAAAGTAAGCATGTGAAAGGACATGTGAAGAATTCTTCACTAACTACACACATGTATTGGTTCACCTTACGTTGCATAACAGAGCTCCATTTGACATGACTCCATATAGAGATACACACCAAAAAACTTATGGTGGTGTTCTGGTGGCTTCCTGAGACTCAGACCAATTGGCAGAGTGATATCAGCTGATGCAGACTCGTGTGGAATTTTGCCAAGACAGACTCATGTGCTGAGGCAAGACCCATGAAGAACACGTGATATTTGGAGGGTATAAATAGGACTCAACAGACAGTGACAGAGGCTGGCTTGCATAGCTAGCTTTGCAACTCATCTTTGATAATCTTTACTTCATTGAGAGAGCATAGAAGAGAACTTCTGGTGTTCCTGTTGGTCCTGGTGCTCCTGCTGATTCGTTCTGATTTGGCAGCCTAGCTGTTTCTGCTAGGTCATGCTACTGCTGCTGATTCATGTTTGCTATCCCAACACTACTGAACTGGACTGCTGGTGTATTCGTGAAGTATTTGTGAGTGGATTGACACTCACAAATGTCAAATGACACTCACAATTGACAAAGCAGACTGGATTTGCTCCAAAGAACAATTTCTAAACAGGTCCTCTTCCCCCGTATCCTAATAACCTTTTTTTCCTACTCCTTCTGGTGGGTGATAGGCTAGAAGGGAGGTTAAAGCATCTAAGAACCCGTATTAAAAGTAAGACTTGGGAAAAAGCCAAGCTCACACAGATGTGCCTCAAATAAAAGCAAAAAAAAAGCACTCCTACCACTGGAGTGACCTTGGGGATTGGGAAGTACAAGCCAGCCTTTTGCTAGAAGACAGTGCTAAAGAAATTTCACCACAACTTTTTAAAAATTTTTTAATTAATTAAATTAATTAATTAATTTTGGGGGACTAAGTCTCACTGAGTCACTTGACCACCCTAGAAGTGGACTGTAGACCAGGCTGCCTCCCAAGTACTAGGATTGAAGACGTGCAGTGCCATACTTGGCTCAGATCTTTATAAAAAAGAACACAGATTTTATTGTCACATGATTATAATAACACCAAGGCCACAAAACAATATTAATAAATATTTCAGACTATACATCCAGCAGAAGATACCTTTTTTGTTTATGTTGTAGTTTTTTCTTTTGAGACAGGGTTTCTTTGTCTGGATGCAGAGAAACTCACTCTGTAGAAGACCAGGCTTGGTTCCCCCTGCCTCTGCCTTCCAAGTGCTGCTACTAAAGATGTGCCCTGACTCCTCCAGCACCACTAGTGTGCAAAAGATACCTTTAAGAAAATATCATTGCCATCTCAACTTCTCAGTGTGGGGTTTTGTTTTTCAAGACATGGTTTCTCTTTGTTGCCCTGGCTGTCTTGGAACTCCGTAGACTAGGCTAGTCTCGAATTGAGAGAACCATCTGCCTCTTCTACCAAGTGCTGGGATTAAAAGTGTGTACCACCACACCCAGACAATATCAAACTTCTGTCTCTGACCATTTTTGTCTTAGACTATTTCTAGTTGGAAACACATTGTAGCAGAGTAATATTATCGGGTCTTAAATATTTAAGTTTGTAGCTATATTTGTTACATTGTTAAAATATAGGTGAAAGGTCAAAGTAGTTCTCAAAGTTGCTGCTTGAGATGTTTGGTCTTCCATCTTAGGGCAGGTGGTGTAGCTCAGTAATAGGAAACTTGTGAGAGCTAGTGTCCTACTCTAGCAACACAAAATAATATAGTGATGTATTATGTAGTGATGTGTAATATAGTGACGGTGATAGTAATTACAGTGTCACAGCTCTGAATGTCACAGTATCCTGGCAGTCCTGAACCACAGAATATCACAAAGTCCCACTGCATAACAAACCTCACTCAAGAGATTTATTGAAAGAGACACAAAGTGGTGGCTGCTTCTGCTAAGGGGAGAAGCAGCAGGAAATTGAGCAAAAGACAGGTTTATATAGGGTTGTGGGGTGAGAAGTTTTCTAGGGTGAAGACTGGTACAATTTCAAGCCAAGCCTAGGGATTGGTGGGTTTGGGGGCTCAGGGATGGTGGGTTTTTAGAAGGTTTTTGCTCAGAACTTTTACCGTACAGTAATAAAAACCTGTTTGGTCCTGCTCATTTGCCTCTTGCCTTGTAATACCTGATCAGTGTCTCTATCTGAGTGTTTTAATGTGACATGGCAGGACTCCTAACTGTTTTGTTTAAACCCGTTCCTGTTGAAGTTTTCTTTATCTGCCCAACTGCTTTGCCCAGCAAAGGATCTTGTGTCCTCCAGATACTCCTAAAATCAGACTGTCAGCAAGCCCTTAGATGGTTGAACTCAAGGTTTCAAATAATCTGGCCTTTCTGGCATAATTCTTGGCATGCCAGAAGAGGGCATCAGATTACACTATAGATAATTGTGAGCCACCATGCAGTTGTTGGGAATTGAACTCAGGACCTCAGGAAGAGCAGGCAGTGCTTTTAACCATGGAGCCATCTCTCCAGCCCTATTGCTGGTGTTTTGTTTTGTTTTTAGACAGGCTTCCTCTATATAGCCCTATCTGTCCTGGAACTCATACAGACCAGTCTGTCTGTGCCTCTGAGAGCTGGGACTAAAGGTGTGTGCCAGTACACACCTTTGTTTGAGAAAATATATAATACCTCTGTAGACAATTTTGCCTTACCAGTTATATTGAAGCTTCTCAACTGTCAACAAGAAAGGCAAACTAGATCTCCTGTAGGGGGCTTTTTCTCCTTATATCATCCCCTTACTTTTTTCTGTCTATCTGTTCTGCTTCAATAGTCCACAAACATGTGGTAAGCACTCATTAAATATATGGAGTGCAGTGATTCTCATTGATTACTTATTTGCCATCAGCACATTCTTTCCAAACTTTAATTATTGCTGTCAGAGTCATGAACAGTACCAGTAGATGATGCAACAGGCAAACTAGGCACTGGCCTGCTCCCAGAAAGTGCATATGGGGTTCCTGGGACCATGGAAAGGGGGTCAGGCTTCTTCCACAGATTCACTCCCCTTTCAGACGGTTTATTCAGAGGCAGAGCAGTCATCGTTCCCACACTCAGACTGCTATCCTGGGACCATGGAAAGGGGGTCAGGCTTCTTCCACAGATTCACCCCCCTTTCAGACGGTTTATTCAGAGGCAGAGCAGTCATGGTTCCCACATCCAGACTGTTATCCTGCCAGCCCCACCACTGACTCTTGGTTCCTTCTGAATGCTTTCTGTGGCTCACAGTCAGGTTCTGCCTGAATAACGCTCATGCCTTGTCTCTTTGCCTTACAGAGGAATGTTTGCTGGGGGATTGAAGGAAATGGAGCAGGAAGAGGTCTTGATCCATGGTGTGTCTTACAACGCCATGTGCCAGATCCTGCACTTCATATACACGTCTGAACTAGAGCTGAGCCTGAGCAATGTGCAGGAGACCCTGGTGGCTGCCTGCCAACTTCAGGTGAGAGTTGCCTTGTCGATCGAGAAGACTCAGACCTGTGGGGGGCTTCACCAGAGACCTGTGGTGACTGCTGGTGTGAGGTAGGTCAAGAGGGCAGGAATGCCAAGTCATAAGGGACATTATGGAGCAGAGAGGGCACCTTGCTGTTGAGCCTTGGGAACTGAAGCAGAGTGCCTCCAAATTCCCTGCCTGCCCTCTTCTTCTGCCCTTGACTCTTTTCTACTTACGAAAAAATGATTTGTTTATGTGTATGAGCATTTTGCCTGTATGTATGTATGTAGTATGCCATGTCAGAAGAGGGCATCGGATCTAATGCAACTGGAGGTATGAGTGATTGTGAGCCACCATGTGTGTGCTGGGATTTGAACTAGGTCTTCTTCAGGAGTAACATGTACTTTAACTGTGAAACCATCTCCTCACCCTTGCCCCCGGTTTTAAGTTTATTTAAGTTTACCCTATGTGTAGGGTATTTTGCCTGTATGCTTGTCTGGGTGTCTCGTGTGTATCGTGCCTGTGGAGGACATGAGAAGGTGTTGGGTCCCCTGAGACTGGAGCTGCAGATGGTTGTGATCTGCTATGTAGTTGTTGGGAGTCAAACCCAGAGTCTTCTGTTGCAGCCAGTGCTCTTAACCACCTGGCCATCTCTCTAGCCCCACTTTGCTTCAGCTTTTGAGATAATCTCAGTATGGCCCAGTCTGGCCTAGAGTGTATGTAGTTTAGGATGCCTAATCTCATGGCAGGCCTGCCTTAGCCTCCAGAGTGCTGGGGTCACAGGCATGAACCAACGCTCCTAGCTTGTCCTTTCCTTCTTTGCTGCTTCCTTCCTCTGGCCTGGTTTCCCTGTATGGAAAAAAAAATACAAGCTGTCCAACCTGAGGTTCGTGTTTGTGATGGTCTTGTGTTCTGTGATGTCCCGTGCCCTGCACTACCCACAAGTTTTTCCTGCCCACCAGTTGTGTTTGCCCACTTTCTTCTTTCTTATTTTTATAAACAGTCTTACTGTATTACACACAGACCTTAAATTCACAATCTGGCCTCAGCCACCTGAGTACCTGGTCCCATACACATGTGCATGGTCCCCTTTCTCTTTTCTTTATTTTTATTTTTTTGTATGTTTTATGCTATGTATGTATGTATGTATGTATGTATGTATGTATGTATGTATGTGAACATGTATGCCTGGTTCTGGCAGAGACAAGAAGAAAATGATCTGGTACTGGGGCTACAAATGTTATTAGTTTCCATATGGTAGTGAAAACCAAGCCCAGGTCCTCTGTAAGAACAGTAACTAATCTAATTCGTTTAGGTTTATTTTATAGGTGTGAGTGTTTTGCCTATACCATATGTGTGCTCGTACTTAAAGACATCAGATAGATCTTCTAGAGTTGGAGTTAGGGATGGTTGTGAACCCATGTGGGTCCTGGGAACCGAACTTAGGTTCTCTTGCAGGCAAATACTCATATAAATAATATCTTTAAACATTCTTTTTAAATATATAAATACATACTCTTAGGTTTCTTTCATTTTGTTTCCTTAAATAAAAAGTTCAAAGCTAACTTTTAGGGAAAGCAGCTATAAGGAGTGGGAAAGACAAGGAGGAAGAACCATGGTGGTTCCCTCCAACTAAGAGCCAGGAGGCCTATGGGAGCAGCAGGGCAGGGGCGGTGGCCCCAGTAAGCTGCCTAGCGTATAGGCTCAGCTACTCTAGAGCTGAAGGGGCAGAGAGTGGCCAATGAAGCAACCCCATCTCCCCACCTGGGTTGAGCAAAGAGGTTAGAGAGAGGCCCTACAGCTTCTTCAAGGAGGACACAATGCTCAGTCCCACAGAGGGCCTGTGAGTGGGAAGGGAAGGCTGGATCCCATTGGGTAAGCTAATATCAAACCGGCAAGGTGAGGGGGATGCTCCCCCACCAATTGCAATGACAGGCCCATCAGGAAGGAGGGGAAGTGAGGGAGGGCATTTCTGCAACAGTCTGAACTTGTGTTGGTGTGTCAAGTTTTACCTGATAGAACGTGGTGGAATCTGCAAATCAAGTTTGGCCATTGCAGCTGGTAGTTTGCCACCATTTGCTACATCCTCCAGTACCTTCACGGTGCCCCTAGAGACGTGGGTCTGAATCCTAGCCAAACCAGCCTTGTTGGCTTGCTCAGGAAAGGATGTTCCATTCTGAGGCTGTCTGCTTGGGGATCCTGTACCAGATGAGCCTCAGCCGTATCTGTTTGGGATTCCACACTGCAAGGGATCTTGGTGCAAGGGGATGGGTTATTTCTAAGGTGGCACTGCTCATTCTCACTCAGGGCCCTGCTTTGTCTTCAAAGCTCAGGTCCTTGGCAGAAGTAGTATTTTAGGGAAAAGATGAAGACTAGAAGAGCTGGCTAGGGAGTTAAACAATGGCGAAGGAAGATGTCCAGGAACCACAGAGAACCTGGAGAATTTGGTAATGGGGCATGCATTTCTCTGCTTGGGTAGGTGTCTATTCAGCCTGCACTATATTGTCTGGCAAATGAGCATGAGTTTTCTTTTTTTTTTTTTTAATTCTAAACATTAATATACTTCAAATATTAGCAGAATTTCTCTGTATATAGTTGTTAATTTGTTGGTGATAGTAGTTGAATCAGATCAGTTGAATCTTGCAGTTCCCTCAGAGAACCGGTTCTAGGGCTCCCTGTGGATATCAGAGTTCAAAGGTCTGTAGGCCTTCTGTAAAGTGGAGTATCCATTGATGAGTAACATACCTACATGCTCCTTGTATGCCTTAGATCATCTCAAGATTGCTGTATCAATTAAGTGCTGCACAAATAATTGTTATACTGTCCTGTATAAACGGATGAAGTGAAGCTGGGTATGGTGGAATACACCTTTATTCCTAGCACTTGGGAGGCAGAGATATGCGGGATCTATGACGTCAAGGCCAGCCTGGTCTGCAGAGTAAGTTCCAGGACACACAGGGCTACATAGTAAGACTCTATCTCAAAAAATAAAAACAACAGAACTGGGGTTGGGGATTTAGCTCAGTGGTAGAGCGATTGCCTAGCTAGCGCAAGGCCCTGGGTTCTGTCCCCAGCTCCGAAAAAAAGAAAAGAAAACAACAACAACAACAACAGAACTGGTGTGGCAATGCGCATTTGTCATCTAAGCACTCCCGTCCAAGGTGGAGGCAGGGGAAATCATCTACATAGTTAGTGTTGGGCTAGGCTGATGGACAAAGTGAGTTAGAGGACAGCTTGAACTCAACATAGTAAGACTTTATCTCAAAACAAAAATGTGTGTATATTTTTCTATTTTTGGTGAGAGTCCAAAATTTTGTTTTTCTAAAAAATAGATGTAGTGGTATGTGTTGTTTTTTTGTTTTTTTTTTTAAAGATTTATTCATTTATTATATATAAGTACACTGTAGCTGTCTTCAGATGCACCAGAAGAGGGCATCGGATCTCTTTACAGATGGTTGTGAGCCACCATGTGGTTGCTGGGAATTGAACTCAGGACCTCTGGAAGAGCAGTCAGTGCTCTTAACCACTGAGCCATCTCTCCAGCCCCGTGGTATGTGTTTTTAATCCCAACACTTGGGAGGCTAAGACAAGCTACTGTGAGTTTGAGGCCAGCTTGGGCTACTCAGTAAGCTCTTGTTTAAAAGTAAAAGACTTTAGCTGTACCTAGTTTACTATGCAGGAAGTTATCCTTTTGTCTTTGCTTTGTCCTGCTTTGCCTGGCAAGTGCCAGGTGTCTTTGAGTAGCCTTCAGGGCTCTGTTGCCTGATTCTCAGCTTCCTCCTTCCTCAGTGCCTCTATGGCCTGCCTTCCCTCCCTCCCGCCAGTGCTGTGCAGCTAGGCACAGGTACTGCTGCCACCTGGGAATCTTGTACCCACTGGAGTAGAGTGGGTTTCTCAGCCCAGGCCGAGGCCACAGGATGGGTTCACAGCTTTTCAAGAAATATGAGTCTTGAAATGAGTCACTAGCATTGGTGCTGGTGAATGTCTGGAGAACCTTGCTGACAGTTCTGTGTGTAGTATTAAGTGGCAGTGGCGGGGCCTGATCTGCAGTTCCAACTGATGTGGTTTTTTCAGAGAATTTGACAGAAAGAGCCATGTGTACTGTTGGTTGCAGCACCTTGGCTCTTGTAGAGAGTGCCAGTGGCCACAGGTTCCTTCCAAGCAGTCTGTGACATATCCTACTTCCTTTGCACTCAGACTTTCACTCTGAAAGCAGGTGGTATATATCAGAAAGCCTGTCTGCTGAGTGGTGCTTGTGCTCGTCCTCAGCCTGTTCCTTCCCACTTCACCCTTGTTCTGTAAATGGAGATCGAGGCTCTGAGGGGTTAAGAACATGCCCTGTATTACCACAGCAGGTTTTAAACTCAACCTGCAGGAAGTTCCAATTTTCTATCAGAAAAAGTTGGGGATGGTTGAGGAAAGATTCCACCTTGCTTTCCCCAGTCCCAGAAGGCCAGCTTCGGGGACAGCCAGCTCCGCATGCCTTACTTCTGCTGTCATCCTGCCCTTTATACCTGGATGCAGTCCTGCAGCTCAGACTTGAGTGGGTATCCTTCTTTTTACAGATACCAGAAATTATCCATTTCTGCTGTGATTTCCTCATGTCATGGGTCGATGAGGAGAACATCCTTGATGTTTACCGGCTGGCAGAGCTCTTTGACTTGAACCGTCTGACCCAACAGCTGGATACCTACATCCTCAAAAACTTTGTGGCCTTCTCAAGAACTGACAAGTACCGCCAGCTTCCCTTGGAGAAGGTCTACTCTCTCCTCAGCAGCAATCGCCTGGAGGTTTCCTGTGAGACTGAAGTGTATGAAGGGGCCCTGCTCTACCATTACTCCATGGAACAGGTGCAGGCTGACCAGATCTCACTGCATGAGCCCCCCAAGCTCCTAGAGACTGTGCGTTTTCCCCTGATGGAAGCTGAGGTCCTCCAGCGGCTGCACGACAAGCTTGGTCCTAGCCCACTGAGGGACACAGTGGCCAGTGCCCTTATGTACCACCGGAATGAGAGCCTGCAGCCCAGCCTTCAGGGCCCACACACAGAGCTTCGTTCAGACTTCCAGTGTGTTGTGGGCTTTGGGGGCATTCACTCCACACCATCTACAATCCTCAGTGACCAGGCCAAGTACCTGAATCCCCTTCTGGGAGAGTGGAAACACTTCACTGCCTCTCTAGCGCCCCGAATGTCCAACCAGGGCATTGCAGTGCTCAACAACTTCGTGTACTTAATTGGAGGGGACAATAATGTCCAAGGATTCCGAGCTGAGTCCCGATGCTGGAGGTATGAAAGGGCACTTGTCATCATTGCCTTTATCCTTAGGCAGCTCCAGGTGCGGGAGTTGTGGGTTATGCGGGCTGTTTGGGGACACGTTATCAGGGCACATCACTACAGACCTGGTTCCTGCATCTGCCTTTTACATGAGTGTTACAGCTTTTCTGGGCTATCCCTGTGTCATGTAATGGAGTCCAGATGAATCCAGACAAAGTGGACCACAGTGAAATAAGGAAAAGGGCTCAGATTGCTTTCTCGCCCCCTGACCTGCTGTCCAGAAACTCTGAAGCACAGCCACCTATCCTTGCTGTCTGCAGAAGGTCACTGGCTGCCTGTGCTCAGGGAGCATGCCTTATTCAGTAAGGGGCTGGCGCAGTGGCTCCTGCCATCTTCAGCCTGCCTCTTCAGTGTCCTTTTTTCAACGTCTCTACTCTTTTTCTCCATATTGCCAGCCAGGATGTCTTCCAGATGCTGCCTGCTGGAGCCCACATCTGAGTACAGAGAGTGGGAAGGACCAGTAAGCATCATTGAGCCTTCACTAAGTCCCCCGTGGGCCTGTAGTCAGATGAGTATGTACTCAATAAATACTCTGGGAGGAGGCAGTTTTTCTTGAGGGAGTTTTGTGAACTGATTTGATCTGCAGGTTGCTTCTAGCTGTGGTCCCAGAGATCCATTTCTTTGGACAGAACAAGAGACATTAGTTTAAGTCTCCAGCTACCAATGGATTTTAAGGGGCCTTTTCTCTTCATTATACCTTGGTGTATGTGGGAACCCCTGCCATCCCCGGTGCCTACCACAAGCTAAGATGATGTTTTTAGAGAGCAGCTCTGAGCTGAGTGCCGATGTAATTCACTTTGACATGCAAGCTGTGTTTTTGGCTGTAAGGGTAAGGCTGGATTCTGCTCTGGCCCTGCCACATGAATCAAGAAAGCACAGTGACACTGACCAAGAAGAAAGCAGGCATTTCTTGGTCATTTCTGTTCTCTTAGCCCTAGGAAGCAGTCATCTTCGATAAACTGATGAGACTTAAACCTACCTATAACACATAACGGTTAGATGGTTGGGATTGCAGAGTTCAGAAAGAAGGAAATGACTCACTTCCCTTCTAACTGAATCCTGTCTTCAGTGAACATGGATGAATTTGCCTTCCCTCAGGTCAAGCCTGCAAGCTTCTTTCTTGCAGGGCTCTGCTTCTAGCTGTGGGATTAGGTTCAGACTGCCCTGCCTTAGCTATTCAGAGCTACAAAGCAGACCTCTCCAAAGCACTGACAGCTGGGAGCTGAAGTTGGAGCATGGCAGGTGGGATCAAAGGAACAGGAATTTACAAGGTTGCTGTGGCAAGGACCAGGCCCTGCGTGCCAGCTGACTAGGGTGTCTGTCATCTCTGCCAAATGAAAACTTCATTTACTTCCTAGTCATCTCAAGCCTTACAAAGCTAGGGGTACGGCTCAGTGTTTAATGTTTCCCTAGCTTGAGTAAGTAAGGCCCTGATTCCACCCCAGCACTGTGTGTTTTTGTTTTTGTTTTTTGGTCAAACTCACTAGCTGAGTAGTGAGGATGACCTTAAAATCCATGGCCATTCTGTCTTCATCTCCCAATTGCTGGGAAGTGGCTGAATCCCTAAAATAGATTTTTCTGAGTTTGTTTCTTTTCTGTATTCATAGTTTACCAGATTTAAAATCTATAAGCTCTTAGAATGTAAGAAAACATTATTTTACAGTAGATAAAGTATTGCAATCTGAGGACATAGTGCTTAGCAAATATGTTCTAGAACTCTGATGTTGAACTTGTAAGAAATGGTCCTGTGAAGCAAATTGATTTGCCCTTGTTTCCACTAGTTCTTTTATTTTCTTTCTTTGAATTCATATATATACAAAGTGTTTTGGCTTCATATCACTACTATGAAATATCTAAAGTAACTAGTTGATAAATAGAAAACATTTATTTACTGCATACTTTGAGAAGTTTAAAGTCCAACCAAGACCATGCAATTTATGCAGTATACCCTCTGGTTTGTCCTATGTTCCTATGTGAGGGTAGATGGCAGCGGAGGGAGCACTGAACCTATAGTCACATTGTGGTCCAGGAAACAGGAGGGAGAGCAGAGTTACACAGTGTTGTTTAAAGACAGGGTCAGAGAGAGAGAGAGAGAGAGAGAGAGAGAGAGAGAGAGAGAGAGAGAGAGAGAGAGAGAAAGGGGGGTAGTGGTGGTGCCCTCCTTTAATCCTAGCATTCAGGAGGCAATGGCAGGTAGAGCTCAGAGTTTGAGGACAGCCTGATCTACAGAGTGAGTTCTAAGACAGGCAGACTTACACCAAGAAGGTGGTAGGGTGTTCTTATTTTGCATTCCTGGCTGGCCCAGAACTCTACATAGACCAGGTTGGCTTTGAACTTGGAGCAGTGCTCTGCCTCCACTTCCCTGGTGCTACAATAAGAGAGGTATGTGCAACTGTAATAGGTTTCACTATCTCTTGGGTGTGTTTTCCAGTGATCCAAGCAGGTCTACAGTACCTCCCCAAACGGTCACTTTGAGGATCAGGTTTATCTTATGGTTACTATTGCCGTGATGAAACACCATATACAAAAACACATTGGGGAAGACAGGGTTTAATTCACTCACATTTCCATATCACAGTCCATCATCAAAAGCAGTGAACGCAGGAATTCCAACCGAGCAGGAACCTTGAGGCAGGAAGTGATTTAGAGGCCTTGGAGCATTGCTGCTCACTAGCTTGCCTTCTATGGTTTTCTCAGCCTGAGTTACAGGAGCCAGGACAACCAGCCCAGGGGCAACCGCACGCACAATGAGCTGGGTCCTCCCACAGCCTCATCTTATGAAGGCGGTTTGGGTTTTTTTGTTTTGTTTTGTTTTGTTTTTTTTTCCAGTTGAGGCTTCCTCTCTGCTCTCTGATGACTCTACCTTGTGTCCATTAACATAAAAACTAGGCAGCACAAGGCCTTTATAAACAGACCTTTGGAGGCGTCCATCTAAATCTATGGGAGTTACCCATGCCACTCTGTACTTTTTTCATAGCTGTAGCTGAATAAATTAAAGTAGTATTTTGGGTTTTTCTCTTAAGGATTTCCATGTGCCTTAAAAATTCTAATAGACTTAAAAACACTAATAGTTGAGCCTATCATCCCTGTCGTTTAAGAGGCTGAGGCAGGAAGGTTACCAGTTCAAGATCTGCCTGGGCTACTGAATGAGTTAAGATCTAGCCTGGGCAACTTAGTCAGACACTGCCACAAAATAGTGAAAAGAAGTCTGGAAGCCAAATTTGGTGGTTCTTACCTTTAATCATAGTCCTAGGAGACAGAGACAGGCAGATATCAGTGAGTTTCCTTCAAACAAAGGGAGAATGGTGGGCTGGGGTGATAAAGCTTAGTAATAGAACTCTTTAACTCTTGGTTCTTCAGTGTATACTCCTCACACCACCACAGTAATGGAAATACAGAAGAAAAAACAACTTGCTAAATTTGACAAAGACCTAGAACATGTTTGAACATAGATTTTACCTCTCGATTTATAGTAGTTTGGCAATTCAAATATGTGGGTTAAAATTATTATCTTAGAAAACTTTGGCTGCTATAACAAATACCACAGAGTAGGTGGCTTAACTACCAAACACCTGTTTCTCATAATCATCTTTTTTTTTTTTTTTTTTTTTGGTTCTTTTTTTTTGGAGCTGGGGACCGAACCCAGGGCCTTAAGCGCTTCCTAGGCAAGCGCTCTACCACTGAGCTAAATCCCCAACCCCTGTTTCTCATAACCTTGGTTCTGGAATATCATCTTATTAAGTCTGGTGAGGACCTTTTCTTGCTGTGTCCTCACATAGTAGAGAGACTATCTCATCTCCTCCTTTTCCCTTCTCTTCCCTCTTTCCTCCCTCTTTCCTTCCTCCCTCTTCTTCCTCCTCTCTCCTCTCCCCTCCTCCTCCCTCTTTCCTCCTTCCTTCCTTCCTCCTTCCCTCCCTCTTCCTCCTTCCTCCTCCCTCCTTCCTCCTTCCTCCTTCCTCCTTCCTTCCTTCCTCCTTCCCTCCCTCTTCCTTCTCCCTCCTCCCTCCTTCCTCCTTCCTTCCTTCCTTCCTCCCTCCCTCCCTCCCTCTTCCTCCTCCTCCTCCTCCTCTCTTTTTTTTTTTTTAGTGGTTTTAAAGACAGAGTTTCTCTGTGTGGCCCTGGCTGTCCTGGAACTCGCTCTATAAACCAGCCTGGTTTTGAACTCAGTGCTGGGATTAAAGGTGTGTGTCACCACTGTCTGGCTTTTAATCTCTTAATAGACTTAATCCTGTCTTAGGCTCCATCCCTAAGACCCGAGTAAATCCGAGAGCATTGTCAGGGATTTCAGAGGGTTGGTTTTTGGAACACAGGCATTCAGTCCACAGCAGTGTTAGCTGAATTGTAGGTAATATTGAATTTTGGGCTGGAGAGATAGCTTAGTCTGTAAAGAGCTTGCTTTCCAATCATGAGGATCATTCAGATTCCTGGTGCTCATATAAAAGCCAGATGTGGTGGTGCCCATCTGTACTCCAGTATGTGGCAGGGGTAGAAACGGGAGGATCCTGAAGGCCTGTTGGCCAGCCAGTGAAGCCAAAACTGAGCTCCAGGTTTGATGAGAGACTCTATTTCAAAATATAAGGTAGAAAGTGGTATAAGAAGATATCAATATTGACTTTTGTCCTTTACAGGCACATATAGGAACATATCAGCACACATAAAAACATTTTTATAAAACATCCTCTTAGTGTGTCCATGTGATCAGAGTCATAAAGAGTGTGTTCTCTACTTCCACCATGATGATGCCAGGGATAGAATTCAAATCATCAGGCTTGGCAGAAAGCAGCCTTATTCACTGAACCATTTTATCAGACCTGTGTGGTACACACCTGTGATTCCAATATTTGGGAGGAGACAGGGGGGTCGAGTTACATAGGGAGTGCAAGGCCAGACTGGGTTTCATGAGACCCTGTTTAAAAACAAAGAAACAAAAACCCAAGAGGCCAGTGATATGGCTCAGTAGGTAAAGGCACTTGCCTCATAATGGCAATTTGTATTTAATCCCTGAAACCTGTACAAAGGTTTAGAATAGACAAAAATGTCCTCTGACCTTACGTACATGCCATGGTATCTGCATTGTCTGTCTGTCTGTTTGTCTGTCTCTCTCTCTTTCTCTCTCCCCCCACCCATGAACACACACACATACATACACACTAATACAAGCAAAAATAAACTAGAAAATGACTCCAGTAAAGAGCAGCATGGTCAGCTGAACGTGGCCATTTATATCTGTGATCCTGGTGCTGGGAAGGCTAAGGCAGGAGGATTGGTAGTTAGAGGCCTTCTGGTCTACTTAGCAAACTTAAGGCCAGCCTTAGTTAATGTAACAAGGCCTTGTGTGGGGTGGGGAGGAAGAGATCAGATACAGATAGGTAAAAGAATAAAATCTATAAACCTATAGTTTCAGGGAATATGTGTTTGTGTTTTCTTAAGCCTGAAACCACAAGGTCCAAAGAATTTCAGCCTAAGAAACTGAGGTTGAAGATCAGAGAGAATCAGGTGGGAAACTCCAGAGTCTTGTTTTGCTGTGGTAGGGGAAATGGCTTCTGACCTGGCTGAACTTAAAACCAGGGAGGAGGGGAATGCACATACATAAAGAAGGTCAGTGTGCAGGAAAGGCAGGGGGTGTCCCCATTTAACCAGATGGCAAGTTTCTCAGCCTGCCAGGATAATGTCATGAGACCCTGTTTCAAAATTTTGGAAAGGTAGGACTAGAGAGATGACTCAGCTGTTAAGAGACCTTACTTTCAAAGGTCCTGGGTTTGGTTCCCAGCACCCATATGCTGGCTCACAACCTTTTATAATGGGATCTGATGCCCTGTTCTGTCTCATACTTTTCTCTGTCATGCAGGCATACATACAAAAAGAACATTCCTATACATAAAATATATAAGTAAATATTTTTTAAAAATTAAGGAAAAAAGAGGGCTAGGAATATAACTTGTTAGTAGAACACTTGCCTAACATCCGGTGGCCACTGTCTCAGTCCCTAGAGTGTCAAAGGAAAAAAGAATGAGGATAGTCTTAGGTTGTAGAGGGAGTTACATGTGGGCTCAGATGTCTGGGCATCAGAATATAAGCATGCATGGGTTTTGCTGGTGGGTTTGCTGGGAACAGGAGGACAAGGGGAATTCAGGACTCTATTAAGAATAGGTAAGTGAACAGCCACATAGATCTAAAATACAGTAGAGGCCATAGAAGACAGTTGATATGCTGGATGACTGAGAGCACCTGGGTGTGGATTGTTCAGTGGATAGAGACATGGGGAAAGGGAGGGAGGGCAACAGTGACAGGACTGGCTCTGTGCAAGGGTAGATGATTCTTGTTACTTAAGGATTAGACTTTTTTTTAAACAGTTGTCAGGGAAACAAAGCTGTGCCTTAAGGATACTGTATTTTTTCTGTGAGTGACATAATGTGGCCTGATATCAGAAAAGTAAGCTATAGCAACAGTGCTTGAAAGTTGCACTCTCAGCAAGGGGTTAACAAGTGAATGCTTCTCCTTTCCTGCCTCAGACTCTTCTTCCTGTGTCCCTCTTGTCTGGACTGTTCTTCATTGTGATTACCCCCAGCTTAGCCTCAGCCTAGCCGCCTTCCTGGTCTTGTACAGAGTCCTCTGGCTTCATGTAGTCAGCCTCATTTTTTTTCTTTAGTGGGTTGCATTTCCTTTAGTGGGGTCCCTGGAATGTCAGGATCCTGACCTCTGGTAACCAAAGTTCAAGGTGAGAGTTGACACTTCCACTTTGGCAAGGATACCCTGAGGGGATGGGGGTGAAGACAACTTCCCTAGCTGTTTCCAAGCAGGGAACAGGGTAGTTATTTCAGATGTATGAGAGGGCTTAGAGGAACCTATTACTATCAGTAAGAACAAGGATGTGATGGTGCACAAGGTGACCTTTGTAGACCTCACATGATAGTGTTGGGAGAGGCTGGTGTACCCATCTGGATGAAATGCTGTAATTTTGGCCTTCCTGTACACAGGTGAGAGGAAGGTGGTCCTAGAAACACCTGTGTAGCCTGTGATGGACATTTGGGGAGGTACAAACCCTAGAGAGGCTGTACCTGAAAGGGGGGTTCCTGGCTACATTTCCAAGCCACTTTGTGAGTACACTGTGTTCCAGACGTCTGCAGACATGGCTCTGGGTCAGCAAGTCCTAATGGCCAGGATGAAGGATGTTCAGACCAGGCAAATGGGGGGTAGGAAATGTAGACCTGAAAGGGAAGTAGCTTTCCTAGTCACTGACATACTGTCCTTATGTCCTCCAAAGGTATGACCCAAGACACAATCGCTGGTTCCAGATCCAGTCCTTGCAGCAGGAACATGCAGACTTGTGTGTGTGTGTAGTGGGAAAGTACATCTACGCTGTGGCAGGCCGTGACTACCACAATAACCTGAGTGCTGTGGAGCGCTATGACCCTGCCACCAACTCCTGGGAATATGTGGCCCCACTCAAGAAGGAGGTAAGGAAGCCCTACAGGAGCCTTCCCAATTCCTTCCATGGATCATACTCAGACCCAGGTGTCAAGGCTGGTCCTGGAACCGGGTCAGGGAAATCAGGCGTGGTGAGTGGATTCTGTATGGATGTTTGTGGGCCTGTCAGGAGGCCTTGCATTAAGCATTCAGACTCATTCTTCAGACCAGTGCCCCTCGGGAGTTCCCTGTGTTGAGACTGCTATTCGCTTTGTTCCTATACTTCTGTATAGATAGAACGATTTCCAAATATATCAAAATAAAGGGACTTTGAGAGGCTGAAGGGCAGCCTGATTCATAGGTGTTTACACAGACTCTTCTCCTACAGAAAACAGCCATAGGACTTTCCAGAGGCCACAACATACTTTAGGGGCTCCATTTTTATCAAAGACAATAAAAATCATGTACATATAGCATAGTAGTACCTTGGCTTAGTCTAGTTCAGGGATCTTTAAGGTTATGTACATTATACAAACATAATACTTTATGGGTAATTCTTATTCTTTTTGTGGTTCTGAGGTACTTTGGCCTATCTCCAAACCCCTTGGCATGTGGAATCTCATGGCAAGAAGTAGGTCTTGTTGGCATCAGCTCTGAAGCTTAAGACTCTGAAGGAAGGTGTGTGGGTCTGTTTGATGTACTTGCTCCAGACTGTACCTTAGGGATCCCTGGGCCCAGAATCAGGATAGTAGAGTGGGCATACATCCAAACTCTGCCCTTGTCAGGGGCCTGGGCAGGAGCTCTGGCCTTGGGACTTTTTCTACTACCTGCCATTGCTTTCCCTCTCTCTTCCTCAAACCCTTGGAGATTAAGACTGACCTCAATGGATTGGGATTGGGATCTTCTGCACAAGTCACAGACAATAGATCTAATTCTTTTTTTTTTTTTTTTTTTTTTTTTTTTTTGGTTCTTTTTTTTTTTTTTGGAGCTGGGGACCAACCCAGGGCCTTCGCTTCCTAGGTAAGCGCTCTACCACTGAGCTAAATCCCCAGCCCCAGATCTAATTCTTGCCATCCTTTCTATAGGCCCCTAGCCATGCCAAGGCCTTGCTCTTTGCAGGAAGGAAGCTCTGCCCTACTTGTGGAAAAAGGAACAGATTTTACATGGAAAATATCTGAGATCTCTTGACAACTGATGGTTCTTTCCAGGAGTTTAAAAGGCTCCTGGACTCTCTGAGGCTGCAAAGTTGCAATTCGTCATCTTGGCCACAGAAGAGCTGCCTTGAACCTCACTGTCTCAGTCAGGGTTCTATTCCTGCACAAACATGACCAAGAAGCAAGTTGGGGAGGAAAGGGTTTATTCAGCTCACACTCCCATCCCAGGGACGGCACCATTCACAATGGGCTGGGTCCTCCCCCCTTGATCACTAGTTAAAAAAATGCCTTACAGCTGGGTCTCATGGAGGCGTTTTCTCAATTGAAGCTCCTTTCTCAGTGATAACTCCATCTTGTGTCAAGTTGACACACAAAGCCAGCCAGTACAATTGACACCTTGTCAACTTGACACTCAAACACATCACTATTAAGCCTCAACCTTTACTTTTCTTTTTTTTTTTTTTTTTTTTTTTTTTTTTTGGTTCTTTTTTTTTTTTTTTTTCCGGGCTGGGGGCCCAACCCAGGGCCTTGCGCTTGCTAGACAAGCGCTCTACCACTGAGCTAAATCCCCAACCCAACCTTTACTTTCTTATTCATCCCCAAGATCTAAATAACTTTAAGAGTTCCACAATCTTTACATATTAAAGATCAATCCCTTTAAAATATCCAAAAATTTTTTTCTTTTTTCGGAGCTGGGGACCGAACCCAGGGCTTGCGCTTGCTAGGCAAGCGCTCTACCACTGAGCTAAATCCCCAACCCCCTCAATATCTTTTAAAATTAAAAATCTCTTTTAACTGTGGACTCCACTAAAATTCTTTCTTCAAGAGGGAAATATATCAGGGCACAGTCACAATCAAAAGCAAAATCAAACTCTTTAACTGTCCAATGTCTGGGATCCACTCATGATCTTCTGGGCTTCCAAAGCTTGGGTGACTTCTCCAGATGCCTGTACCCCACTGCTGCTGCTGCTCTTGGTGACCATCTCATGGTACTGGCATCTCCAACTGCAACCAGGCTTCACCAATAGCCTCTCACAGGCTCTCTTCATGGTGCCAAACCTCAACTCCTTTGCATGACCCCTTCAGTCCTGGGCATCAATTGCAACTGAAGCTGCACCTTCACCAGTGACCTTCCATGGCTCTCACAGTGCCGTGCCTCAGCTGCTCTTCATGACCCCTTCATGCCTTCAAAACCAGTACCACCTGGGTGACTCTTCCTCATCACCAAGCCCGGCTGCCAACACGAGGTACAACTGTGGCTGCTTCTGGAACACAGCTTCTCTGTGCTCTCAGAAACACTTCCCAGGAGATTTCACCTCAATGATGCTGTTCTCTTCTTAATCACCGCTAATTTCTTAGCTCCAGCTGACAGAATCAATAGCCCCAGTAATGCAAAGGTTTGCTTTAGTGGTTCTGGGATCTTGTTAATCACAGCTGATTCTTCAGCCCCAGCTAACCAGAACCACGGAATCTTCACAATCAAAACAGCAACGGCCCTAAAAAGAGTCTTTAATCTTCCCTCCAAAAGTTCACAAGCCAGGCCTCCATCTTCTGCACTGTTCTCAACATTATCTTCCAAGCTCCTACAGAGCATCCCACAGAGCTCTTCTAGCTCAAAGTTCCAAGTCCTTCCACAGTCCTCCCCAAAATATGATCAGGTTATCACAGGAATACCCCATTCCTGGTAGCAATTTATCTTAGCGTTTCTATTCCTCCACAAACATCATGACCAAGAAGCAAATTGGGGATGAAAGGGATTATTCAGCTTACACTTCCACATTGCTGTTCATCACCAAAGAGGTCAGAACTGGAACTCAAGGAAGCAGGAGCTGATGCAGAGGCCATGGAGGGATGTTAGTTATTGGTTTGCATCCTCTGGCTTGCTCAGCTTGCTCTCTTGTAGAACCGAAGACCACCAGCCCAGGGACAGCACCATCCACAATAGTCTGGGTCCTCCCCACTTGAACACTAGTTGAGAAAATGCCTTACAGCTGGATCTCATGGAGGCATTTCCTCAACTAAGGCTCCTTTCTCTGTGATAACTCTTGTCTTGCATCAAGTTGACACACAGAACCAGCCAGTACACTCACTCACCTTACTTTGGCATCTAGTAGTTACCTTCCTTTTTTCATGCATGTAGTAGTCATCTCCTCTACTATTAACCAACTACTGTATACTAATCATGGAGATTAGTGGTTGCCCTGTCACCATGCAGTGGTGACTTATTAATAACCCAGAAATCATTAATTAGTTACAGTTCATTCAATAAGTTGATGAAAGAAATAAAGGCTGAAATGTCCTGGCAGACTCTTGAAGGGTTAAGTGGAGATGTATTATTTGGGACTGTCTGTCTGAGTAAGGGTCAGAGTAAGGCCTGAAAAAAAATAACTAACCTTTTTCATTAGACAAAGGACATCTCGGGAGGTTCGTAGTCTGTTTTGAGAGGGACAAACCTGGAGACCCCTTGTGAAGAGCTGAAAGGTTAAAGAGCCTAGAAAAGGAATAAGGAGGGCTGTGCTGAGTGAGACCTGTGTTAGTGTAGGGCTGGGCCAGACTTGTGGAGATAGAGGGAAATGGAGGGCTAAGAGTGGTTTAGAGGTCACTCAAAGTGGTTTATAGACTGAAATATAAAACTAGATCTTTGAGACAGATGAATCTAAACAGGGGCCTGACATAACATGTGCCTATAACCTCAGCACTAGGAGAGTACAGGAGGGTCACAGCAGATCAGGCTGCCTTTAGGTCAGCCCGGTCTGCATGGTGACTTCTAGAACTACTTAGCAAGACTCTGTGTTAACCAAAAGGACAAAACAAAATAAAAACAGAAGAAAATGGTCAGGATGCAGACTAGGTGAGTTTTCAGACTTAATGTCAAACACATCAGACATGAAAAAGAAAAACTGATAAATTGGATCTTTTCAAAATCAACTCTTGCTGGTAAAAGACCCTCTGTTTTGTTTTTTGTTTTTTGAATATTTGTTTATTTATTTTATGTACTGTCTTTGTCTTCAGACACGCCAGAAGAGGGTATCAGATCCCATTGCAGATGGCTGTGAGCCACTATGTGGTTGCTGGGAATTGAACTCAGGACCTGAAAGACCTCTTTGTTAAAAGTGCAGTTAATTATTTGTTTGTGTGGCAGAGGTACCTGTCAATGTCAGAGGGCAACTTCAGGAGTTAGTTCTCTCCTTCCAACATTTGCATCCTAGGCATCAAACTAGGGTCCTTGGGGTGGGCAGCACATGCTTTTAGGAAGAGAGCCAGCTCTCAAGCTCCACCCCCAATTTTTAAAAATAGGAATTTATAAAAGAAAGTAGCAGAAAATAGATGCAAACCACATGTCTGAGCCTTAGTATTGAGGAAGGCAAGACAAGTGTTGGCATGTGTACCTTTAATCACACGTGTGAAGCTACTCTGTGTATAAGAGAGACTGAGGGGGCAAGAAAGAAGAAAGTGGGAGGGAACACAAGGGTAAAGCGATTTCTCTGAGAAGACAGATGACAAACGAGCGCAAAAGAAAATCGCATTGTTTGCCACAGGCAACCACACAAAGCCCGCCGAGTGCTGCCTGTCAGGGCAGTGGAGGAAATAGCCCTCTGCCAAATGTTGTTGGCCATGCCACGCAGGGCGCTGGTGTCACTTAGGCTTTGCCCATGAGCAGGTAAATTAGTGTGCTTTCTAGAAGAGCACAGTGTCTTCCCGCTGCTATGCTACTCAGCGCTTCCATCCTGAGGATCTGTCCTGGAGAAATGAAGACTTTGCCACAGATACTAATAGCCGCCTTTTTGCATAATATCCAGAAACTGAATAAATGAGATGTCCTCTAACAGGTTAATGGCTAAATAAACTGTGGTAGAGTCACAGCAAGAAGAAAGAACCAGGGCTGGAGAGATGGCTCAGTGGTTATGAGCACTGACTGCTCTTCCAGAGGTCCTGAGTTCAAATCCCAGCAACCACATGGTGGCTCACAACCATCTACAATGGGATCTGATGCCCTCTTCTGATGCGTTTGAAGGCAACTACAGTGTATTTATATATAATAAATAAATCTTTTTAAAAAAGAGAGAGAAAAGAACTAACTGGGGATATTGGAGAATCTGGACAGGGACAGAAAGCCAGGTGTAGAAGGTTTTATTTTCAGTCTAGGTGAGATGACACCTGCCTTTAATCTAGCACTTGGGAGGCACAGGTGGGGGATCTCTGAGTTTGAGGCCAGTATATTCTACATAGAGAGTTCCAGGATAGAAAGACCCTATTTCTTTTTTTTTTTTTTAATAAGTATATTTTTTTATTTTTTTATTTATTCATTTATTATATATAAGTACACTGTAGCTGTCTTCAGATACACCAGAGGAGGGCATCGGATCTCTTTACAGATGGTTGTGAGCCACCATGTGGTTGCTGGGAATTGAACTCATGACCTCTGGAAGAGCAGTCGGGTGCTCTTAACCGCTGAGCCATTTCTCCAGCCCAAGACCCTATTTCAAAACAACACCTATCCTATTTTATTTGTATGCTGTTCCTTTTTTTGTTTTCTGAGACAGGGTTTCTCTGTAGCCTTGGCTGGCCTAGAACCGACTTTATAGACCAGGCTGGCCTGGAACGCACAGAGAGCCTCTGCACCACCACTACCTGGCTCATGCATGATGTTCTTGAAAAGAAAGTGTTAGAGAAAGACAGAAGAGATTGGTGGTTGTACAGGAGTTGAAGCCAGGAGAGGAGTGGTTGTGATTATTGTCCACCCCAACTGAACAACACAGAGATGAATTCTTGAAAGTCAAGTGTTTGTTTATTCAGAAACAGCAAGGATACTCCTGGTCCCCCATTGCAGCTAAGTTGTGCTATGGTGGGCCATCGGCAGGCATCCAAAGTGGACAAGGGCAGTCCAGGCCTGGTGGGTTTGCTCAGCGGATAAAGGTGCTGACAACCTAAGTTTTATCCCTGGATCTCACAGAGCAGGAGAGACTTGACTTCTATACACACACACACACACACACACACACACACACACACACACACGACGATAAAGACAGGAGCTGTGACTGTGGGTGAAGAGGTCTCCTTTAGGAATGAGTTTCTCTGGAGGTTCTGGTCTTAGTGACCCTTCATAATGGATCCTCCTGTCAGCATATATACATGAGGACCTTGGGGTTTGACATGGTGTTTCTCTTTTGCCTCAACTCTGACAGAGCACCTGGAGGGTGCTAGTGCTGACAGGAATGTTGTGGGATGACATCCATTCATCCTGTTTAAGATGATGTAGTATGTTATGCAAACCCTCACTATTTAGAGAAACTTTTGGAAGGAAGCAGGGCACCCTTTAATCTAAAAATTATTAATTGGAAATAAAAATTAACCTCTGCAGCCTGCTACGTATGCTGGGAGAAGATGCAGACTCTGTGCCTGCTCTGCTGCTGCTGTTTGTGTTTCTCCAGCTCACACACAGTAACCAGTCCTATGACGCTACCATGCAGTCTCCAGGACCCTGCAGAGCTCCCTTCTCCTCACACGATCAGAGCCTTCTGTTGGCCATTGGCTTTGAGTCAGTAAAACTTGGAGGGGCCAGTGAGTGCACATATGGTTAGATGGGTGGCCCAGAAGGACAGAGCTGCCAAAGTAGGGGCAGAAAATCGTTGAGTATTGCAGGCTAGTGTCTCCTTATACACACTATCAGTGAAGAGGGGGTGTTCTTTGTATAGCTGTCCTTTATGATACAAACTAGGTTAGTTTTAGGATCCCCACCCCTCAAGGATAATGAAATCTTAACAGTATTTGTGTAAAGCCTATATATCCAAGCTTCAGAGGGAGAGGCAGGAAGATAAAATGTTCAGGGCCAGCCTGGGCTAAGGATTGTGAAGCCAGTCCTTTTCTGAAAGCTAAAAAAAAAAAAACCAAGTAGGGGTTGTTGGTATGTTGCTATAGAGTGAGTTCCAAGACAGCTAGAACTACACAGTGAGACTGTCTCAAAAATCACCAAAAGTGGGGTGGGAGCTGAGAGAGGAGGGTTTAGTGTTGGGATGTAATTTATGAGAGAGGGGTGGAGGAAGGAGGGAGAGAGGGAGGGACGGAGGGACGGACCAGTTGGTAGAGTCTTGGCTAACATGCATGAAACTCTAAGTTCATTCCTCAGCATCAGCAGATAACCCTGGTGTCACACACACACACACACACACACCTGTAAAGTGCCTAATATTGGGAGATGGAGGAGGGAGATCAGAGGCACAGGACCATCCTTGGCTGCATAGCAGGTTCTAGATCACCCTGGGAGTCAGGAGAGTCTGTCTCCAAAAACAGCAACAACAAAAGTATTAAGAAGAATGCTAGCCTCAGTGGTAGGCCATTTGCAAGTCTGTGTGTTCAATCATCCTGTATTATAATACATGGTACAGTGAAATGTTATGTAAATTGTTCTATACAGAAGACTGAACCTTGGCATGTGGTTAGTACAAATCCAGTATATTGATTTGAGTCTGTCTGTCTGTCTATCTATCTATCTTTTTTTCTTTCTTTCTCTTTTTTTTTTTTGGATTTGAGTATTTTTTTATCCTAGTTTTAGTTGAACACATGGGTATGAAGAGCCAATCAGATTTGATGCCTTGTCTCAGTTTTTTTCTTCCCTACAGCCTACTTCCTATGTGTGGGAACTATCTGCAGACAGATAGCTGGTAGAAAGTTGAAGCCACCAAGAGCAGGTGTGTTTCTCTGGCAACTTGGAAGTGAGCCTTGACTTTCTTGTTCCCTGTCCAGATGTTTCCTTTAGAGGCAAAGAAACACAAAGATTACATTTAATTTCTGGGTCTGTGGATAATGTGCCCTGTTGGAAAGAGGCTAGGGGTCAACAAGTAGGGCAGTGTATTCAGTGAGAAGCCCATGCCCTCTCCAGCACGGAATGGCAGGCACGTCAGCTGTGGTTGGCCTCGACTGCTGTGTTATCAGGCAGATGCAGAGGGGTGGCCGTAGCCTCAGTAGAGAGACCAGCTTCCTCACGGCCTTCTTGCCCCCTTTACCTTTCCTGGTTCTCTTGGTGACTCCAAACAGGTATATGCCCATGCAGGCACCACGCTGCAGGGGAAGATGTACATCACCTGTGGTCGCAGAGGAGAGGACTACCTGAAAGAGACACACTGCTACGACCCAGGAAGCAACACGTGGCACACTCTAGCCGATGGGCCTGTTCGACGCGCCTGGCACGGCATGGCTGCGCTCCTTGACAAGCTGTTTGTGATTGGAGGCAGCAACAATGATGCTGGCTACAGGAGAGATGTGCACCAGGTGAGCAGGGCCCAGGCCACCCACTTGAGAATGAGCAGAAGTCCAGGGAGTTCCCCGGTCCCCTCTGATTCCATGCATGCATAGCTTCCCCACTATGCGTGTCCTTCATGAGAAGGACATGTGCTAGATTCATTGAACCCATACTAACATAGCCTGAGGACTCATAATGTTGCACATTCCATAGGATGCATACATATGCCCTCCATAGGAGTTTCCCTGGTGCCTTTAGTTGTTATGTTTGCATTAAAAAGCCAGTATACCCAAACCCATATTGTAGACCCTACCAGAATAGAGAAGAATGAAGAACTCATACCCTCTACTTGTATTATTGGTTCTCAGTCTGTCCGTGACTTACTCATAGCTATTCATAGTCAGAGAGCATCCCAAGCCAAGTGTGGTAGTCCATTCCTGTAACTCTAGCACTCAAAGTCTGAGGCTGGAGGATTGCAAATTTGAGACTAGACTAGGCTGCGCAGTGAAATGAAATTAAACAGAATATGCTTTTCTCACCAGCATTTGTCCCTACCTTCCTCCAATTTAACATTTTGCCTCCCCCACCCCACCCCACCCCACCCCCGCCTGCACGTACACGTGCATTAGAGAAGCTTTCTACTACAGAGTTAATCTACAAATGTCTTTTTACTTTTTATTTGGAGGTGGGGCTTCAGTAAGTTGCCCAGGCTGGCCTTGAACTCACCTTGTAGCCTAGTCAGAGTTCTTTAATCTGTCAGTCCTTCTTCATGCTCGTTAGCTGGAAATGCAGGTTCGTGCCAGTGGGCCAGCTTCATAACTCTGCCTGCCCATGCCCCACTCCGTAGCTCAGCAGTGCTTTGTTTAGGGTCTGAGCTTTACTCCCATTACCTTATGAGGGACACTGGCTCTGAAGAGCTCGTCAGGGACTTTGGATTCTTCCAAGTTCAAGAATTTTAGACCAGACCCCAGACCTTTGGTTTGGAAGGACTGAGAGTGGGGCTGGGTCACCTGGATTGACATTTCCTCCCATGGTGAGAGAGTGACCTGGTGTATAATTTCCTCAATGTTTCTACCGCTGATCCCCGAAGCCTAAGTAACTCGAGTCTCTTCTCATAGTCCTACGTTCAGCAGGTTCATCTTCAAGCAGCAAGGGCGGGTGGAGTCTTCCTATCCCTTCTGTATGCCTCTCTCTTTCTTATTTGAGTACTTACATAATTAAAGCTGTTTCTCCATTCATGATAGGATTGTCTGTTTATAAACTTATAATCAGCTAAAAACACCCTACCTCAGATGTACCTGTAACCAGGCCACGAGCATAGCTAAGTCCATACAGTACTTTTTACATAAGCATAGGACCAGTTTGATTCCCTACAGCACACATAAAAGCTGAGCACAGTGATACCTGCTTGTGACCCTAGTACTTGGACAGGCACCTGGGGTTTGCTGGCTAACCTAACCCAAATGTGGAGCCCAGGTCTCAGTGAGAGATCCTGTCTCCAAAAAAAAAAAAAAATTCCCAAGAAACATCGTATGATGTTGGCCTTTGACCTCTGCACACGTACAAATGCATTTAGCCACCCTAATCCAAGGACTGTCATTACTTAGCAACATTGAGTGCTGTAGGAACTTTCAAGATGGAGTAGCTGGCAAGGGCTACAGCTTACCTTCCCTGCCCAGTATCTCAAAAGAATTGTACTGAGTTAACCAACTCATGAAAAGGCCAAGTCCAAACTGGGAACTGTGGTTTCTATCAAAACTTAGATCAATGTAAAAGCTGAAAAACTGTAAGCAAAAGCTTCCTAAGTCTGAACTGTCTGTTGACTGGGCACAGTGGCTCACTCCTGTGCTCAGAGCAGAGCCAAGTAGGTCTCTGCAAGTTCAAAGCCAACCTGGTCTGCAAAGAGTTTTAGGCCAGTCAGTGTTATGTATCTAGATCCTGTCTCCAAATCAAAACTATGGAGTGGGTCTACCCAGAAAACACACCTCAGAATAACCACCTACATAATCCTATCTGTAAAGTCAATTTTTCCATGTAACGTAACACATTCATTGGTTCCAAAGGTTAGGATTCCTAGGGTAAGGAGTATTATTTTGCCTATTGTAGCTAGAACCTCGATTTGATTGCTTAATGAAGCAGATAAGATTTTTGTTCATTTATTTTTGTTTTGTTTGTTTATGAAACAGGATCTGAATGTGCATCCCAACATGATGTGTAGACCAGGCTAGCCTTGAACTCACAGGGAACCACTTGCTTCTGCCTGTCCGGTGAAGAAGTTTTGGTTTGGCTTTTGGTTTTTTGAGACATGGCTTCTTTGTGTAGCCTTGGCTATCCTGTAACTCACTCGGTAGACCAGGCTGGCCCTGAACTCAGAGATCTCCTGCCTCTGCATCCCAAGTGCTAGGTGGCATGTGCCACCACCTCGGGCTTGAAGAAGAAGTTTAAATGTCTCTTACTACATACTACTAAATCCCTTTCCTGACATGTGAGACACACTCACTAGCTTTGCCAAACCTTCACCAGCACTGGGTTTTATGAGTTCCTTCCCTCCATGGTTGCTGCTTAAGAGGGGACATTTTGGTGTACTTCTTGGATTAGTAATAGATTGAGCATTTTTCTTAAGTCTTTGTTTACTGCTTTGGCTGTTTATGAAAGAAGTTTGGCGGTCAGCGAGTACCTGCTGCACACACTCCATGAGTATGAGTAGGGGTGCTGTAAAGGAAGAAGAGACTGGATCTGGAGATGAGGAGAGGAAGGCACCTTCACTCTTAGGAGCTAAAGGGTAGGGAGGCTAGACAGACTCAGCATCCAGGTGAGGCCTGCTATAGACCTCACTGTGGACAGAAGTGACCTAGGGTGGGCTGGCAACCTGTCTCAGAAGCTTCTGGGTTGACCATGGTCTTGGCTTTGCAGGTGGCTTGCTACAGTTGTACATCTCGTCAGTGGTCATCGGTCTGCCCACTGCCAGCTGGGCATGGTGAGCCTGGCATTGCTGTGCTAGACAACAGGATATATGTGCTGGGCGGCCGCTCTCACAACCGAGGCAGCCGCACAGGCTACGTGCACATCTACGACATGGAGAAAGACTGCTGGGAAGAGGGACCCCAGCTGAACAATTCCATCTCAGGCCTGGCAGCCTGTGTGCTCACCCTGCCCCGCTCTCTGCTCCATGAGCAACCCCGAGGGACTCCCAACCGTAGCCAGGCAGATGCAGACTTTGCCTCTGAGGTGATGAGTGTGTCTGACTGGGAAGAGTTTGACAACTCTAGCGAGGACTAGGGCTCTCCCCAGTGTGTGGGTGTTCAGGAGGGGCAATGGGCAGTGAAGGCCATAGAGCTTGGGTTAGAACACCAGGCTCCAGGGGAGGGGCCCTTCCCCAAGCCATCCTGGTTCACCAGCTGCCCTTTTTCACTCTTGTTTCTTCAACTAGCTGGCTGCCAGCATTTGCAAACTCCATGACTGTGAATTATGTTACAAAGAAAAGTGCTGGGGAGGCTGTATCTGAGGGAGTGACCAGGCCCATTCTCTGTAAACTCTGAACTAATGCTATCTATCTGGCCTCTTCTCCTTAGCCTGGTCCCTGACGGGTTAAGTAAGGTCCTTCCTGCAAGAGGTCCTGGGGACAGCACTCCTAGCCACAGCCAAAGTTTGTGGCTCCCCTTCTGTGAACCATGGTCTGTCTGGTGAGCAGCTCCAGCTGCCTGCAGCCAGGGCATTGAGCAGCTGTGGAGTTCTCAAGGTATATGTACTGTTAGAGATAACAGTCCACCTGAAACTGGCTCTAGGGATGAAGAGATACCCTTATGCTCTGTTTCTGACCCAATATTGTTGAAAAATGAAATAAAACATTATGCAAAAGGTGTTGCATCTAATGTGGCTGCAGTCTGGGTTTCTTTCCTCTTAGTGTCTTTGAGTGGCATCTAGGGTGTACAGGTCAGCCACCCTGGGCTGTGGGCTTGGCATGGGAAATGAGGCTCTGCACTATACCAAGGAGTCACTACCCTGCTTCTGACATATGATAAGCTCCTCAGGCTGGAAGAATGTTGGTCACACAGAGACCAGGACCTGCCACACTGAGGTGGCAAATAGTTGCCTGTCTCCCAGTCAGGGCATCTAGAATGTCTGCCCTGTGGCTCACCAGCTCCTGCTGTCTCATATCTACTCTAGCCCCTGGGCAGTCTGCCTTTAGCTGTGGTGCTGAAAGAGTGACCTAGTCCCATCCTCCTCGGGAAACCTGAGATGGTTCACCTCACTGCACATCTTAAGGCAGAGGCTCTGAGGACTTGCCTGGAATGTGGTCCACTCATGAGGATGGAAAGGCATTACGCACAGGATAGCAACGTCCTGGTCCGTGTCAGGAGTAGGTTTTAGGTACAGGGGAGGGGTGGCCGTGTATCATTGGAAACCAAGGCACAGGCCTCGTTGTGGGTATGTATACAGGACGTCTTCCTACCTTCTGGTTTCCCAAAAGTCTGTCAGGTGACTCAGTTAATCACTTTGGGGGCTGTGTTAGCACAGCAGGGGAAACCTCTATTCACCTTTACTAGCACCTCCCCCACCTTTTGGAAGATGTCTGGCATGGCCTGTGCCCAACATGAATGGACTCAGGATCCGAGCGTCCAGATGCTTGCTACAAGGTCTTCAGTTACAGAAGCCTACCACAGGCCTCCTGCCAAGAGCGGGCAGCTGGCAGAGTGAGCTCCCAATCTTCCCACTGGTACCCTTTCAAGGAAGGGGAGAATACAGAGTGGTGCACTGGAGGATGGGTGAGGAAAGGAAAGTCACACTCGATCCATGAGTGCAGTGGGCTGGAGGCTTGGAGTTGATGTCCACCAGCATGTGTAACCTCACTATCAGGATCTGCGGCCCGTGGAGAGAAATGACATCACACACAGATGCCTCAGACTGACAAACTCCACCAAAATGTTAACACCTGCTTGAAGTGAGTCACTTCTTTCAAGGGCAGATGGCCACATCTTCCAGTGTTATGTGTTCCTACTAAAAATACCATTTTTCAGGTCTTTAGAGTACTTGCTTCATGTGCCAGTCTGCCAGCACTGCTGTTGCCCAAGCCAAACATGGCCAAGGTTTATGGAAGGTTTCTGCTTGGCCAAGGGGTAGGGGGACCCCTAGGCGGTCATGGGTTTCTCTGGTCGTGTACATGGGCTGTGTCTGCACTGCATTCTCAGGACAGCTATCTCAGGCCACATCATAGTCCCATGCCTCCTGCCAGCAACCTATAAAGTCTCTGGTATCCCCTAGAGCCTAGTGTCATCAACTCCCAAATCTCAAACTGAATCTTTCCATTTTCCTCTTTTTTTAAAAAAAATTTTTTTGAGACAATAAACAAAGAAGACTGTATATAGCCCTGGGTGGACTAGGACTTGCTTATAGGTAGGTAGAAGAGGTTGGCCTCGAACTCAAAGATCCTGTCTCCGCCAGCTAAAACATTCAGTCACCGTCCACAGTTATCTCAAGAGTTGAACCTGCAAGGCGCAACTTGAATGTTCAGGTAGGAGCCTACCCTAGCTTAGGGAGAGGGCAATGGGGTGTATGGGTGACACTGAGGAACTCATGCAAGGACGATGAGGTCAGGTAGGAGCCTACCCTAGCTTAGGGAGAGGGCAATGGGGTGTATGGGTGACACTGAGGAGCTCATGCAAGGACGATGAGGTCACGTATTTAGGTTGTGCCCTTAATAGACATCCAGCATGGGATGGGTCTATGGGAAGAGGATGGGCCAATGCCATTAGAACGTCGCCCAGCCGAGGTTCCCCCTCAGGTCTATTAAGGTCAGGACTTACAAAGCCCAGATCAAACAATGCAGCTATGGGAACTTCTGCTGCCCACAGCCTTGCCAGCCTCCTTGGGGAGGGCACTGCTGAAGGCAGGGTTGTGCTCACCCTCAGCTTCTCAGAAGTGGTTGGCTTATTTACTTGCTACTGAGAAGTGTTTGCATTTGTGACCACGAGGGAAGACTGTTCTTTTTCCCACTCCACTTCTCCCCTGCACTACCAGCCTAACCAGGCTGAGAGGGCTGAGGTCCCACCCTTCCATCCAGCCTGCTAATGCCTGTGGCCTTGGGCATGTCCATTGCTCTGGTTCCAGCTCAGTCCTTCAGGCTCCCTTTCCACACCACCTGTCTCCCATCCTCAAGGGGCCTTCTGCTGGCTGTGGAAGAAGATGCTGTCTAACTTTCCCCTCAAGTCAAACAAACTTCTTCTTGGTGAACCAGGCTGTCAACAAGGGTGTGTGAACTTCTGCTCAGAGTCTGGAGCAGTCTGCCTCGGGGTCTCTCCTGCTTTGTCTTTTCTGGACCTATGCAGCTCCAACCGTTTCCTGTCTGACCTAGGCTGTGGTAACCATAAGTGCCGTGTTCTGCTATGCCTGGGTGAAGCCAGTGGTTCGAGGCAGTGATGAAAGAAGTGCTTTACTGACAAGAGGGCCCAGTGGTCTTATCCATAAACTGATGTAGAGACTTGGGGGGAGGATATCTTTAGTCAAGTCCGAGTTGGTGCTAGGATGGACACTGATTCTGCACCTCCTTTGACAGGCTTGCTGATGTCATACTAAGGTCAGACCAAAGGTTCCTGGTAAAGAAAGCTTAGTGACTCCGAGGACTTTTCTTGTTCTACTTACATGATGAAGCCCACTTTGACAGCTGTTTAGGGAGTGAGGTGCTCAGGAAAGAAAAGTGAACAGCAGATTTGGTAGAGACAGAGCAACTTACTTAGTGACCCTGCTTGTCCTTATGTAGTAGGGGTCTCCATTGATTCCTTGATTCCACCCTCTGAACTTTCCCTCTTAGGAGCCAGTAAATACATGCCTGGGCACCTAGTTCCTTCCTACCCCTTCATAGGGCTCCTTTAGCTTTCATGTCCAATGTCCCCTTCCCTGTCTTTACCTCTACATTATATTAGACCTTGGCTGTTTCCTTCTGCTCCTACCTCTCCAGTCTTTTTCCTCAGAGAGCTTCTTTCCCTAGGTCTCCAGTTCATTCCCACAGGTCCTTGCCTACATCTTGCATAGTCGTCTCTTGAACACTGCGGGAGATACCACGGCACACCATCGGACAACTAGAGGGTCTTGGCCCCAGCCGAAGGCCAGTGTGTGACCCAGGGCCTTAGCCTGGACCCCTTTCCCCCCCGGGCCTGGCGGCTCCAGGGCTTCTGGCAAGGAGGAGAAAAGGCGCGGACCAGGACGTCTTCACGGGCTCCCACAGCTCTTTCCTCCGGCAGCGCTCCGCGGGCCTCCACCAAGTTCGCCCCGGAGTTCGTGCGTGGCCAGGTGGGGGCGGGGGCCGAGCAAAGGGGCGGAGGCGCGACCGGAGGGTGGGGTCTGGCGCGCGGGGCGGGCGCTGCCGCCTGGCCGGCCGCGCTGGCCCAGGATCAGGGAGCCGATGTGGAATTTCCTGCCCGGCCCGGCGCCCCTCCTGCCGCCCCCCGCCCGGCCTCGCACTCCGCTTCCGGCCGCCCTTGCCGCGGCCGCACCCGCGCCCACCCGCGCCTGCCCCGCGCCTCATGGAGGGCGCAGGGTCCCGGGGGCCGGGCCGGCGCGGCGCCAGGGAGCCCGAGGGCCGCCGCCGCTGCTGCTGCTCTGGCTGCTGCCCGGTCTTGCGGCGGCCCAGGACTTGAACCCGCGAGGCCGCAACGTGTGCCGCACGCCCGGGTAGGAGCTGGGCCTGTCCGAGGCGTGGGCGCGAAGCGGGCTGGGGGTAGCGGTGCCCCATTTCGTTCCAGGCCATCCAGGACCTCCCTAAACTGGTCACGCGAGCCCCTCGGGCCTGCCTCGCATCCTGGGCTCGGTTCCAGGCCTGGGCTCCTAGGCTGCATCCGAGGGCCGGCTGGACCAGAAATCACCTGAGGGGATGACGAGTGCTGTGGGGAGCCCAGAGGGGTACTATGTGGTGTCCAAAATGTCAGGGAAGAAAAGAAAGGAGCTACTCCCGAAGCCAAGCAAGGACACTCAGAGGGAGGGAACAGCATGTGCATAGGCTCCAGGAACCCGGAGCCTGGAGTGGAGTTTAGAAGGGCGAAGGAGCAACCCCTGGGCGAGTTAGGCACTGGGACAGTCGAAACTTGGAAGGACAGATTTGTCTTGGTAGAGTGGGCACAGGGTGGGAGGAGGATGGTGGTGGAAGTGAGCAGGGACAAGCCTACGCTCACGGTGGAGCAGAAACCGGAGTCCTGGAAGACAATGATGGACGCGTGATGGGGAGGACATGGGAACCCCTGTTGGCTCCTTGGGGCAGACATTGGGTGCGCGGTGGTGGGTTTCTGAGAGGATCTTGCTGGGGAAGCCGGTGTGGGACAGGCCCAGCCTGAAAGCAGTGGAGCCCGGAGCTCGCGTGGAGGGTGAAGAGCGACGCAGAGTAGGCGCAGAAGCTGAGGGACCTGTCGGCTGATCTGAGCCACGACGCAGTCAAGGCATCTCTGCGCAGAGGCGGGGGAACCCGTGGTGGGGCGCCTCTGCCGGTGCTGGGGAGGCTGTTTTGGGACTCCAGACTAGGGTACGGGGGGCACGCTGGGTCAAACGGCCCCCCGGGGTGCGAAACGTCAGCTAGGGTTTTGGAGGGTCAAAGTAGACAAGGGGTGGCTAGCTGACCGCGCGGTTTCCGAAATCGGGTTGAGACGACACAGACCACTCCCGGCCCTGAGCCCCGCCTCGGAGGCGGAGGGGAGGGGGTGGCCCGCCTGGCTAGCCATCTGCTTCGCATCGCCGCCGCCGCCGCCTCGTCCCGGGCCTCCCGGGCCCCAGGAATGCAGCGGCTGAGGCAGGCGGGGCGGTGCCTGGGGAGGGCGGTCAGCCCGCACCAGGCCTACTCCTCTGACGGGCTGGCCGGAGGACTGGGACTCCGGTGGTGGTGGTGGGTCAAGCTGTTTCAAGCTGGAGTTGGGGAGCCCTTGGCCTCCAATATTTCTGCTGGCGACCTCTCTCTGGAGAAGGTCTTGCCTCTGTAGCTCACACCCGCGATGTGTTTTGCCGTCACAGTCTGGCAGCAGGCTGCCCCAGCTGTCTGGATCTGAGCAAACACTTGGATTTTCTGGCTCTGTCTCTCTCTACTCTGTAAAATAGGGTTGCAGTGGGCCTCGGCTCTTGGTACTGGAGATGGGGCTGGATGCCCTGACTGTGTGTGAAGAGTTTGTGGGAAGAATGATCGATCTCTGGACTGTGCTCGCCCCGGGTCTGGGCCATTCTTTTGGTTACAATGCATGAGGTCCAGCAGAGATTGGTGCCAGCTCAGCCAGGATGCCAGACCATGCACATACTGCCTCTTGGTGCAAGGACTCTGCAGCAGGGACCAGTGCCCCATCTCACAAGGAGTTATAGAGTTGGGGGTACCTTTTTCTTTAGCATGATCAGGGAAGACACACCACGATGAACACAGACCTACAGGAGAGGAGGAGATGGTCCTGCAGATAGATATTTGGGGCACAGCTCATCCTACAACCCCTTCCCCTTCTAGAAAACACCTTGGAAGCCCTGAAGGTGTGGGGTTGGGGGGAGTGGGCCACTGCTCTGAGAATGAGGCTGATTTTCATAGAGGGGATGCCTAACCAGTACAGAGGAGCTTTGAGACTGCAGAAGGTGTGCTAGCTAGGAGGTGGAAGGTGGCCTCTGGAGGCCAGAGCCCAGATTTAATAGAATTTGGAAGAGAAAGCAGGTCGACTTCTCAGTAGATGTGATGTGAGCATGGTCTTGTCTTCCCAGCATGGGAAGACAGGGGCAACCTGAGATGGAGAAGTACAGAGGAGGTTGGTTTTTTGACACTCCTGAGCATCCAGAGTTATGGTGTCATCCCCGTGGGCAGTTGCAGTAGCAAGCCTAGTGAGGGAGCAAGCCTCATGGCGTTCCTTACATGGTGGGGCCTGGTGGAGCACCTTGAAGAAATGGGTATGGTTAGGGCAGAGGAGAGCCATGTCTGGGGCAAGAGGGGAGATGGATGGGAACCCACATAAGGGAGTAGGCACAGACGCCTCCTTGGGTGGATCTTGGAGTGATTGAGGACAGTGACCAGCGACAGGCATAGTGAGTGGGCTCTACAATGGGAAAATGAGCTGCTTGCCACGCAGCAGTGACTGTGGCCCCCAGAGCATCAACCTGTAGCACCACATACTGATGCTTGTGGTCTGATTCCTTGAGGTAGCACTCACTCAGAGAGCAGGGGTCTGCCTTCGTAAGTTTCTGAGTTTTTTTGTTTTGTTTTGTTTCTGTCTGTTTTGTAATATCTTCTTAACTGAGTTTACCAGGCCTTCTTGGTTTGCCATGATCACTGGGTGATAAGTCCTTGCGAGAATGCAAGACTTGTCTTCAGTGAACCCAAATGGACTTTGGTCTGCTTGTAGTGTCAGCTGTTCTCAAAGACATCCTATAGCCTGTTCCTGTTGCTGTAAATTGCCCTGTACAGGCAAGGAACTTAACTTCTCTGAGCTGCAGGTTCCTTAGCTAAAGAGTAGGATCTGAGGCTGCTGAGCTCACTCAGTGGGTCAAGGAACTTGCCACAGAACCCGATGATCTGAGCTCAGTTGCCAGAGCCCTCATGACAGGAGGAGAGAATTGACCTCCACTCTACATGCATAAAGTGGTCTGTACACACACACACACACACACACACACACACACACACACACACACACACACACACACACACACACACACACACACACACACACACACACACAAACACACACACACACACACACACACCCACACACACACCACACACACACACACACACACACACACACACACACACACCACACACACACACACACACACACACACACACACACACACACACACCACCACACACACACACACACACACACACACACACACACACACACACACACACACACACACACACACACACCACACACACACACACACACACACACACACACACACACACACACACACACACACACACACTCACACACACACACACACACACACACACACACACACAGAGAGACACACACACACAGAGAGACACACACACACAGAGAGAGAGAGAGAGAGAGGAGAATAAGTGTCTGCTTGTTTAAAGAATGGAACCATGGGTTTGGCAGGAAAGAGCTAAGATATACAGCTTACTGTTTACTGCACAGTTTGCTTTCCAAGCCCTGCTGCTTCACCTATCAAACACCATTGAGTGTGGCCCTAGAACCAGACACCCAACGACAGAACTGTGTACTAGGCTAGCCAGGGAGGACAGGAACCAATGTTTCTGGAGCTCCCAGGAGGCCACCTGCCAAGGGAAACAACCAGACCGAGTGGAAGTGAGAAGAGATAGGTGAGAAGAGATAGGCGGATGAACTTGGGTCTTTCTGAGAAGGGATCCCTGGGTCAAGGTGGGTGGGCCAGTGAGGGCAAGAAAACCAGGCCTGTTTCTCCCCCCCCTCCCCTGTGGTTTCCAGTTTTAATTGCGGAAAATATGCAAAGCCTGTTCCCTTAGTTTAAAGTTTTATGGGCTCTGTCCCTAGGCCCCAACTTTGATCTGAGGGAGAACCTTACTCTGGCTGGGAAGGGGGCTTTTCAAGGCGCTGAATCCTATCCACAGTATGACCATTACCCCCAAACTGGTATGAGCAGCATGGGGGCTTTCCGTTCAGCCTGCCTCCCACCCTCTCTGAGTCCTAGGTTCAGAAGTTGCAGAAAAAGCACACTCGTTTTCTCTAGAATGTAAATAGATGCTGCATTCCTGTAAGGCTGAGGCAAAATTTGGGGCCTTCTGAAGTTTCTGTGACTGTCCCCTTTCAGCCTCATCTACCTTAACCATGGACACGACACTGCACCCCAGCTCACCACCACCCCTTTAGTCCCCAGGCCCTCTCCCAGTCTTTGGTTTGAAAGGGTCTTCACAGCTGCTGACTTCCCAGGCTGAACCCCCCTGAAATGCTGCAGTGGGTTACTGTCCCTGGAGCCGAGCTACAGATTTCCTCCCCAGCAGAGTCCTCTGAAAAAAAAAAAAAAAAAAAAAAAAACCTGAGGGGTTGGGGATTTAGCTCAGTGGTAGAGCGCTTGCCTAGCAAGCGCAAGGCCCTGGGTTCGTTCCCCAGCTCCGAAAAAAAGAAGGAAAAAAAAAAAAACAAAACTGACATTGCATGTACATTGTAAGGTCAAAGAAACATAAGCAAAACATTAAATACAAGTAGCTCTTCCACCCTCTCTGCCCCTAGAAGGCACTGGGCTTTCTTACGCCCCAGGAAGAATCCCATGTGTGGTTCCATAGCCTAGTAGGATCCCCAGGTGCCTGCCTCCAAGGGACACCTCCAGAGGAACTATGCACGGTCTACACTTGGCTCCACCCTAGGTTTTAGCCCCACATGGGTATCCAGGTGCCCCTTGGGACCGCCTGGCAGTGGCGCTGCCACAGCAATGTCACGTTTGGATCCCTGACACCCATTTAGCTAGGCCATTGGTCCTAAAAGATGTATTAGACCTGTCTCTGAGGTCATGAGAGTCGGGTGGCTCTGTATGCCGGATTCACTACTGCCCCTTACCGTCTCACTTCGTCCTATTTCTTACTCTGCGGCTGATGGGTTGGAGGAACTGGAATCCCTGTAGATGACAATTCTTGGAGGCTGGCTCTTTGCCAGGTATGCAGACCAGGAGGTATGCACTTCTCGGGCAGAGACCTGAGCCATTCTCACTCACCGTTAGGCCCCCTCACCTACCTCTGTCTGGCAGGCTTCCTGTAGGAGGTGTCCAACACCTCCCTCAGGCTGGACACCCTGAAGGCTGGGAAGGAGTGTAGGGAGAAGGGTGTCAGGCTCAGACGTCTCTCCTCTGCTTGAAGTTCCCAGGTGCTCACGTGCTGCGCTGGCTGGAGGCAGCTGGGGGATGAGTGTGGGATCGGTGAGTGAGGCATTGTGGGGTCCTGGGCAGGCGGGTCCGGGGCGGAGGTGGTTAAGATCATGTGCTGCAGCTCAGCCCGTCTCGTCTCGTTTGCAGCGGTGTGTGAAGGCAATTCCACGTGCTCAGAAAATGAGGTGTGCGTGCGGCCAGGCGAGTGCCGCTGCCGACATGGCTACTTCGGTGCCAACTGCGACACTAGTGAGCGTGGGGCGAGGTGGGGTTGGGTGTTGGACAGTTTGGCGGGAAACTAGAGAAATTAGGCAGGGAGGCGGATTGGACTGGGTTAACCTTGGGAGCTGGGTATGGTGGAGCTGAGGATGGGATGTATCAAGCTAATGACTAAACCTCTCACCTGGTTCTTGCAGAGTGCCCGCGCCAGTTCTGGGGCCCCGACTGCAAGGAGAGGTGCAGTTGCCATCCGCACGGACAGTGCGAGGACGTGACCGGACAGTGTACGTGTCACGCGCGCCGCTGGGGTGCGCGCTGCGAGCATGCTTGCCAGTGCCAGCATGGCACGTGCCACCCGCGGAGCGGCGCGTGCCGGTGCGAGCCGGGCTGGTGGGGTGCACAATGCGCTAGCGCCTGCTACTGCAGCGCTACTTCGCGCTGCGATCCACAGACAGGCGCCTGCCTGTGCCACGCAGGCTGGTGGGGCCGCAGCTGCAACAACCAGTGCTCCTGCAACTCATCGCCCTGCGAGCAGCAGAGCGGCCGCTGCCAGTGTCGCGAGCGCACGTTCGGCGCGCGCTGTGATCGCTATTGCCAGTGCTTCCGCGGTCGCTGCCACCCGGTGGACGGCACGTGCGCCTGCGACCCGGGCTACCGGGGCAAGTATTGTCGTGAGCCATGCCCCGCTGGCTTCTACGGCCTCGGGTGTCGCCGTCGGTAAGCGTTGCGGGCTGGTGGCGGGAAGGCGGAAGGGCGAAGCGGAGCTCCATCCGGCCCAGCTTCCTGACCCTTCCGTAGGTGTGGCCAATGCAAAGGCCAGCAGCCGTGCACAGTAGTCGAAGGCCGCTGTCTGACGTGCGAACCCGGCTGGAACGGAACCAAATGTGACCAACCCTGCGCCACTGGTTTTTATGGCGAGGGTTGTGGCCACCGCTGTCCACCCTGCCGCGATGGGCATGCCTGCAACCATGTCACCGGCAAGTGTACGCACTGCAATGCGGGCTGGATCGGCGACCGGTGAGCAGCCCGTGCCAGCTTCGGCCCAAGCCACCGCCTTTCTAGGCTTGGCTCCCATGCAGTTTTCGCACGGTGGGCTCTGTAGGCCTCGTGGCCTTTGGGCCTTTGGCTTACATTTCAGCTCATGACTCCTCTCTTGATACCAAGGTGCGAGACTAAGTGCAGTAATGGCACTTACGGTGAGGACTGTGCCTTCGTGTGTTCTGACTGCGGCAGCGGCCACTGTGACTTCCAGTCCGGGCGCTGCCTTTGCAGCCCTGGTGTTCACGGACCTCAGTGAGTGGGGGACCTGGAGAGGGGTAGGGAATATGTACCCGACACTGGGACCTCCAGATACACCCCAGGGACCCTGCAGTAGGGAGTGTCAGCAAACACCTTGATTTGGAGCCTGCCCTCTAACCAAGTGGCATCCTTATGTGACATGGATATGGTATAGAGCGAGTCAGTAGTCTGGACTGGGATCTCCATTTTCCACTCACACAATAATCAGCCCCTTGTGGTCACGCTTCATCTTTCAGACCCCTCTCCTGTAGAACGCACACACACACACTTCTAAACTGAGATTATCAAGTGAGTGCCTGCCTGCAGGTGGGGGTGGGCTTCAGTCTTAGAGGATGGAGTCAGAGCCTTGGTTAGAGCGTCCGGACCAGCCGGCAATGGCGGCCAGGGCAGGGAAAGGAGGCATTCTGGACTCCCAAACTTTGCAGCTGTAATGTAACTTGCCCGGCCGGGCTCCATGGTGTGGACTGCGCCCAGGCCTGCAGCTGTCACGAGGAATCATGCGACCCGGTCACCGGGGCCTGCCACCTGGGTGAGTGGGTGAAGAACGTCGGGCCAGGGAATGAAGTGGGGTGCGTGATCCTGCGCTGAGCCGCTGCTCCCCACAGAGACCAATCAGCGCAAAGGTGTGATGGGCGCCGGCGCGCTGCTCACGCTGCTCCTCGGCCTGCTGCTCTCGCTGCTCGGTTGTTGCTGTGCCTGCCGGGGCAAGGACTCGGCGCGCCGGTGAGGCCCCAAGGCAGCCCCCACCCACCGCTTGGTTTAGGTAGCCCGCTCTGTGTGACTGGGTGTGCTTCTTGAACCCAGACCCCACTCCTGAGGCAGGGCCCAGTCCTCTATTTCTTCAGGGCCTCCCCTTTCTGTTCCCACCGAATTTGAACCGCCCCGCCCAGTCCCGCCCCCACCCCGCCCCTTCGCTCAGGCCCCGCCCCCGCAGGGAGCTCACCCTCGGAAGGAAGAAGGCACCTCAACGCTTTTGTGGAAGGTTCAGCCGCATCCGCATGAAGCTACCCCGAATCCCGCTTCGCAGGCAGAAGCTGCCCAAAGTCGTAGGTAAGAATGTAGGCTCTGGGACTCAGGGGAAACACATTACAAAAGGCTTCTAGAAAATGGTGTACAGAGGCTCAATGCAGAAGTGAGGGACTTTTGAGTTTTAATGTGTGGGGGAGTGGAGAGGTGCGCCTGAAAGAAGGAAGGGAGGATGTTGCTAGGGGGTGAGACTGTAGGGCAAGGAAGTTCCAGAGGTGTGGGTAGATGTTAGGGGGTATGCAGGAGGCATGAGGACACATGAGTCATTGCCTGGCAGGCCACCTGACCTAAGGTCAGGTCTCTCTACATTGAGATGCAGAACTGCAGGGGAACTAGTGGCAGTGTGTGTGTGTAGCACACCGAGAGTTTGGTTGGTTCCCAGCAGTTACTAGAGCCCTTCCTAGAAAAGGGCAGGCTGGTCCCCATGCCCCTTTGAGTCTTTAGTAGATGTTCCATGTGATGACAGGAGAGGGGGTGGTGCCTCCCTTTAGACAACTTCTTTCTGAAGCTTGGTGGGGTCGTTAAGTCTCTTAGGAGGTAAAGGAGCCACATGACTCCTAGGAGCAGAAGTGCAAGGGCTGCTGGGAGAGCCAGAGCCCAGCAGCAGTCCTCCTGAACTTCCGAATTCAGAAGCTCTCCAGGGTTCCCTGAGTCTCTATGTCTTTCCTTAACACATAGTCTACTCTTTCGGCTCCCTAGCTGACTGCATTTGGCTTGTACTTTTTCCTTATTTTAAAAATATCTTTAAAAACTGTTACTCATTTTGCGTGTATGGGTGTTTTGCCTTCATGTATGTGTGCACCACTTGTGTGTCTGTGGGAGTTACCAATGGTTGTACACTACCATGAGGGTTCTGGGAATCGAATCCAGAACTTCTGGAAGAACAGCCAGTGTCCTTAACCATTTCTCCAGTTCTTTGTTTGGTGTTTGAGACAGGGTCTCATCCTGTAGGCCAGGCTGTCACGAACTCAGCTGAGTAGCCTAGGCTAGCCTCAAGCTAACGCTGATGCACCTTCCTCCAGCTTTCAAGTTCTTGGGTTACAGGCCCGTACTTCCTTATCCTACTTCCTTCATACTTCCCTTTTCTGGGTTTCCTTGCTACCCATTCTTCAGCCCTGGTCTAATGTAACTCTGTTGAGTGTCATGCCCCACCTGCAGTCTTCTGGAGGGGGCCGGTCATGACCACTTCATTCGTGGTTAGCGAATTAAGAGTACAGACTGGGAAAAGGCGAGGTCCCTCGAACCCTGCCTCACTTATTTTCCCCTCCAGTGGCCCATCATGACCTAGACAACACGCTCAACTGCAGTTTCCTGGAACCACCTTCAGGGCTGGAGCAGCCCTCTCCATCATGGTCCTCCAGGGCCTCCTTCTCATCATTTGACACCACAGATGAAGGCCCTGTGTACTGTGTGCCCCACGAGGGTGAGTGTGACGCTGCATAGACGTCCCTCTAGCACAATGGAATGGTCTTGCTGTCTATGTTGGAGGTCCATGAGGATTAGGGCACCAAGAAGCTAAGAACTAGGAGTTGTTGGTCTCAGCTGCAAAGCTGAGATTCTGTGGGGTAAGTCATGGAGGGATAGGTAGCTCCTTTGTAACTGGTCAGCCATACTAACTTCTGGGGCTAAATCTAGATAAGGGCAGAGGAGACAGGAAGAATATAAGGTAGAGGGAAAGAAATGGCCTGTCCTACTTTGGTGCCACTAGGTGACTTTGGGCAAGTGACTAATGCTTCAATATCAGAAAAATTAAGTCTTAAAGGGCATGAATCCGCTTAAAGTTGACAATTGTGACCCCTGAGAGTGGGGTGTGGTGGGGTACAAAGTCTAGAGCCTGAGCCCCGAAAAAAAATCCCTCATTCCCCAGCAGTAAGCCCACACCCTGGGGAATCCCACTAAGTTTGTGGTAATGCTGTGAATGTACCAGGTATGCCTGAATGACAGAGACAACTGGGCCTCTGGCAGAGGAGAAAGGGTCACTTGTGGGGGTTGGCTCCACCAGTGCTATTAGATGTTGAGATTAGTTTGTTGTCCTACCCTTGTTAGAGGCGACTGCTGAGAGCCGAGACCCAGAAGCTTCTGCCTCTCTCACTGAGGTGCCCGCTGTGTCCCTAGCGCCCATGGGCACTTCGGTGCCCGGGGAGGAGGCAGCAGCCCTCCCTGCATCCTCAGACAGCGAGCGCTCAGCATCAAGCGTGGAGGGGCCGGGCGGGGCGCTGTACGCGCGTGTGGCCCGGCGCGAGGCCCGGCCGGCCCGGACCCGATGTGAGGCTGGGGGCTTGTCACTGTCCCCATCGCCCGAGCGCAGGAAGCCACCGCCACCCGACCCTGCCACCAAGCCTAAGGTGTCCTGGATCCACGGCAAGCAAGGCGCCGCGGCCGCTGCACCTTCGCCGCCGCCCGCAGGCCGCAAGGCTGCGCCGAGCCCTAGCGGGAGGAAACGGACCCCCAGCAACATGTCGGTGCAGCCCCCGGGCCTGACCGAAGAAGCCACCGGCCCGGCCTCACCCACGCCACCCCGCGCCCGAGCGCGCGGCCGCGGCCCGGGTCTCTTGGAGCCCACGGACGCGGGAGGTCCCCCGCGCAGTGCGCCCGAGGCCGCCTCTATGCTGGCAGCCGAGCTGCGCGATAAGACTCGCAGCCTGGGTCGCGCCGAGAAGCCGCCGCCGCCTCAGAAGGCCAAGCGCTCCGTGCTCCCGGCCTCGACCGCCCGCGCGGCTTCGGCGTCCGAAGCCTCGGCGTCTGAGAAGGTGGCAGCCAGCGCACCTGAGCCCGAGACACCTCGGAAGAAGACCCCCATCCAGAAACCGCCTCGAAAGAAGAGCAGGGAGGCTGCTGGGGAGCCGAGCAGGGCGGGCGCGGCCCCCGGAGCTTCCTAGGCTCGCGGCCCCAGGAGCCACTGCGTTTCTCACCGTCGTTTCCCCGCGCAGCCGCAGCGAAGGCATTTTATTGGCCCGAGCGCCCAGTGCCCGCTCGAGCCTGTGTCTGATTGGCTTAGGCTCCAGCAGCCTCCACGTGGTTGGATCTGCCCTTGGGCCTCGCAGACACTTAGCTGGCTACCCGCTCCCACTAGCAAACTTGTGGAGCTTTTTTAGTAATCTGCGTCTCCTTGGCCATAGCTTGAGGAGTCTACAGACTTCTTACTGGCTAAGAGGGGTGTTCTTGCCTGGGCCAACTTGTCATTGGCCGATGCCAGCAGCGCTTCTGCTTCTTGGCTGCCTCTCATTTGCCAAGGCCTGGTGCCTATGGCTGTAGGGTCTTTTCTTTGCAGATAGTCAGAGGTTGCTTCCATTAACTGGGCTCCCCAGTATCTGGTTGACCCAAACCTGGGGAGCAGAGCTGGTTTCTGCTCCTCAGGGGGCTCAGCCATGTTGGCTTGTCCCCTTCCCACTCACTCATGCCAGCCCTGGTCCCTCAGCCATCGAGCTGGTTTTGATGGCTTCCTATCACCCCACGAGGGAACCCCAGGGGCTACTCTGGTGGCCGTAGATGTATTTATAGGCCCCGGGCAGGGCTTCTCCCTTCCCATCTGAGGCCTTCAGGATGGGCTCCTCCTAGCAGGCCAAAGCTTTCTTTAATAAAATGCTTCTCCCCACTCCCAGTGCTCTAATTACTTCCTGCTGGAGGTTGTGGAGCACAGATGACCTCTTATGGAATCTGTATGCGGCATCTTCTGGATTCCTGCAGTTAAATGGAACCTTGGAGTTCCCCCGGTGCGGGTCTCCAGGAACGACACGAAAATATGCCAATTCCGTCAGTCCTGAACTACCGCTTGGAAGAAGCGGGATCTGTGCTGGGGGGATCCAGAGGTCAGAACTGTTTCTGGTGAGACAGAGGTGAGGGCAAGGGACACTGTGCAGTGCGCCCAGACTCCAGCCAGGCCTCACAAAGCAGCCTGTCCCTGCTTGCTCCCATAGGTGCCTTGTCCTGAATGAAAACCTCCCTACCTCACCTCCACGTGCTGCAGCGGGGGAAGAAAGGGAAGGCCGCCTGCTTGGCCTTCTCTGGAGCCATTTGTCTGCCCCCATCCCACCCTAGCACCTTTACCTCTCCCGGCAGGCTCCTAACGGCCTTTCTGAGCCTTGGACCTCTGGTCCTCAGGGAACCTACTGGCCTTAGTTTCTGAAAGCCGTCTGTCTTGGTTCCTTCTAGCCCCCTACCTCCAGCAGACTCTCTTCCTGTCTCTAGTATCTTTTTTGTTGTTAGGACAGGGTATGAACCTAAACTTCTGCCCCAGATTTCCAAGTGGGAAGCCATGCGGATGCTGGGTATCCAATTAAAAAAAACCAAAACAAAACAACAACAACAAAAATGCTCCTAGCTGCAGAGCCAGCTCTCCGGCACTTTCTCCTATCTGCTTATGCCCAGTTTAAAATTTCATTCTGTCAACAACTTCCTAGCTTCAAGAATCATCCATGTTGGCAGCTCCCGGGGCCTCTTTTTGGCCAGGCCCTTGTTCTCTGGCCACATAGTACTTTGAGGTCAGCTTTGGTCCCATACGGGGATTCAGCCATCAGAGGGGAGACAGCGTCCAGAGCAGCTGATGGACACAGTGCCCTAAGCTGGCCTGGCTGGGCAGCTTGTGGTTGGCAGCCCTGTTGTCTCTGTGCCAGATGCTTCCCTCGGCCAGGCAGGCACCTTCCTGCTGTGCTCTTGTGGTTTGATTGGCCTTGGATCCATCGAGGCACTAAGTCATAGGAGCTGCCAGGGCTGAAGTCAGGCGCAGCGCCAGGCAGAAAGGGGCAGAGGCAGGACAGTCAGTGTAGTGTGGAACATTGTTTGGCCCCACTCTTACTCATTCTGTGTCCCTACCAAGCCGTCCTGCCACAATGGCCTCTCACTCAATTCCTTAGTCTACACCTCCATTTCCTTAGTCTGGACTGGTATGAGTTGGGCAGTTCAGGAATGTCTCAGTGCTGGCCTGGGGCCTTTCCTCCCACTGTCCAGGAAACCTGACCTGCAGGAGCCTCTCTGTGGGCCTCTCCTGGACAGAGACCAGTGCTTCCCATCATCCGCCAGTCCTGCTGCCTGTCCCCTAGGAGAGTTCCCCTTAAATGTCTTTCACCACCCAGTATTCCCCACCCCCTCTGGGCTTGCACTAGTGCCAGCTCTCGGGGCAGGCGCCACAAAAGGGAACCACGACTGCTGGAACCTCGGTTGCCATGGGGACGGGGACCACAGAGCTCACATCTGGTAGTAATTGAGGAGGAAAAATTATGAGTGGTGGAAAACGCAAATATTTTTTTGTAGCACAGAGCACAAAGGAATGTGGGGACTGGAGAGGGGCCTGGGCTCCGTCTGGTTTCCAGCAGGATGTAGCACACATCACTCAGAGAGGCCAGGCTGTGCCAGACAGCTCATACATGCACACACACCAGCAGTTTCTGTCTTGTGGTACACATACCTTTGCCACTAGATGCATAGAAATACCAACACAGTGCAACACACACGCATGTGCAACAAGCCAGAGTAGCTCAGAAACACAGAACAAACACATGGCCGCATGTGCCCTATGTAACTGCATCCAAATTAAAAGAGACAAATACTCATGGCTCCAGAACTCCCTGGACACACAGAGGCACCCAGACACACCATCTGCTAGAAATGGACCTTCATGTCCAACACAAATGGGCAGCAGCACGGTGCATGCAGACCGAGGGACACAGACTCTGCCACACACATGTCTAGACAGCCATAGTCATGCAGAGAGGACTGCCAGCCCTCAGAACACACAAACGAAGGGCAGGGAATACACAGCAAATCCAACAAACATGGGAACATAAGACACCCTACAGCAATGGGCTTCAGGCATGGAATCAGATCATACCCTATGAATCACATGGGCGACCTGGTGCGTGGAAACTGAATTCCTTGAAGCATGCCTACACATAATTCATGGTGCAATGAAAACAGAGGCAAGTTCTGATCCCACACACATAGCCACTACACACAGAAACAGGCAACAAACATGCCACACACTCACCAAACATGTTCTCTGTAACACATACCTCTCTGTACTAGACAAAATGTCAACACGTACCCAGCACTTCACCACATCCAGGAGCCTGCATCTCAACTTGTCACACCGACACCACGGTCACCTGACAAAAACATTGAGAGACACCCCTCTGCCATCTCTGAAACACACAGCAGACACAGACACAGTGACATGATCTTTAACAACCACACATTCTACCAAAGCCAATTAGATACAAAGGCATTGGCATTGACGACAGATGCACACACACACATGCACACACACACACACACACACACACACACACACACACACCATGACCTCCTGATGTACAAACACACAGAAAAGACTCAGAAAAGCGTATTCAGTCCATAAGTAAACACACATGTGCAGCATGGCCACACAGTAACCAACTAAACCTGGAGGTGTGCATACTCCTGAAACACAGCCAGATGTGTTGGAAGTTACCTGAGTTCTGTGATCCAGAAGAGCAGGGGGTGTAGCATGCACAATGTCCTGGTTCAATCCCCAGCATCACCAAAACCAACAAGACAAGCAACAACAACAAAACAAGGGGGACAGAGGGAACAGAAAGTTGATCAGGATAAGGTAACAGGTCTTCGATATTTGCAAAGACCTGGGCTGAATAATGGACCTTCTTAGCCACTGAAGCTCCAGCAACCTCTGACTAGTGTGGCTGCTGGGGGTGGGTGGGTACAGAAGGATCAGTGAACACAGTGGGCCTGAGCTTCTTGTTGCACACAGCAGCATGGGATACACCCCCAACGACTTTTCTTCCCCCAGGTGGTGTTTCATGTAGCTCAGGCTAGCCTTGAACTAGCTTTGTAGCTGAAGATGACTTGAGCCTCTGATCCCCTAACCCCCAGCTGCTGGGATTCATGTCTGGTTTATACAGTGCTAGGAATCATGGTGTTCGCCATGTCTGGTTTATACAGGGCTAGGGATCGAACTCAGAACTTTGTTCAAGCCAGGTAAGCGTTCTACCAACTAAGCCATGTTCCTGAGTAAGGAACATACGTTCCTAAGCTGTGTTCAGTGGCTTTATAATTCTCATTTATGTGTATGAATGTTTGCCTGGTACCTGTGGAGCTTAGAAGAGGGTGTCAGATCTCTTGGAACTGGAGTTCAAATAGGTGGCTGAGAGCTACCATGTGGACGGTGGGACTTAAACTCAGGTCTTCTGAAAGAGCAGCTGGAGCTCTTAACTGCTCACTCATCTCTCCACCCCACCCCAAACCCTATTATTTTTAAAGACAGGGTCTTACTATGTAGCCCTTGCTGTCTTGGAATTCTGTGTAGTCTAGGCTCGAACTCACAGAGCTACACCTGCCTCTGTCCCCTGGGATTAAAGGTGTGTACCACAACGTCCAGCTTACAGTGGCTTTTTATTACTGCTTTTCTGTACACTTTAAAGCACATTGAGTGAGTGTTTAAAGCATTCATTCTAGAGGCATGACATTAGGCATTTTCAATCACTCTGCTGTCCCTTATGTGGCAGGACACCCTTGATATTTTAGGGCTAGAGACGGGACCTTTTTGAACACGTTGAAATCCATTGTAAGCAAGGTAGAACTATTCTAATGGTGCCATCTAGTGGTGAACACCAGCAACACCTGGAGCAGAAATGAGTCCTCGTAGAAAAATAACCCAGGGTGTGTTGCTAGGAGAGGACACTGAGGTGGGGATCCCAGGCTCAGGTCTTTGACCAAAGTTGGCAGTAGCCAGCTAGGGGAGAAGCTCAGAGAATGCTAGATGCTGGAGGTCTGGTGGGGTAGGAGTGGCAAGGATGGGAAGACACAGGGAAGTGAGACAAGAGAGGTGAGCTGGGGGGGGGGGGAGTTGCACTGCCCACCTTGAGGGCACCTTCCAGACTCACAGACCTTCTGCTAGGCTTCTGTTTTTAAACTTAAAAATAATTATACTGTTATGTGATGTGCGTGCACATCTCAGTGCAGGCACAAGATGCCATCGTGTACTGTGGCGGTCAGAGGCCAGCTTTGGAGAGGCAGCGCTCCCCTTTCACTGTGGAGAGAACCAGTCAGGCTTATGAAGTAATTGTATCTGCCCTGGTGAGCCATAGTGCTTGTCATTGCTGGAGCACGTTGCAGGCCGCCCATCCCTCAAGATTTTCTCTCTCTCTCTCTCTCTCTCTCTCTCTCTCTCTCTCTCTCTCTCTCTTTCTTTCTTTTTTCTTTCTTTCTGAGACAGAAAGGGTTTGACTTTGTAACCCTGGCTGTCCTGGAACTTGCTATGTAGACCAGGCTTGTCTCAAATTTAGAGATCAGAACTGGCTTAGGATAGTTTCCTGGACTCATCAAGCGAGTTTCCAGATTCCTACTCCTGTGACCTGGGAGCAGGACTCACGTTAAGGCGGACGTTACACTGTAGATCATCTTTGCTCCCTGTCTTTGCCCTCTGCTGGTTTATCCAGCTTTAGGGGCAGAGGAAACAGGCCATTCGGTAAAGTGATTACTGCACAAACACGAAGGCCTGTGCTTCATGTCCAATGCTCACACACAAGGATGCGTGTCATAGGCATATTTGAGATTCCAGCTCTGACAAGACGGAGGACGCCCAGAGCTCTGGGGTTCATCACACAGCCTCGTCAGAGTCCAAAGTCCTAAAGAAGGACGCTGGCAAATGGTTCTTGAGGAAAGATCCCCGAGCTTCCCAATTCAGCTAGACCTGCCAGCCCTAGGGGTCCTTCTGTCTCTACTTCCCCTGAGATTACAAGCATGTCACCAATCCTGGCTTCCTGCGTAGGTGCTGGGGATCTGAACATAGGCATGCGTCGCTAATCTCAACTTCTGTTTATTGGTGTGTGTGTCTGGTGTATGTGCATGCATGAGTGTGTGCACCCATGTGTTTATTTACAGAGGCCAGAGAAGGACATCGAGTGTCTTGTTCTATCACTCTCTGCCTTTTTCCTTCAAGACAGGGTGTCTTATGAACTTGGAGCCAGGCTAGCAGCCAACAAGGCTCAGAGAGCCTCTTGTGTCTCTGATTCAGTGCTGGGAGTGTGTGTGTGCTCTGGGGACTAGAACTCAGGTTTTTACGTTGGCACCTCTGTGCCATTTCTCCAGACCCTTTGTGTGTGTATCTGTGTTCATATTGGAGTGTGTGCTTCTGGGGAGACTGTGTGTGTATCTGTGTTCATATTGGAGTGTGTGCTTCTGGGGAGACTGTGTGTGTCTGTGTACATAGTGGAGTGTGTGCTTCTGGGGAGACTGTGTGTGTATCTGTGTACATAGTGGAGTGTGTGCTTCTGGGGAGACTGTATGTGTATCTGTGTACATAGTGGAGTGTGTGCTTCTGGGGAGACTGTGTGTGTATCTGTGTACATAGTGGAGTGTGTGCTTCTGGGGAGACTGTGTGTGTATCTGTGTACATAGTGGAGTGTGTGCTTCTGGGGAGACACCAGGTGCCTTCCTTTATGGTTTCTACATTATTTGTTTATTTCGAGACAGTCTCACTATGGAGCTCTGGCTGGCCTGGAGTGCTCTCTCTCTCTCTCTCTGTAGACCAGTCTGGCCTCAAACTCACAGAGATCCTCCTGTCTCTGCCTCCTGGGTGCTGATATTAAAGGCATGCACCATTATACACCTCATCTTGTCCTACTTTATTATTTTCCAAGCCAGTTTTCCGTGGCCGGAGGGATGGCTCAGTAGGAAGTGCACTGGCTGCTCTTCCAGAGGACCTAGGTTTGATTTCCAGCACCAACATGGCAGCTCAGAACCATCTGTAACTCCAGTTCTAGGGGATCTAATCTACTTTTCTGGCCTCTATGGGAACCAGGCACCCAGGTGATGCACTAGCATCCATGCAGGCAAAACACCTACGTACGTAAAAGAAAAAATAAAAATTCGTTGAAGAAATGCCAGGATCTCACCAGTTAAGCTGGACGGACTGGCTGGAAAGCTTCAAGGGCTTACTGGTTCCTGTCCTGCTCAGAGCTGGGCTTACACCTATCCACTAAACCTGGCTTTTACACAGGATCTGAAGGGGCAGACTCAGGCCTTCATACTTGCATGGCCAAAAGCATTTTACCCACGGACACAGCTGCACAGTCCTTATTTCCTTTTAAAGGAAAATGCCAGCTGGGAGGTGGTGATGCACACTTTTAGTCCCAGCGCTTGGCAGTTCAAAGCCAGCCTGGTCTACAGAGAGCTCCAGGACAACCAGGGCTGCACAGAGAAACACTGTCTCAAAAAAAAAAAAAAAAAAAAAAAAAAAAAGAAAAAGAAAAAAAAAAAAAAAATTTTAAAAAAGAAAGAAAATGCCTATGTCTAGTTGCAAAGAAAAACACCAGAAGGAAATGTATGCAGGTGTTCACCATGCCAAATCTTCAGCCAATGACCCAGGAGCTGGTACTGGATGCTATTTTTTATTCTTATAATTTTGATCTTTCTTAAACTTTTTCAGTATACATTTTTTTTCCTTGATGTGGGAGGGAGACTGGTTAGAAACAGATTTAAGAATACAGGAAGACTTCACAGAAAAAAAGAAACAAGAGGCAGATCCAAACAATTTTCAAGAAAGAAGTGTGATAAAAATAAACCCTGACACTGGGGGGATAGCTTAGTGGTTAGGAATGCTTGCTGGTTTCCAGAAACATCCACACCAGGGAGTTCAAGCCCAGCTGCAGCAGACTCACAGCCACATGTATTCAAGTGCACAGACCCTCATACAGAAGTACACACACATACACGTAATTAAAAAAAAAAAAAAACATGGCTGGGCATGGTGGTACATTTCTTCAATCCCGGCAATTGGGGCAGAAGCACTACCTAGAGCCCCTGTCTCAAAAACAAAACAAAACAAACCAGACAGACTCTTGTAGACTGGGAAAGTGATTCAGTTGGTCCAGTGCTTGCATGAAGCTCCAGATTCAATCCCGGCAACACATAAACCAGGCCTGTAATCTCAGTGTGTCAGAGGTGAGACCAGACTGCATAGAAACTGCAAGGGCATTCTCAGCTATACAGACCAGCCTAGGCAACAAGAAACTGTCTCACGATAACCCCTCGTTAGTGGACTCTGGCCCCGCTAAGGAAAGCATGTTGGTGGGATGACTTCAAATCTCTCCCGAGGCTTGTCCCTTCTCTGGCTGTGACCATATCTAGTAGGCTTGTGAAAGCCTACTTTAAAGCCAAGCCAGGCTTTTACTCCTGGAGGGACTGCAGTCTGGCTCTGAAAGCCCAAAGAGCTGCTGACACATGACTTGGGGGAGTGAGGAAGTAACGAGTGGGTGTCACCCTGATTGCCAGGTTTGTTCTCCAGGGGACAGTTTCTATCAGCTGGAGGCTGTATCACGCACAGCTTTGCTACACCCAAAGCGTGTACCAGGCCCATGCCAATCGCCTTAGTATTCCCTGCTTCCGACAGGCTGCCAGGCATGGAGCTCAGCAGGCACCTATTGAACTGAATGGTGAAGGGCATCTCCTCACAGTGCAACCTCTGGGGCTCCAGATGTGAGTTCCAGCCGAAAGCCTCCCCGCCCTTGATGAAAGCTTTCTCTCCGGAGTGAACCTTCTGGTATTTGGTAAGACAGTGGTTCTGGCTAAAGGCCTTGCCGCACTGATGGCATCTGTAGGGCTTCTCACTGGTGTGGACACGCTGGTGCACCCTGAGGTACTAGTGGCAGCTGAAGACCTTGCCGCCCTTGAAGGGCTCGAGCACTTGAAGGGTTCGTTGCCCGTGTGCGCCCTCTGGTGGAGGGCGAGGCGCGCGCGGCCGTGGACGGCCTTGCCGCAGTCCCAGCACTTGAGTGGTCTGTCGCCGTGGTGGATCTCTTCTCGTGCACGGTGAGCGAGGAGTGGCAGGAGAAGGCCTTGCCACCGCCGCACTTGTAGGGCCTCTCGCCCGTGTGGTTGCGAAAGTGGTGGGTGAAGTGTGCGCGCTGGTTGCATGCCTTGCGGCACTCGGCGCATGCGTACGGCCTCTTCTCGCGGGTGCGTGCGGAGTAGGGAGCTGCGACTCAAGGCCTTAATAGCAGGCGCCACACTTGAAGGGCGATTCGCCCGTGTGGGTGCAGTGGGGCACGTTGAGGGGTGAGTGGCAACTGAAGAGCTTGCCGCAAACGCTGCAGAAAAAGGGCTTGTCGCCGGCGTGGCTGCGCTAGCGCTCCACAGGGTTGGCGCTCCAGGAGAAGGTCTTGCCGCACTCGTGGCATTTGAAGGCCTTTGGGCAGCCATTCCAGGCCAAGTGCAGCGCCACGGCCGGCCGAGCTCTGCAGGAAAACCTCCCCGTACTGTATGCACACAGATAAGCTCTCTGCACGTCAGTGCAGCCACCGAGTGCTATCTGTGTTCTAGTGCAGATTGCCTGGGCTCGCCTGACGGTAGGTGTGCTCTTTGGTGGTTCTGAGGCAGTCCCTTTGTGGACTGGATGTCCTTGCTGCATCTAACAGGTGAGTGTTCTGTGGGAGTGCCTTGCTCAGAGAAAGGGACACCCTAGGGGGACAGCCTCTCAGTCCCACTGTGGCTGCCAAGGCTCTCCTTTATGAAGTCACCCCCACTGGCAATAGGAGCTGACTTTGCTCCTCAGTGCAGTGTCATACACCCTGCACCTCCCAGGCCAGGATACTACCTGGGCTGGCTCCCATCGGACATGGCTTCTTCAGCTACCTCAGAATCAAAGCCTGAGGCAACCCTGTTTTGTGAATGTCCTCCTCCATCACCTCAGGTTCCACCTTCCACTCTGTAACAGATTGGAGCAGGGTTTTTTGTGTGTGAGTGTAAGCATGGCCCTGGGACTTAGACTGGGTTGCTGATCTGGAGATGCAGGTAAACCAGGAAATTATGTTGAAACCAAAAAGCACCCGGGAGTCCAAAGGCACAAAATCAGCAGCCAAAGGGACTCTCCCAGCTCAAGACCCAGCCAGGCTTCAAACCTTGAGGGCTGAGATAAGGATCGGGAGGTCTGGGGATCAGGAACTAATTCAGTCACAGACACATCCACCCGCAGACTGAACTGGCATAAACTCAAGTCTAAGATGTGATCCAGCAGTTCTGTGGTATCTCAGGGGAAAGAGACTGCCTCCTTGCCCTCTTTAACATTCCTTCCCAACAGCTGGAGCTGCTTGAACAGTTCAGAAATGTAGCAAACCTCTTGATGGGTTTGTCTCCTAGGATACCATCTGTGGAGCTACCCTGTGAGGGAGTACATGTGAACCAGAGCTGCCCCAACCTCATTTTCCTAGCTCACCTCTGACCTCTGCACAGTGTGCTTCATCTGACTACCCAGGAATAATCCCACTATGTTTTCTCTGACCTGGGTGACTCTCCTTATTCTGTAGGAGTTTAGTTTGAGATGTAACAGTGTTCCTCAAAAAAAGACCTGGGAGATGGCTGACTCTCCTTATTCTTCCAGGAGTTTAATTTGAACCATGTCTGTAAAGTGTTCCTCAAAAGATACAATATATAATAAATAAATAAATCTTTAAAAAAAAAAAAAAAAAAGGCCTGGCATGGTGGCCCAGGTCTTTAATCCCACTGCTCAGGATGCAGAGGCAGTTAAATCTCTGTGAGTTCTAGGCCAGTCTGTCTGCATAGTGAACATAGCATAGTCAGGGCTGTGTACAGAGACCTCTGTCTCAAAAACCAGAGGAGAAGTTGTATTTTTCTCTTGGAGGAGACCAGACAACAAATTTGATGTTTTTTTCCCCCACTACTGGGGTAAACTCTGTGCTGTTGGGAGACTTACTTTCTTTCTTTTTTTTTTTTAATATTTATTTATTTATTTATTTATTTATTTATTTATTTATTTAATGCATGTGAGTACACCGTAGCTGTCTTCAGACACACCAAAAGAGGGCATCAGATCCCATTACAGATGGCTGTGAGCCACCATGTGGTTGCTGGGAATTGAACTCAGGACCTCTGGGAGAGCAGTCAGTGCTCTTAACCGCTGAGCCATCTCTCCAGCCCTGGGAGACTTACTTTCTAAGTCTATCTTCTCCACAAGCTCTCAATATACTGTAGGGGTTCTCAGCCACAGAGAGGAGGGGGACAGATAGAATTAGCTCCTGAAGGGTGGAGAGCCAGCAGCTAGAGGCAGGGTGAGCAGGAGAGGGCTTATGCCGAGGTGCACAGGCAAGAGTGGATGTGAGGACATGAGGGGCAAATGCAAGGGAGGGGTCCTTCCGGCAATCAGTGCAGGTGAGGAGGCACTGAGGCAGAGGGCCCTGGGGAGGCTGACTTTCCACACAGTGAGTAGTATAACCATAAAGGGGAACACTCAGGATGGCTCTGTGCATGAGTAACTTGGCAAAAACAGCCTCTAGACTGCCATTGCAGTTATGAACAGGAGCAGGAAACCTGAGATTCAAGAAGGTAGCAGGAGGGAGGATAGAGAAGGCAGAACCTGGCCATGCCAAATCTGGGTGGCCAGTGGAAGATTTGCAAATAGGTGGGATTTCAATATTTCTCTATATTATCATAATTTTTAGGAAACTCATATGTTAGACATAGAATAGTGTTACTTAAAAATGTAATTTGGGGAGCTGGATTCTCAGAAGTGCTGACACACCTGAGAGCACAGGTGAGACCACCATTTCTGCTCACATTCCTGGCCCAAGAGGAACCCATCTGGAACCCTCAGAACTCAGGAGCCGAGGAGCAGTCTGGGACAGGATCCTTCTGGTTTCTGCCTGGTCCCTGAGCTGACCCTGTGCCACAGCTCTTTGTACCCAGATCCCCCTGGGAGAGAGTTGGTTTCCCAGTAATGTTGACACACAGGCCTACAGGAGGGTCAAGCCACAGTCAGAGACAGCAAGACCAGCTAACACCAGCGATAAGCAGATGGCAAGAGGCAAGGGCAAGAACCTAAGCAACAGAAACCAAGGCCACTTTGCATCATCAGAACCCAGTTCCCCCACCACAGCAAGCCCTGGATACCCCCAACACACCAGAAAGGCAAGATTTTGATTTAAAAATCACAACTCATGACGATGTTGGAGGACTTTGAAAAGGACATAAATAATTCCCTTCAGACCAATTTCCCTTATGAATATCAATGCAAAATTAACTCAATAAAATTCTCGAAAACCTAGTCCAAGAACACATCAAAATGATCATTCATCGTGATCAAGTAGGCTGCATCCCAGGGATGCAGGAATGGTTCAATATATGGAAATTCATCAACATAATCCACTATATAAACAAACTCAAAGAAAAAAACCACATGATCATCTCATTAGATGCTGAGAAAGCATTTGACAGAATTCAACACCCCTTCATGTTAATTTTGTCTTTTTTTTTTCCCGAGCTGAGGACCCGAACCCTGGGCCTTGCGCTTGCTAGGCAAGCACTCTACCACTGAGCTAAATCCCCAACCCCCCTTCATGTTAAAAGTCTTGGAAAGATCAGGAATTCAAAGCCCATACCTAAACATAGTAAAAGCACTATGCACCAAACCAGTAGCCAATATCAAACTAAATGGAGAGAAACTTGAAGCAGTCCCACTAAAATCAGGGACTAGACAAGGCTGCCCACTCTCTCCCTACTTATTCAATATAGTTCTTGAAGTTCTAGCCAGAGCAATCAGACAACAAAAGGAGGTCAAGGGGATACAGATCGGAAAAGAAGAAGTCAAAATATCACTATTTGCAGATGATATGATAGTATATTTAAGTGATCCCAAAAGTTCCACCAGAGAACTACTAAAGCTGATAAACAACTTCAGCAAAGTGGCTGGGTATAAAATTAACTCAAATAAATCAGTAGCCTTCCTCTACACAAAAGAGAAACAAGCTGAAAAGAAATTAGGGAAACGACACCCTTCATAATAGACCCAAATAATATAAAATACCTTGTGTGACTTTAACCAAGCAAGTGAAAGATCTGTATGACAAGAATTTCAAGTCTCTGGAGAAAGAAATTGAAGATCTCAGAAGATGGAAAGATCTCCCATGCTCATGGATAGGCAGGATTAATATTGTAAAAATTGCCATCTTGCCAAAAGCAATCTACAGATTCAATGCCATCCCCATCAAACTTCCAATTCAATTTTTTTTTTTTTTTTGTTTTTTTTTTTTTTGTTCTTTTTTTCGGAGCTGGGGACCGAACCCAGGGCCTTGCGCTTCATAGGAAAACGCCTAAAAAAACAACAAACCCCAAAAAAAAGGAAGGGGTTTTTAACAAAAAGAAAGAGTTATAAAGAGAAATTTGCAAATTGATTTGGAATAACAAAAACAAAAAAACAAAAAACCTGGGGTAGAGAAAACTATACTCAACAATAAAAGAACATCTGGGGGATTCACCATCCCTAACCTCAAACTGTATTTCAGAGCAATCGTGATAAAAACTGTACAGTATTAATACAGAGACAGGGAGGTGGATCCTTGGAATAGAATTGAAGACCCAGAAATGAACTCCCACACCTATGGTCACTTGATCTTTGGCAAAGGAAATAAAACCATCCAGTGGAAAAAAGATAGCATTTTCAACAAATGGCGCTTGTTCAACTGGAGGTCAGCATGTAGAAGAATGCAAATCGATCCATTCTTATTACCTGTACAAAGCTCAAGTCCAAGTGGATAAAGGACTTCCACATAAAACCAGATATACTCAAACTAACAGACAAGAAAGTGGGGAAGAGCCTAAACTAATAGAAGAAAAAGTGGGGAAGAGCCTTGAACACATGGTCACTGGGGAAAATTTCCTGAACAGAACACCAATTGCTTATGCTCTTAGATCAAGAATTGGCAAATGGGACTTCATAAAATTGCAAAGCTTCTGTAAGGCATAGGACACTGCTATTAGGTCAAATAGCAACCAACAAAATGGGATAAAGATCATTACCAATATGATACAAGAGGGCTAATATCTAATATAAGTAATAGACTCCAGAGAACCTAATAATGCTATTAAAAATGGGATACAGAGCTAAACAAAGAATTCTCAACTGAGGAATATTGAATGGCTGAGAAGCACCTAAAGAAATATTCAAGGGGTTGGGGATTTAGCTCAGTGGTAGAGCGCTGCCTAGGAAGCGCAAGGCCCTGGGTTCGGGTCCCCAGCTCAAAAAAGAACCAAAAAAAAAAAAAAAAGAAATATTCAACATTCTTAGTTATCAGGGAAATGCAAAGCCTGAGATTCCACCTCACATCAGTCAGAATGGCTAAGATAAAAAAAACTCAGGTGGCAACAGATGCTTTCAAGTATGTGGAGAAAGAGGAACACTACTCCACTGTTGGTGGAATTGCAGACTGGTACAACCACTCTGGAAATCAGTCTGGAGGTTTCTCAGATAATTGGACATTGCACTACCTGAGGGCCCAGCTATACCACTCCTGGGCATTTACCCAAAAGATGCTCCAATATATAACAAGTACACATGCTCCACTATATTCATAGCAGCATTATTTATAATAGACAGAAGCTGGAAAGAACCCTGATGTTCCTCAACAGAGGAATGGATACAGGAAATGTGGTACATTTACACAATAGAGTACTGCTCAGCTATTAAAAACAACGAAATTCATAAGCAAATGGATAGAACTAGAAAATAGCATCCTGAGTGAGGTAACCCAAACACAAAAAAATCACACATGGTATGCACTCACTGATAACGGATATTAGCCCAAAAGCTTGGATTACCCAAGAAACAATCCATAGACCACAGTGTGGATACTTCAGTCCTTCTTAGAAGGAGGAACAAAAATATTCACAAGAGGAAATATGGAGACAAAGTTTGGAGCAGAGACTAAAGGAAAGGCCATCTAGAGACTGCACCACCTGGGGATCCAGTCCGTATACAGCTACCAAACCCAGACAATATTGCTGATGCCAAGAAGTGCAAGCTGACAGGAGCCTGATCTAGCTGTCTCCTGAGAGGCTCTGCCAGAGCATGACAAATACAGAGGCAGATACTTGCAGCCAACCATTGAACTGAGAATGAGGTCCCCAATGGAGAAGTTGGAGAAAGGATTAAAGGAGCTGAAGGGGCTTGCAACCCCATAAGAACAACAATGCCAACCAATCAGAGCTCCCAGGGACTAAACCACCACCCAAAGAGTGCACATGGACAGACCCATGGCTCCAGCTGCATATGTAGCAGAGGATGGCCTTGTTGGGCATCAGTGGGAGGAGAAGCCCTTGGTCCTGCCAAGGCTCGATGCCCTAGTGTAGGGGAATGTCAGGGTGGGGAGATGGAGTTGGGGGCATAAGGCACTACCCTAATAGAAGGAGAGGGAGGGAGTATGGGATAGAGAGGTTATGGATGAGAAACTGGGAAAGGGGATAACATTTGAAATGTAAATAAAAATATCCAATTAAAAAATGTAATTTTGGTAAAGAGGGCAGAGAAAACAAAAGAAGCTGGGGCCAGAAATAGTCCAGACTTTGGGACTGTGGCTACTGCAGTGCCTGTGCCAGGCTGGGGACTGGAGCTGTGAAGACAGAGATGGCGTTGAGAATGGAAGAGGTTCGCCTGGCCTCTGTGTCATGCGTCTAGGCACTGTACTCTCGGCCAGGAACTCAGAACTACACTTAAACCAATTAATTAAACTGTGTTTTGTTTTGTCCTGGAACTCACTTTGTAGGCCTCAAACTCAAGAGACCTGCCTGCCTCTGCCTTCAAAGTGCTGGGATTAAAGGTATGTGCCACCGCTGCCTGGTTCATTAAACAACTTTTTATGAGACGTCACTAAAAAGAAAATGTCTGAGAGCTTATAACACGTTCTGGTAGTTGGGAGGCTGAAGCAGGAGGATCACTTTGAGTCTGAGGCAAGTTTAGAGCATAGTGAGTTCAAGACCAGGATGAGATCCTGCCTCAACAAGCCTACTCCCATTTAAAAAAAAAAAAAAAAAATAATAATAATAATAATAATAAGGCAAGTTTTGCCAGCCTCCTACTGAAGATCTGCCCCTGGCTCTCCTTGATCAAGAAGTGGGACATGTAATGTGGCCTCGTCCTGCCCCTTCCTGTGCTGCCTCAGTCTTCTGCTTCTCCCACCAGCTCTCACTGAGCAAGGTGCATATTCCTCGTCCATTCTCACAGACGCTGCACAGGGCGGAGATTTAGATGAGCTTGTCCACCCTGAAGTGTATACTTTGGCACACAGCTGGTATTCAGTATATGGAAGAGAGAGGACAGGGCTGGGAGGGGAATAGGGAAGGCATAGATAAAGGTCAAGCAGTAGGGCTGAGGAAAGAAAGAAGGCTCTGACAGGGAGAACTACAAGGGGAGAAGGGACCCAAAGTCCATTACCCTTTAACAGTTACACGCTTACCTGGACAAACCTCTCTTTTTAAAAAAAAAAAAAAGATTTATTTATTATATATGAGTACACTGTATCTGTCTCCAGACACACCAGAAGAGGGCATCGGATCTCATTACAGATGGTTGTGAGCCACCATGTGGTTGCTGGGATTTGAACTCAGGACCTCTGGAAGAGCAGTCAGTGCTCTTAACCACTGAGCCATCTCTCCAGCCCTGGACAAACCTCTCTTGGGATCTTTCTGTGCTCCTTCCAGGGCTCCTCACCTCATTCCAGGTGGGAGATCATGTCTGGTCTGTGTCGTGGAGGCCCTGCTTCTGGGGGTTGTTGGGAGGGCAGAGTGGAGGGGGAAACAGCAGGGCTAATGTGCTCTGGTTCTAGGTTAGAAACCTCACAGGGCAACCCATGAACACAGACAAGGTACTGTAAGGAGCAGGGTGTCATCACCAGGGGCATGAAGCCTATGAGTCCCAAATCATTGAAGAGTCTCAGATACACATTTTCAGGTCCATATATGACATCCCCGCTTTGTCACCTGAAAAAGTTCTAAGGCTCCTAGCTCCCACCTTACCTTCTCAGCAGGCCTCCTTCTCTTACATGGTCTAGTCTGGGACCAGTCACAGCTCAAGGTCAGGAAGCTGCTTTCTGGGTACTTCTGGCATGGTGGATCTGGCTGCAGATGTAGCAGCACTGGTGCCTAAGGGCTCTTCCCTCACCTGTAAAGAAAACTGACAGCAGACATCCAGGTTTGGAGGAACCTGCTTACCAAGGGCAAGAAGGTTCTGGTAGTTCTCTGGCATCACCTCTGGATACAGAGCCTTTTTGAAGAGAATGCGGCTGACCCCACTCCTCCTGGGTGTAGTCTATGGTCACATCCTTGAAAATCACTGGTTCCTGAAATGGCATATACATTCTCATTCACCTAGGACAAGAGAGATGCTGTGTCCTTGGTTCCAAGGGATTAAGAACCTTGTAGAGGGGTTGGGGATTTAGCTCAGTGGTAGAGTGCTTGCCTAGGAAGCACAAGGCCCTGGTTCTGGTCCCCAGCTCCGGAAAAAAGAAAGAAAAAAAAAAAAAGAACCTTGTAGAGCCCAGTGTGAACAGCAGCTGACCTCAGAAGCAGAGAGCACCAGGCAAAAGAGTGAGGGGTGGGGCAGGAAGGGACAGACACTGAATTCTGGGCTTTGGCAGTGAGACTGAGTGCATACCTTGTCATGCTAACAACCCCAGGGACCTGGAGCCTGATCTTAGTTGTGCATGTCTTGGGTGGGATGTTTTATTTTCCAGGGCCAAGAATTACAACCTTAAAACCTTAAACTTTGGAGAGATGACTCAGCATTTAAGAACATTTGTTGCTCTTTGAGAAGATTTGAATACCCGTTTAACTACCAGTAACTCCTGATCCAGGAGGTTGGCCTATAAGCGTATCTCCAGTACACATAAATAAAAATAAGTATTTAAAAAAAAAAAAAACAGGGCTGGAGAGATGGCTCAGTGGGGGCTGGAGAGATGGCTCAGTGGTTAAGAGCACCGACCTGCTCTTCCAGAGGTCCTGAGTTCAATTCCCAGCAACCACATGGTGGCTCACAACCATCCCTCTTCTGGTGTGTCTGAAGACAGCTACAGTGTATTCATATAAATAAAATAAATCTTAAAAAAAAAAAAACAGAACCTTGAATATATGGTACAAAGAACACAGCAATTTTATTGAAAATTTACCAACTCCAGGCTGGAAATGATTATTTTTAAGAAAGGAAAGTATGTATCAGAAAATACAAGCAGGGGCTGGAGAGATGGCTCAGTGGTTAAGAGCACTGACTGCTCTTCCAGAGGTCCTGAGTTCAAATCCCAGCAACCACATGGTGGCTCACAACCATCTGTAATGAGATCTGATATCCTCTTCTGGTGTGACTGAAGACAGCTACAGTGTACTTATATATAATAAATAATCTTTAAAAAGAAAATACAAGCAGACTTCCATTGACTCCTTTTGGTGCCTTGAATATCCCAAGCAGGATTCCGCTTACCACATCATCCCCGACTTGCTTCGTCCTTTAGAGGAGCAAACTGATGCCCCATATTTTTGCTACTCCCAGTGAGTCTTAGAAAAATTTAAAGAAGTCCAAAAAGGCAATATTCACCAATGTAATTTGCAATGTCTAATATGCAATCAAGAAGAAAAGAAAGGAAAATCACAGGCACCAAGAGAATAGCAAAACAGTGTTTGAGATAGAAACAAAATGGCACACGGTATAGCAAGCAGTGGGTGGCAAGGCCAGCAACTGAACTCCAACTATGTTGCTAATAACATTCAATGCGAATGGTCCAAACACTCAGCTAAAAGGTAGACCCTGGAAGCAGAGAAGCACCTTAGTTGGTAAAATGCTATTAAGGGTGCATGAAGACCCGAGTTCAGTCTCAGAAGCCACAGAGCAAAGCCAGGAGAGTCCTGCATGCTTGTCCCAGCAGTTTCTCACAGTTGAGTCTGACTGGAAGCCTTAGAGAGAGGACCTCACTATGTAACCTTAACTGGCTTGGAACTCTTTATGCAGACCAAGCTGTCCTTGAACCCACAGAGATCTGCTTGCCTCTGCCTCCTGAGTGCTGAGATTAAAGGCATGTGACAACAAGACATTCTTATTCTTGGTTTTTTTTTTTTTCTTTTTTTCGGAGCTGGGAACTGAACCCAGGGCCTTGTGCTTGCTAGGCAAGCGCTCTACCACTGAGCTAAATCCCCAACCCCTCTTATTCTTGTTTTTTAAATTTTATACAGGACACTGAGCATTTATTTAATAAGAAGATTAAGAATATTTAAAAAGGAATAGATCTTGGATTTAGAAGAATTAATGGAAGTGTCAGGTTAAGAATGTATGTTTGCCTATTTTCTGTGTATTCACCAATGCAGACAACTGTAGACGACAGACATGATCAAATCTTTTACTAACAGACAGAGCCTGGAAGTTCAAGTATATTCATCAATGTGAGTTGTATGTTTATATATTCAGTAGCATCCTCCGGGGAGATACACAATTATCTCACTATTAGGCACTGGTTCTCTAGCAAGTAGAGGCATCGACTAATGGGAAAACATACAAACAGCATTGAGAAAAATCTAGCTACTGTTTAAAATGGTTTGTTTAGTAAAAAGATATAATTTTTTAACTAAATTTGATCCCCAACACTAAACCCTAACCCCAAACCAAGAGCTATCCATAGTCCTTGAAAGACCCCCAGTCACGGGTTGAGGTGTCCCCAAGAAACGCGAGTAGCCGGTCTTGATGCAACAGCAAGAGGTAGCGTTTATTAACGAGATCCCGGACCGACACGTATCTCACACAGGAGACAGAGGAATCGGCCCCGAGCCTCTTCAGGCAGGGGTTTATATAGGAGAAGCCAGGGGGTTTCGCGTGGTTATCAGCAAGGGAAATGGGTACAAGGTCTCATCTGCAAGCAGTACGTGCGGGCTGGGGTGTTCTCAATATAGGAGAACGTCTTATCTTTATCTGTAGAGCAGGGAGTCATCCGTCCGGATGGCCCCCTTCCTGGAACAATCCCTTGACCTTGTTTTTAGGCTTGGCCGGGCACATCTCAGGCCAGCTCTGTCCTGCCCCCTTATCTGCTGTTCTTTTGCAGTTTTTTTTTTTTTTTTTTTTTTTTTTTTTCGGAGCTGGGGACAACCCAGGGCCTTTTCCTATTTTAAAATCTTCAGCTCCTCCAAATGGTCCGGCAAGCCCTATAGTCTCCCTCAGGTAGTCCGGACCTTGTTTATGACTAACTTTTTGAAATTTAATCCCAGGTGTGGGATATGTGGCTACCTCAGACTGTCCACAGCAGCTGACTGTGGTTTGTCCCATGCACTGGCAGGGCTGTGAGTTTTGCTGCAGAAACTTTCTACAAGTGTGTGATGTCTGGAATTCTGAGGACTCTTCAGAGGGTGTATCAATCCTGGGGCCCCAAGAGGTGTTGTGGGTTGTTGGTTGGTCGGTTGCTTGCTTGGTTACTATTGGTCATGATTTGTTAAGCATTTATATGCCAAGAAGAAACAAGACATTAGATATACTAACAGCAAAGATCAAACTTGCTCCGAGGAGCTCGATGGCCCTAATCAGCAGGAAGTAGTCCAATGATAACAACATTCCCTTTCCTTTCTATCCTTTTCCCTCTCCTACCTAGTGTTAGGAGGTTGGAAGGGTGGAATAGGATGAAAGAAAGAAGCCAGAGTAGCCAAAAAGCCGCTGCACGTGGTCAAGGTGTTAGTCTCATGGCTGAACACTGTTGTCAAATCGTATCTGGATATCTGCGTGGGTTATGTTCTACATAAGCTGAATACTTTAATTAATTAAAAAAATGTTTCTTTTACTTAACTGGGGTGATGGTGGTGCCCACCTTTAATCCCAGCTCTCTGGAGGCAGAAGTAGGCTGATCTCTGAGTTTGAGTTCCAGGACAGCCAGAGCTACACAGAGAAACCCTGTCTCAAAAGACAGAACATTTTTTTTCTTACTTTATATGGATGGGTGTTTGCCTGCATGCATGTCTGTGTGCTATGTGGACTGGTGCCTGGGGAGGTCATAAGAAGACATAGGATCCCTTGGAACTGAAGCCATTGAAGCCCAGGTCCCCTGGAAGAGCAGCTGGTGCCCTTAAGTGCTGAGCCATCTCTCCAGCCCCTCCAAGGTAATATATCTTAAAATAAATTAACTGAATGAGATGGCTACAATGTATAAGAAAAACAACAAGAAGTAGAAACGAACATTTCACAGAGCAGGAGCTGTGCACGTTTAACGTGCACGGGATGATGAAGCGCAGTGTGGCAATGCATGCTGGGAATCCCAGCACTTGGGCGGGTGGTGAAGGCAGAACAGGCAAGAGTTCAAGGCCAGGTTAAAAAAATGACCTCATAAATTAGCAACAAACATAAACCAGAATGTTTCAACTGTCCATTGCTAGAAGTATAAATAATTCAGTTGAAACACTACACAGCAGTTAAAATAAATGGCTAAAGCCACACAAGGACTGAAGTGCATCTCAGTGGCAGGGGACTTTCTTGGAGCAAGGAAGACAGCCCTGTACAAAAACGAAACACAAAAAAGAGTGTTGTGTTGCACAGCAAGTGCTAGAGACCATATACAGCATAAACCAATTTAAACTCAGACAGAGACAGGCAAGCCGAGGCATACACGGCTTAGAGATAATACTCAGTGACCCTGGCACAGGGAGGGAGCTGGGGGTCACCCTGGTTAAATAGTTGGTTTACCCGTGGGCCTTAGGTAATGAGGTTTTGCTTTAAGCAGACAGTGGGTAGTATTTTGTGTTCTCTCGCAGTTTACAGTAAATGCATAATAAAAAAATAATTAACCAACTTCAAGCTTCCTCATTTGGACACAGAAGCTGGGGGGAGGGGGGAGGGAAGCTGGTGGGGGAGGGGAGCTGGCTGAAAAGGTGCAAATGTCTGAAATAACCTGGTTCAGGTCCTGGGAGAGGTCTGTTAGCTGGTGACACGGTGAGCACTCAGATGGCGTCTGCTGCTGGGGCCTCCTCGATGAGCCCTCCTGGTTAGAAAGCAGCAGCAGCAGTCCAAGGGCCGCACCGTCTCTTCTCTCCTCCTGAGATGCACAGGCGGGCAGTCTCTGCCTCTCAGCTGAAGAAGACAAGAGCGGAGCAGGGTGCCCTGGGTTCTCACTGGGCAGGAGGTGTGAAGATGGACCCAGCACCAGCACCTGGCCCTGCCCAAATATTTACCTAATGCCTACTGAATTCCAAGCCCTGGGCTCACGCTGTATTGACAAGGAACATGAATTTGTTTATTGTATAGTGGGTGTGTGTATGTCCCTGTGTGTGAGTATATGCATGTTCCTGTGTGCACATGTTCCTATGTGTGAGTGCATGTGTGTGTATTTATCAGTGTGTATATTTTCTTGTGCAAGTGTGTGTACATGTTCCTGTAGATTGTGCGTATGTGTACATGTCCCTTTGTGTGTCTGTGTGTGTATGTTCCTCTGTGTGTGTGTGTGTGTGTGTGTGCGTGTGGGTTCAGAGTGCAACCTTGGGAGGTTCCTTACCTCCCGCTTTGAGGTTTCACGGCCAGGCTAGCCCGTCAATGAGCCTCTTCCACCCTTTCTGGAGTAACATGGACTGGGCTTACAGGTGCTCTTTCTACCATGCCTGGCTTTCATGAATTTGAACTTGAGTCCTCGTAAGTGCTTTACCAACTAAGCTATGTCCCTGCTGACACCAGGACCCAGCAAACAGAGTCATTACCAGGTAATGACCTCATTAGGAGGTCAGACAAGGTCATGCTATATATGGGTGTTTCTCCAAGAGTCTGAAAGTGTAGACAGACACCAGTCAAAAGGCAAACAGGACAGGAGGGGTCACAAAGAGAAGTAGGCACAGACTAAAGAGAGGGCCTTGCACAAGGACGGATAAGGGACACGGGAGGCTGCTGTGACAGGGGTGTGTAAACTGTCCTGAGGCTGAGCTTGTTTACGTAACGTTTTCCAGACACACAGCAGGCACTTGCTGGATTGGGAGCAGCAGAGGGTGCCCCACTGCAGTGGCACAGCCAGGGCCTCAGACTGGCTGACCTGCTTTATGGCTTTTCCTCCTGACTTCCTTCTCCAGGAACAACGAAAAAGATTCCTCCATAGTCTGGAAGATGGCCACGGTGGGGACAGCTTAGCAGGCAGGGGAAGGGAGACTTTGAAAGACTGTCAGACACTGGACACATCCTTCCCAGGTGACTAGCCACGCTGTGTCCTGCAACGGCACCCTACATGTTGGCCCTCTTGTGTCCGGGGCTACATTTAGAATGATTCAGAAGCTGGGTGGTGGAAATGCACACCTTTAATCCCAGCACTTGGGAGGCAGAGGTGGGTGGATCTCTGTGAGTTCAAGGCCAGCCTGGTCTACAGAGCGAGTTCTAGGGCATCCTGGGCTACACAGTGACCCTGACTTGAAAAAACGAAAACAAAAACCGAAGCCAAAGAAACAAAAAGATTCAGCCATCTATCTGGATAGAGCCCGGCACTGTGGGTGGTGGTGCGGGTTCTGCTGTGGGAGGAAGAGACGGGATTCATCTCTGAACACAGAGTGACAAATGGGAATGTTTAGCTGCGTAGCAGGTAGGGGCTGTGATGAGACGTGACACAGAGGACCAGGTAAGGAGGGGGCTCTTTTTGAAGATGGATGAGGCCACCAGGTCGTCTGGGACACAGTGGAGGCTGAGCTGGGTAGACATTTGCCCTTGCTAAACGGCCTTAGCAGAATTCCTGTTTGGTTTGTGTTTCCAGAGACAGGGTCTCTTTAGCCCAGGCTGGCCCTGGGACTCACTTTATAGCACAGACTGGTCTTGAACTCACAGCAATTCTCCAGTTTCCACTTCCCAAACACTGGGATTACAGGCATGAGTCATGAGTTAGGCTGAGAATCCAGAAGGACCTAGGGGACTTTAGCAGCTGAGTACGTTTGGCTGGGCAAAGGATTTTCATCACTGTCTGTGGTAAGACGGAGCACAGCTTGAACAAGGCCTTCTCCACCCAGGCCTTTGGGAGGGGCAGTCCGTAGGAGCTGAGGCACACCTGTGCTGGTGGGTTCATTTCCATCTCTCTCCCAGACAGGGGTTAGGGCCCAAGGCACAGACTGGTCAGAGCCACTTCAAGCCAGACATTGCAGGGCTGGGAGGCTGGTGACGCCAACACCCAGCAAACAGAGTCATTACCAGGTAATGACCTCATTAGGAGGTCAGACAAGGCCATTACTGAGTAATGGGTCTGCCCCCTGCAGAGGCACCTGCCTCAGTACAGTTCCCAGAAAACCTCACTGTGGCCAGTGCCCAGGGGTGTTCAGGGCAAGATATGCCCATGTTCAGCCCCCATGGAAGGAAGCCATGGACCGTGCAATGACATGTAGGCCCCATTTTCTTCCACTCAGTTTGCAAACAGAGTCCACAAGTCCAAGAGCCAGAAGTTTGCGATTCTGTGTGAGGACAAACACGCTTTTCCCCCATGTCACTTTCTGGCAGCATAGACGCTCACAGAACTGACAGGAGGGGAACTAAGGTAAGGCAGTGGGAAGTACAGCTGTCTAGCAGGAGGTAAGTCGTCCTCAGGAGATGTGTTTGCACCCTCCCATGTGGCTATCAGACTTTTTGAACAATTAAGGAATTATAATTTTCCCAGAAATTTAATGCTGGAGGAAAGGAAAGCCTAACACACCAGCCAGAGGGGCACTTGTCTCCCGCAAAGAGATTTCAGAGCGCTGAGAACTCGTTAGATGGCCTCGCAGGGCAGACTAGAGCAGAAACAGCCACAAGTCAGTAACAGACAGGACCACACTGACCAGGACGGCTTAGCTGTTGTACTCCCTGCTCTCCACTAAACCTGAGCCTACCAGAATCAGCCGGGGAGGTCACTGGGTCCCTTGCTCCTCTTCTCAGTGTCACCGCAGGATCTCTCTCTCATCTCTGCTTTTCCATACTACTTGTCATTTTCTCTGTTGAGAGTGAACTTGTTAGGACTGCCAAGGTCCAGGTTGTACCCTAGAAACTCTGGTGACAGGGCCACCAGAGTTGTATGAGCTGGGACCCTGCTCCTGCTCCTTCCAGATCTCCTCACTCCCTGTCATGTTCGAGAGGCAATGCCAGAGCCCTGGAGCTGCACAGATAGCTCACACAGCCAGGCAGCTTCACCATGAACCAAGACAGCTTGAACTTGGCAGGTCTCCTGGGTTTGGGGGTACATGTGCTCTGACACCCTCTCCCCAGTAAGGATGTGAAGCTAGTGCTCCGTCCTCCTCTAAAGCCACCAAAGCCCCTCCATCATGGCTGAGTGCTCCCACATGCCCCTCTGGCTCTAAGAAATAAATCCTATCTTGGCGACGGCCAGGGCTTAATACCAAGAGCATAACAGTGGCAGTAGTGACGACATTTAAGTCACAGGAGGGGGTTGCCATCTCCATCCCTGCCTGGAGCCCCAGGTGTTCCACCCCACTGGCCTCGTTCATGAGTTAATGAGGGGTTTGGTCACTGACTGTCCTTTCAGAAGGTCCCACCTGGATGCACAGGGCTAAAGCAGGGGTCAGATGGGGATAACTCTGCATCCAGGCTCCCTGGGCCACAGCGCCTGGCCACGCCCTGGTCTAGTCAGCCTCTCTATGCAGGGAACTAAGGATCTGGCTGACTCAGAGGCTCCCAGGAGGAAACAGAGGCTAGCCTGCCCTGGCTTCTTGTTCTGTGCCCTCCAGCTCTGCCCCTGCTTTTAGCCCACCTCCTCCTTTCTGAAGGCAACATCCGAGTGACCATCTGGGTAAGGGCTGGTGCTCTCCCACCACAGCTTCTGCCTCCAGACCTCAGCATCTGCTCTAACCCTGCCACCACCCATCAGACCTGGGCCAAGCACCCCACAGCCTTACCGTGCCCACCCCCACCCCTCCGTGCAGGGCAAGATCCCAGGGTTTTGTTCACGTGAGAGACAAACCCTCCCACCCTTGCGCACACACTTGCCTTTCAGCTCTCATCTCTGCAGCTCTGCTCTGGACCCCTAGGGTCCTCTGCCATGAACATGGGACCCCTTGTCTGCAATGTTAGCAAGGGACAACGGGGACCTCTCTGTAGCTCAGTATATTCCTAAGTGCCCTGAGTCAGGTATTAAAAATACTGAGTCATTGGGGGCTGGAGAGATGGCTCAGTGGTTAAGAGCACTGACTGCTCTTCCCGAGGTCCTGAGTTCAATTCCCAGCAACCACATGGTGGCTCATAACCATCTGTAATGAGATCTGATGCCCTCTTCTGGTGTGTCTGAAGACAGCTACAGTGTACTCATATATAATAAGTAAATAAAATATAAAAAAAAAATACTGAGTCAGCCACTACTTGACATAAAGTACTTCTCTAATGCTGTCTGCAAGCTTAGAGTCTCTGGCAGCCTCTCCCACCTTCCCAGTTGTTAGGCTTCCTGGGTGCAGACTTGGTTCAGAAAGGGGAGAGCCCCTGGGCCACACAACCTGGAAATCAGGCCTGGGGCAGGGATTCAGGGCTTTGTAGTCAGCAGCAGGGGTTTGGGGAGAGGCAAGGCTAATGAGCTCTAGAATTCATCTGGGCCAATACAGGAGGGCCCAAGGGAACAGGTAAATCAGCAAGAACAGGGGTGACACTGAGTGTCACATTCTCATCTCCTGGCTTTAACTACATGAGCCAGACTGAACGAACTAGAAGGGAAACAGGTGGTCCCTACCAGGCAGACAGCACCCCACCCTCACCCCTGTACTTACGCACACATGCAGTTGCAGGGATGCAGAGGCTACCCTCTCTGCATCTGGGCACACGGATCCAGCCTCCCCTCCCAGCACTGCTGGATTTCTGCAGAGCTCTCCCTCCTTACAATTTTCTTGGAGGTCCCAGGGCACTGAGCACCCAGAGTGCTAACAATGCCCCAGGGGTACAGTGAGAACAACACGCTTGGTGGGAAGATCCTGCCCTCTAGAGGGATATAAAACCCATTGTACAAGGCATGAGCGCAGCTCAAGTCCTACGGGGGCAGGAAAGGACCAGGCTCCACAGAAAGAGAAAGGGTAATAAAGACAGTCAGGAGAGGAAAGATTAGCTAGAGTGGTCACGGCCCCTAAGGGACTTGGCAGGGGAGTGGGAATGCTCATCGGTTCCGATGCTCAGCCCTTGGCGTCCATATATTTATTTCTTTGTCAAACATTCAGCATTTAGCAACTCTAAGAATCTAGCCCTGTGCCAGACTCACCACAGAAGAGCCAGCCACGAGTTCAGGCGCCTCACTGTGGAAGTGGAAAATCACGATAAGCCAGAGGCAGTGATAGGAACCTGTAGTCCTGGCTACTGGTGAGACTGAGGCAGGAGAGACCATTTGAGTACAGGAGTTCAAGAGCAGTCTGGGCAACAGAGCAAGGCCCTGTCTCAAAACTAAACAGAAATGCACTGGAGAATTGGCTCATTAAAGTCATGTTCAAAGGACCTGGGTTTGATTCCCAGCATTCACATGGAGGCTCACCACTAGCTCGGGCACCAATCAGGCATGTGGTTCATGACACACAATGTAGGCAAAATGCTCATTTGCATAAAATAATAAAAAGAATCTAAAAAAAAATCACCCTTAAACTAAACCAAAACCAAAGCCAGCTGGTGATGGATCTCAGTCAGTAGAGGGCTTCCTCAGCAAGAGCGAATGCCTGGGTCGAATCCTCAGTCTGTCTGCATTAACTGGGCATGACGACCCACACCTGTAACCCCAGCACGCCAGAGGCAGAGCCGGAGGCCCAGGAATTCAATCAGTCCTGGCTACGTAAAGAGTATGAGGGGGTTAGGGATTTAGCTCAGTGGTAGAACGCTTGCCTAGGAAGCGCAAGGCCCTGGGTTCGGTCCCCAGCTCCGAAAAAAAGAAAAGAAAAAGAACCAAAAAAAAAAAAAAAGAGTATGAGACCATGAGACCCCGTTTAAGAAACAATGAATGTGAAAGTTACCTGTGGTTGAGGCTCCAGTTACTTGTGAAATTGGGTGGGTAAGGAAGGTTCAGTGTCCTAGTGGGAGAAGCAGAAGCTGTCGGCAGGGGGAGCCATGGAGCCTAGGTACGGAAAGACAAGAGGATAGCTAGGGTGCCTGGTCAGAGGAGGTTAAACAGGACACAGTATGAGATGGGCTGGGGCTCAGCAGTCTCTAAGCCCCTCAAAGTTTTGTAGAGGGACGAGAGCTTGGGGTTGGAGATGCCAGTGAGAAAGATGAATTCTTGTGGCTGAGTGTGCTATGTGGGAGACACAAGAGACAGAGCGGCTAGAGTGGCTTGGGTTGCTGTGGCCAAGACAACGTGAAAGAATGTGAGGTGGGCTTTGATCCTGGCCTTACAGTGTCTAGGCTTTAGCAGCCGTTGTGCCATGTGCTATTGCCGCTGCCTAGAGGCCAACCTAAGTCCCCTATGGGGGCCCCAGCCGACAACACGGTCCCTACAGCCAAGTTTCAAATTCCCCTGCCTACTGGCACGGCCCTCCCCCATACTCGTGGCCTCCTTGGAGCTCCAGCCACTCAGGAATTGGCCCTGCAGGGGTTCTCCCAGGTCTGGTCGTTCCCACAGACGTCCCAGGGGCGCGTCCCCGCGAGCCCAGTCGTCGCTAGGCTGCAGGCTGGTGCCCTGGCCCTCTCCGCTGAGCTGACAGAGAGCGGTGCAGGCGGCAGCGCATGGCGGCAGAGTCCGGGCGTTCGTGGACTCAGGTGCGCGGCGCGTACGGCGTTAGAGAGGCGCTGAGGCGAGGCGAGGCCCGCCGGCTGGATCCGGACTCGCAGCCCAACGGGCCGGTTCCCGACGATGCCCGCGCCCGGGGCCGCCTGGCTCGCCTGCGTGGCCAGCTGCGGGTCGAGGCGGCGGCGCGAGTCGAGGCACCGCGGCTGCTGCGGGTGGTCGAGCGCGCGGGCGCGCGAGCCGGGGCGACCGGGACCGGCGAGAGGAGCGAGGCGCGCAGCGGCGGCTCCGTGTGCTCTGTGTGCGGGGAACCGCGCGGCGGCGCCACCTACCCCGCCGGTGTCCTAGAGGTGAGCGAGCGGCGGCTGCAGGAGGGGCTGGCGGCCGTGCGAGCCGAGCTGGGCGCGGGGCTGGAGGCGCTGCGTGCGGAACTGCGGAGCGAGCTGAACGCCCTGCGCGCCCTGCTGCCGCCGCCGCCTCCACCGCCGCCGCCGCCGCCACCCGCCCGCCGCGAGCCCCGCGGTCCGGCCCTGCTGCGGGTCCTTGGCACGGTGAACGCCTTGGCTTCGTCCTCCAGGGCCGCGGATAATGGCCCGGACGCCCCCGCGGATGGCCTGGCGAACCGAGCCGTGGCCCGCAAGAACTACAAGAAAACTCCAGTGCCTCCAGCGGCTGCCCAAGGCGGCAGAGACTAAGGGGCTCCGGTGTCCCCAGAAGGGGGCAAATCGGCCGATGTGCCGTGCTCCTATAGACTCCCCAGATGCCTCCAACTGACATTCTATTATTTAGAGGGTGGGCGGCAGAGGCTATGCAGATGGTTTTGCGGTGTGGTTGATGACCGCCCGGGACTGAGTCTGGGCTGTAGAGCTCCTTTTGGCCTTGGAGTTGGGGAAGAATCTGGACTAGAGTGGCACTGCGGAGTGGCACTGCCTGAGAGGAGCAGCTGGCCGAGCCAAGGAATCTGCAGCCTGGAGGCAAAAGCTTGTCTTTTTCTTTAAAGTCCTCGGACTCAGCCTCAGACACTGATAAAGAGGACACTTACACGCTTACTTAGCCTCCCAACAGTAGGCCAACACCAGCTTCTCTTTAGAAAATACTCCACAGGGCAATTATTTGGCAGGCCTGGTTTTGTAGCGCTTGCTGTCTCTCACAAAACCAGCCAACTCGGTGACTCGTGTCGGACCCTGCTTTTACTTTTAAAGACTGGCCTTGGAATTTCAACCCGGGTCATCATTTTAATCGGACACAGTAACTCCCCTTGTTGATCACCCAGATTGTATAATAAAATGCAATTTCTGGAATAGGTGGCATTTCTAAGGTGCACTGACTTTCTCCCTTCCCTCTGACCGGAAGACTCAAATAGCGTGTTGTTGCCAGTGCTTATCTTGACTGGGTCTCAGTTTTGGTTGAAGTTTCTATGGCTATGGTGGGCAAGAGGACAGTCACTCGGGAGCCTCTCGGTTCTGAGGACAGGAACATTGAAGCCGCAGTGAGGTTAAGGAGGATTCTCTACCTGCCATCCACTTGACCACTAGGCACACAACCCTTCCCAGCCACATTAGGCCCAGGTCACTGTGCATGATTTATTGTGGAAACACTATTGTGGGGGTCACTGTGGATCCTAGGGACCCTGCCAGAGCCTCAGGCCAACTCCCAAGCCCAAAAGAGCCAAGTGCAAACAGGGCCGGATAGGGGCTGATGATCGGATGGATGCTCCAGGAGAGGCTGATATCCTTCGCCCTCCAAGAGGCTGCTGGGGGCGGAAATTATCTGTGAGTGGTCTGGGGTGCAAACCTGGTGGCCCAGTCTGGGGCACGGCCTGGAACTGGACTACCTGAGGGTGGGCAAAGATGGGTCAAGATGTGACTGGGCAGGCAGAGAAGGCAGGGGTAGCAACTGAGACTGTGGGAAAGAGCCTGGTCGTGGGGGGGGGGCAGTGGCTCCCACCTGCGCATGCCCAATGGGTACGGTGTTTTCAAAGACAGTCCAGAGCACCGTGGGCTCGCAGCCTGGCGTGGTCAGAGACCCAGAGTATCGGTAGTAGCGCAAAAGTCCCAAAGCACTTGGCAGCAGAGAGGCCAGCGCAAAGGTGGACGTCAGATTCACAGAGACCCCTGGATGGTGGAAGAGAAGCTGGAACTTGCCTCTGGTGCTCTTGCTCCTCATCCACCTAACTTGCAGCCCAGAAGGGACCCCACGGCTCCTTACCAGGTGAAGATACATTTTTCAGACCAGACACGATGGCAGAGAAATTGGTATTGTCCTTGTCCTCTTCCTATGGAAGTTTTAGTAAGAGACGCTTTGATGCTTGCGCTCTCTCTCTCTCTCTCTCTCCCTTTCCTCTACCGCCCCCACCCCCCGTGTGTGTGTGAAGGTAAAGCAGGAACACCAGTGGGTAGGGCGCAGTCGGAGGGTCTGGGAGATCTAGGAGTGAGGAAGATGACCTGCTACGAGGTCCACCAACACTCCATTCCTTTGGCCCTCGCCTCCTTGGTGGGGAGTTCCCTGGCCATCCAGGGAACTGACTGTCCTCAGGGGCCGTGGCTAGTTTCATTTATAGGGATCTCCTGCCACCTCCCTACATTTTGTGTAGAGCCTCCTCTGCTCTGTTCACAAGGATTTGGACTCCCCTGTGCACCCCATTCTTTTGGATGACTAGACCACTTGTGTTCGTGTGTTGAGGGGCAGTGAGCTCTTCTGAGTTCCCTAGGCCCTCCAGACCTGAAGATCCCTGGTCCCTCCACACAACTCTTTTCCCCCTCTCTGGAAACATGCATAGGCCACAGCCCTTTCCTCACCACCAATAGCACAGCCAGTATAGCCAGCCCATCTGGTTGGCTCCGCGCATGCCCCATGCTCTGGTACTTTGTGTTCATGTGGACCATGTGCATCTAGGGAATACAGACCAAAGCTGGTGTCCGGGGGCTCTCTGCTTGCTATGCCCGTCTTTCTCCTGGTCCCCCCTGAACCCACCTCCATAGAGCCATGCTTCTCATCCACACTGTGCTCTGAGCCTTTGTGCCCTGGGCTTCCCCAGTGGAAATGCAGCTGCAGTAACCGGTATTCTGATGATGGGAGCCCAGCACCTCCGATGGCTGGGCAGTTCTGCTGACAGGAATGTACTCGCAGTAGCACTGAAGGCAGGGAGCACATGAGAGTATTTCTCCCCAGCAGTCCCCCCGCCCCCGTGTAGAATAACACTGTCACTAGCAGTTTGGTTATGAGGACTTTGACTTCTTTCCAGCATCTTGGCATCTAGACATGAACCGACTGACTGTCCTCGGTGGTCATGGCTAGTTTCATTTATAGGGATCTCCTGCCACCTCCCTACATCTTGTGTAGAGCCTCCTCTGCTCTGTTCACAAGGATTTGGATTCCCCTGTGTATCCCGTTCTTATACATGATTAGCCCATTTGTGTGTGTGCGTAGCGGGCAGCGAGCTCTTTTGAGAAGCTGGTCTCTCAGCTTGTCTGAGTCCTCATCGCTGTGCATGTGAGATTCCTGTAAGGTGTGTGGAGTCCTGCTTCTGGGTAGCAGTCTTAACCTCATGGTGCTGACCTGTATGGCCATCATTCTCCAGGATCCAAGGATCTTGAGGTGCTGAGTCATAGCCGTGAAAGATGAAGGGCTTAAGAGCATAGTCCCGCTGGACCAATCGAAGGTCAATGTTGATAGGGGACTGGGTTGGGCCCCCACAGGCAGGTGCTAGCTCCTTCCAGTGGGCAGGGCCTGAGGAAACAAGGACTGGAGTCTACAGCAGGGGCGTAGGAGGCAGTGTGGGAGTACAGTGAGGAGGGTGGATTCCATATACCCAGATGCCCTCCCTCTGCCCTCCACACATCTGGTTGCAGAAGAACCTTATCTGACTTAGCTACCAAGTCTGCACACATACCGGCCCACAGAGAGATTAAGTAGGTGGGTTTGGGACATGGCTGCATACTCATGCTGAGGACCATCCCAACACACACATGGTCTAGTCACACCCATAGGCTCACAGACCCCCAACAACAGACACACAGAATCACAGCGTGCCTGCTGTCTGGTGTCCAGTCCCTTGGAGCACAGGAGCTAACAGAGACCAGACAGATCCACATAGCCTGTTACAAGTGTTCTCACCACACTTTGGGTCTTGGGAGTCATAGCACCAGGTACCTGCAAACAGGAGGCAGGGACTGACTGAGCTGAGAACCACTATGTGGGTCTTTAAAGTTTCATCCTGGCCTCAGTCCAGGAATGGAGCCAGGTTAGACAGCAGAGGCCGTTCCCCTGTCACTGTGTCTCCTCCCAAGCTCCCCACGCCCCAGTGGGTAGATGTATCAGGTAGCTCTAAGGACACACAGGCAGAGCCTTGGTGCTCACCGTTGGAGTCCACCTGTGCCGCCAGCGTGAGGAGGAAGCAGAGCCGGAAGCCCAGGGCCCACATGATGCCGCAGTGACGGACTCTGGAGAACTGCAAAGTGGACGAGGAGTGTACAGGCAGACTACTGAGAAGGCTGCTCGTATCCATTGGTAGGTGAACTAGAGGTCTGGATAAGTTCTGTGGACACCCTGGGGTGGGGCTAGAGTGGGTGGAGACCAGGTAGAGCCACTAGAAATGGAGGTGGGCTGGAGCCTAAACTTCAGAGCTGCTGCAGCCAGTGTAAGGCTTGGCATTACTCCTTAAGGGTGTCTGGTTATTACTCTCCCAGCAGTGAAAATGGGTGGCAGAGAGCAGGAGTGACATGCCAAAGCCACCAAGGGCACTTTGGATCCTACTGCCTAAGACTTAAGCGGCTAGGGCAGGAGGCATGGATGTTTCTTGTGACAAGTTTGAGACTCCAACCCCTGTTCCAAGTCCAGGTCCGCACCTGCCTTCCTACCGATGCTCCTGTCTGAGGACTACCCTACTGAAAAAAGGGTCTTGGGTGAAGCTGCAGCCCTCCTGTGGTGGGGATACTACAGTAGTTCAAGCCCCTGACACTCTGGAGGCCTTCCCGATGTGCCATGTGGTCACTTGACAGGAGCTCTGCACATGGGCACCATGTCTGTGGGTGTGAGCAGCTTAGGCTGAACAATGACCTGCAGAGCGTAGGCTGGAAGGCTGCCCCTCTCAGTCTTCCAGTTCTCAGCATCTCTTTCCCATAGCCCGAGAGAGGCGGGGTACAGCTTAGTGGAAGAGTACTTTCTTAGCATGTCTCCCTGGACTCACTCTCAGTGCTGCAAAAACTAACAGCAACTACTGGAGGACCAGGTCCATCCCTGCAGAGGAGGAAAGGGCGGTGCTGACAGTGACCTAGGCACCCGGATTCATATGTGCTGAGGGCAGAACAAGGCTCCTGTCCCTACCAAAGGCCTCATAGGTCCTTAACGCCAACCCCTTGCCAGCCTTTGTAGCAGCCTGGTATCACTGCCCCTTCTGAGCTAGGTTAAGCTGGTTAGGATAGTGAACTTGATCGATCACAGCTAGAAATCTAGTTCCCAAGTTTAATCGAGGGCTCTTGTATGTATGGGGTGCTAAAACATACAGGCACAAACACACAAAAAACTATCAAAATTAAAATATGCGGGGCATGGAGGTACACACCTTTGTTGTGTGTAGATTTAAAAAAACACACCACCGCCTGGTTCTCTTTTGTTCCAACCAGCTTAGCTCCAGGATCATTGAAACCAGTCCTAATCCTGCTTCCTTTTCTACCCACCTTTACTCTGGGAGGGGTCGTTACCAGTCCACCCCCAGGACCATAGAATCCAAGAATTAAAGACACACACTCAGCCTTGTTACCTTGACTGCTAAGCACAATTGCTGGCATAAATATCTCCTGCCTGGAAATTTGTGCTCTTTCAAATTTATTATCTCTGTCTCTCCTTCTGCCCTAAAGAATGGCTAGTTCCATGGGGTTGGGGATTTAGCTCAGTGGTAGAGCGCTTGCCTAGGAAGCGCAAGGCCCTGGGTTCGGTCCCCAGCTCCAAAAAAAAAAAAAAAGAATGGCTAGTTCCAATTAGCCCCTGCCAAACATCTTTGGCGATTTGCCTGGAGGGGAGGCTGCAGGCCCTAGCTGCCCCCAGGTCCTACATGGTTGCTGCATCCCTTTTCCTCCAAAGCATGGCAGAGAAGCCCTCTCCTTCCCTCTTTGGATCCGGATAATAAGTTACCAGTGGGCTGGTAATTCGACCCCTCCGGCAGTAACGGTAGCAGGTTTTTTTGTTTTTTGTTTTTGTTTTGTTTTGTTTTTTAAACTACAGGCAACACACCTTTAAATTCAGCCCTTGGGAGGCAGGTGGATCTCTGTGAGTTCAGTGCCAGCCTAGTCTACCATAATGAGTTCTAGGATGCTATACCATGCAGAGAGACTGCGCGCGCGCGCGCACACACACACACACACACACACACACACACACACGTTTTGTTAAAAGGTGGACTTAAGGACCCCTTCCAGATACTGCTCTCAAGAACCCTGGTATCTCACAGAAATGATAGAAATAATAGTGTATGGGAGCCTACAATGCTGTCCCTGCTTCTCACCCCGACAGGCCGAGTGCCATAGTGTGTGGGTGTAATAACCCATCTTTAAAGGAGGGGCCCCAGCCCAAGCCAATAGCTGTTAGTCTTCAGCATCTCAGGACTTCTGGAAAGACAAGGTCATCTGATCTTGTATGGAGGGTCATCTCAGAGCGCTCACGCCTTTCCCGCCCTGTAGGAAGGGCACTGTCTAGCTTAGCCTTGGGTGTGTACCTACCCTCTGAGAAGCAGCTCTTGCTGGAAGGAGCTGCGTACACCCATCTGAGTGGCTGGAGACAAGTCCCACGCCCTTCCCTGCTCAGCTCATCTCACACCGGTGGTCATTAGTAACTGCATACACCAGCCCTGCCACTGGCTGTAGTGAAACTTCAGAGGGAGTAGTGTGGCCATGTACCCTGCACAGAGGCTCCAAGCTCAGCCATCTGGTCCTCAACCAAGGGCTGTCAGAAGCCAACTGGATGCCTGTAAGGGCTGAAAACGTGGGAGAGCCCTGTCGATGGGGCTGGACCACAGCAAGAACTGACCGTGCTTTTTCCATAACACAAGTTTATTTGGCATTGGATGAAATGGTTCTCACAGCATCTTAAGAAAAGATCAATGCCAACCCGACCAAAAATACACCCAAACTAAAACCTTTAATGAAAGGAATATGTAAAAACAGGCATTGAGACAATGTACAGTATCAAATTCTACTTCAAGGCAGGTCAGAGGGCACCTGACCTCTCAGAAGAGTGGCAAGGCAGGCCTGGGAAAGGGGCCTCCTAAGACCCTGTCCCTCTGGGGCCTTGTGGGATGGGCAAGGAAACACCAACATCAGCAAATCCTGGATTTGGGATTATTCACCAGTAACTGGAATCGCAATAGTGCGAACAGCCCCAAACACGGGCCTTCCATGCACCCTGACGGCATGGGGGACGGGGACCCCCGCAATCCTGACAGGCCCACCTCTGCAGCACCAGTCCACTTTAGATCACCCTCTCCACCTGGGCCTCCTATTCTCAACCCCAGCAGCCATTTGGTCCCCACTTAAGTTCCAGCCTGTACAGTCTTCTGAGGCACTGGTGTGTGGTCCTTAGGGTTCTTTTGGGTGGCCTGGCGCCAATACAGTTCCCAACTGTTGCTCTGGAGCATGGCTGCCCAGTGCCTAGCACTTAACACTTGCTGGAGGCATGATGAACTTCCTGCTGTTCTCAGCAATGGGTGGAGGGGCAAGAGCCCTCCGGCAGAGGGACTTCCGCAGCAGCTGGTCTGTGGGCGCAGGCATGGGACAGATTATCTGTGAACAGTCATATACCCGTCGGCCCTGGGGATCTGGTCTGAAGATGCTCCGTATGGAAAGAGGAAACGTAGGTTTCCAAGTGGTGTAAGGCTGTGCTCAGAGCTGCGCGGGTCTGATCAATCCCAGCAGACCGAGGTTAGTCACCTCCACTCCTGTTCTCACCTGGACAGGAATTGCACCGAAGTCCCACCAATCACAGCCTAGAAGAAGCTTAGACAGAGGTGGAAGAGTGGCCCCAGGGCAAATGGCTCATGTAGGGTATTGGCCCTGTCCTGAGCTCCTGTGAACCATTATCACTTGCAAACATTTGGCCATGTGAGGACACACACAGATACAGAAAGACCCAGACATCCAACATAGAAAAGACAAATGTGCTAAAAATCGCACAAACCTTGCTTATCTCCAAACCTTAGAAATGCTAAAGGCCTGTGTTGGGAGATGAGACCACTGCCCGGAGCTGGATCTGGATCTGGATCTGGGGCCTTTGGGCAAAGCCCGGGGACCCCATTGCTGTGGAGGGTCAGGAGGCAATGTATGTGATGTATGTGGCTGGCAGGCGCTAGGCTCCAGCAGTGTTCATGGGGCGAAGTGGACTCAGATGACACAGCATAGGATGTCCACTTGAACCATTCTCTTCCCAAACAACCCTTTATGGCACAGGTAAGGTGAACGGGCATGGCTAGACACAGCGGTCATTTACCAGCAAGCAGAGCACAGGGATCTAGAGTGTGGCAGAGAAAAGCCAGCATGCCCCAACCCTCCGCAGGGGTCTAGAGTCTACTCCTGGGGAGCCATGCAGAGGTATACATGGATGAGTGCTAGAACGAGCAGGAGCCTCCTGCCACAGTGCTGGCCTCAAAGCAAAGCTAGAAGTGGTGTGGCAAGTTCAATTTCCTCCCAGGGATGGGCACCTTGAGATCTGCAGTTGGACCTGGGCGGGAAGCCCCCGAGAGCCAATCAGCAGCTTCGAATGCTCTCCTCCGAAAGCAGTCCATACACTCTGCTGCCTCTAAACAATCCCTAGTGCTAGCTCTTCTGTCTACACTGGCTGACGACTGGCTTCTAAGGTGAGAGAGTGCAAGCCCATCCAAAGATGTATTTGTGTGAGTGAAGCCCACTGCCGCTGCTCTCTTGGAAACGTGTGGTTTCAACGCCTGTGTCAGTCCACCATTTAAAAACGAGACTACCAGCCCCAGGGAAAGACAGCACAGGCACTTGCTCCTCTGAGAGCCCGGCTTCAGTTTCTATGTACACACCTGTGCTGGTGGGGATGTGGCGGTCAAGTAGGTCTAGGCTATGACAGGACCCCTTCCAGTCCCCCACTGAGACAGGTGTCTTCTGAACAACAAACATTCACTCCTAGCCCATGGGGGGGCCACAAGCTGAGCCACCTAAACCACAGTGTTGAGGGAGCCACGGGAAAGGCGCCCAGCCCCTGGAGGTGCTTCTGTAGCTGGGGTGCTTCCACTCTGGGCAGGATCAGGAGGCACCAGCAGGGCACTGCTACTGTCTGTCGAGTCTTCCAGATCTGCTAAGGAGGTCTCTGCAGGAGGCAGCAGCTGATCCAAGTGCCTGGGCAAGGCACCTTCAATGCCACCATCCCTTGGGGTTGGCAGGCTGGCCTCCACGGGCTCAAAGGCATCGTCATCTGCGGGGGAACAGAAGGATGTAAGAAGTAAGTGAAGGCCCCGTCCTAAACTCACCTTCATTTCTGAGCGCTCAAAGGACCCAGGGGAGTCCTGCTTAATGTTCTGGCAGACTAAGTTTATCCTGCTACCAGTTTATGGTAGGTGAAATGCAGTGACCAACTCGTCAGAACAAAGGGGGAGCAGAGGGAAGCCACCTCTGGCTCAGCAGGGACACAGCACCCAGGGGTGCAGCAGAACTACAGCACCTAGAGCCAAGGGGGCTGGGTGGGAGCAGGCAGTCTGAGAACGACTGGTGTCAGCAGACATCCAGACCAGGGCACTCCTTAAATCTACCCTGCCTTGTACTCTGGGCTGTTTCCAAATGCATTGGCTCTGAGCAGTCTCCAGGACTCCAACCCTGCCCTGAGGCTGGAAAGAGTGGGGATCGATAACCATCTACAAGTCTTGGCAGAAAGCTTTCTATCTCAACCCCTTTGTGGTGTGAAGATCCAAGAAGGGCTCCTATGCTAGGCCAACACACTATCAGTTGAGCTGTGCCCCCAGCTGTGACTGTGGCCTCTTGGAGGAGTTTCTGACAATCTGCTCTGAAGGGAAGAATCACATTCTTAGAGCCCTAGACTAAAGCAGTGTTAAAAGTGCCACAGAGTGCAGGTCTGTAAGGAGCCAGGCATGTTCCACATAAGAAATAGGACAGGACTCCTGTCTAAGGAGCCAGGCAAGGAGCGCACATGGAAGGGGCGCACTGGACACTCCTTAGCTATACAGTCTAGGAAGGACAGCTCTACAGCCAGGTGGAGAACGGCAACCCTAAAGCAGCTTTTTGACACGACAGGAGGAACTGTTACATGGTTCAGTATACACTCTTGAGCTGGGTCAGGACCAGTTCTGTCCTTAGAATCCCTACTGCCCAGCCCCTATTGCTTCACAAAGATGGGCTGAGAGGTCTGAGGGCTGGACCACTAATAGGTGCTCATAGGAGGAAGAGAAGGATGCCGTCCTCTGGCTCCCCAGAACTCTCAACACCCCTAAGGAGGCCAGGACCAAGCGTCTTCTGCAGGGGCAATCTCAGAGAGGGCCCTAAAGATTGGGAAGGCAGCCAGAAAGAAAGGAGGGCCCCCAGGTCCCAGCAAAGTCTGAATTCCTGGTAGCTTGACAATTCCATATTCCCTCTCCCTAGGGTGAACAGGCACCTGCAGGGTCATAGAACACGCTGTCTGGGTTGATAGAAGCCTCGTAGGGTGGTGGTGGATCGTCCGGCTGGTCCAGGTCTGGGCACTTGTAAGCAGTATAAGGAGGTGGAGGGTCGTGGAAATGGAAAGTCCCACCTTCCCCATCGTCAGAAAGGTGGAGTGGAGTGAGTCCTGTGCCAAACCCATCTGGGCCATAGTCAAAGCCAGGGATCCTCCGGCCAAGGTTGAAATGGTGCACTGAGCCATCAAACAGAGAAAGAGGAGGGAAACTGTGTGACTCAGAGCAGGCTGCTGGCTCCTGAACCTCCATCCCAGTGTCACTAGCCCAGAACCAGCCACCCCCTTGCCAGCCACGTCCAACATGTCACATGAGACCTCCCATCCCTGGGTCTCTCCAAACAAAGTGCCCTCACCCCACTTAGATGCAGCCTGTCTTAGCCCTGCCACTTGACTGTAGGAGCAACCTTTGCATTGCTATAGCCCCAGGCCCACCTCACTTTTGGGTATCTATGTGCTATGGAACCTTAAGGAAACATAAAGGCACTAGTTAGTGATGTAAACATCAGCCATGCCCTAGGAGACACTGGGGACCCCTTCAAAGAATAAGGTCTGAGATCCCTCGTAGCTGCTGGCAACTTGCTCCCGAGCCTCTTATCGCTAAGGAAGGACATGGCACTGAGCCTCCCCTTCTCACAGTGGCCACAGTCACGGCTCATCACAAGAAGTACATGACTCTTCAGGGAGGCTGTTCCTGATACAGAGCTGGGAGGACAGGAGGCCTACCTTGAACTTTCAGCCCATGTGTACCCTCTCGGGTATCTTGCTTCTCTGGTTCCCCAGGGTGGGTTCAGCCCTGAAGAAAGCAGGTGTGTGGCTACAGAGGGACACCTTTTCCTCCTATCTCACCACAGATTCCACTCTGCAGGGATACAGCTCAGATAGGGGGACCTGGAGACCTAGGAGGGCTGGGCTGTGTGTGTGTGACTACTGTGGCCCTTGGAGGACACTCACAGTTTGCTCCAATCAGGGACTCGATGCGCTCCCGGCGCCGCTGGCGCAGCCGGTGGACCATGAAAAGCAGCAGCGAGAGGATGAGGAAGGAGGAAATGCAGCTGACGACCAGGCGCATCCCACTGGCCATGGAGTCAAACAGGCTGCTACCATCTATGAGGAGGGTGAGGAGGAAGGAGACCAGCTGCTCTGAGAGAAGGAACGTGCAGGGGTACGGGTGGGGCAGACAGATACAGGCATGCTCTGGGTACTCGGGCTGCTCCCGGCTTCTCCTAGACCCAGTAGCTTTTACAATGCTCTTGACAACTTTTTAGTACAGAGGAGAAAAGAAAACTTTTCAAAACTGAGAATATTGACGCAACACTGAAAAAGCAAGAGAGGGAATGGGCGCAGCCCAGAAGTTTCCAAAGGCACTGCACGACGCCTTCTCTGCTTAGGGAGACAGTGGCTCTCTGGCCCCACCCTGCCCCTTCTCACCTGCCACTGTGTGAAATGCTGCTGTAACTGCCACTAAGCAAGGAAGCAGAGACTTCTGCTCTTGACTGAGGTAGCTGGGCTGTGACAAATCTTGGGGCCAGGTGCCTTCCCTAGGGTATGTGTGTCTAACAGCGACGGAATGACAAGCCTGAACTCTGCAGGACTGCACGGAGGACAGGAGGGTTGTTGCTACAGTGTTCTCCAGTAACTGTCTGGGCCAGGACTCGGCAGGACAGCTAACCTGGTCATTGTCCACCAAGTTTTTCACTGCAGCTCTGAGTCCTCCAGCTGCAGCAGAGAAGTAACATCTCAGTGCACACAATGCCCTGCAGCCTGTTAGCTCACACGGGACAGCATCCGTGCCCCTTCTGCACACAGCAGGCTTTCTACAAAAGATCCAGTCTACTGTACACACTTATGCAGGTACAGGAGGGCAGGGCAACACCAGCAACCTCTTTACTGGATCACCTTTGGGAAAAGAAGATGCTGGATTGGCCTCCCACTGCACTGGAGATCAAGAAGCTGGCCCTGCCTGTGGAGCCTTCCCCAGTCCTTCTGTTCTTTTAGTGGTCCTGACTCAGGGAGGGGCACTACTGGCATTTAGTAAGTCGAGGTCACAAGAAAGGTGGCCAGGAAACCCCTTACCAACTCCACACACCAAGAGGGACATGGCAAACACCAGGTCTCTCAGGAAGCAGGAGGCCCTGCATATGTGATGACCTAAGCTTCAGAAGGTCTAGAGCTATCTACTCCCCACCTCTACAACAGTTTTGGAAGGCAGGTCCCCAAAGACTGGTGTAGAAAAAAATTCCCCACAACCCACACATGAACAGGCAGGCCATTAGAGCCTTAAAAACCCTGCTTCTAGCCAGCTTGATCTAGACCAATAAAATTAGCCCAGGTATTTTTGCCCTCTTCTCATATGACCAGGAAGTGATGTTTAAAACTGTGGAGTGGATACATGAAAATCATCTACCCAGTCAATCAGCTACTTCTTTGCCTCTAATGACCCTCCAGGACCCTGCCAGTGGGATGGTGATGGGCCTGTTTGGTGGAGGCTAGCACCAAGCTTCTAAACAAGCGGCCTCTTTGCAAGACTAATTCCAAACTGGTTCTAAAAGCAAGCGCCAGGGCTGGCTTTTCGCTGTGGGGAGCAAGAAGACACAACTTCTAAGACCAAGCCGTAGTCAGGTACAAATCCAAACCGCAGGCCCAAGGTCCTCCAGGAATCATGAAGTGTTTAACCACTCCACACCAGGACTTGGTGCTATTAAGTTTAATGCTTTTCCTGGTCCACATAGATTTGTTTCCCATATGACTGATACTGAACATTTTATAATTTAAATGACTTTTAATACAGTTGTATTTTCTTATTATGGAAGTTTTAGGAGATTTTGTCTGGTTTTTTTGAGACCAAAATCTCACATGTCCCAAACTGGCCTGGAACAAGCTCCCTAGCCAGGCAGCGTGGCCTTCTCCATGCTTCAGGCCTGTGCAGGGTGCTCTACTTTGCTGGAGACCAAACCCAAGGACTCGTGTGTGCAAGGCAGACACAGTATCAACTGTTGTGTTCCCAGTCTCCAGAGGTCCTCACACATTCCGGATGTAAGAATCCTGACGGACTTGTTGTAGACACGTTCTTGGTAAGTGCTGCATGTGTCTTTCATCTATCGATGGATGTAAAGCAGCAGGTTCAGAGTATAAGGACTATGACCTAGCAATCTTTTTAAGGGCCAGGCTTGTCTTTAAATTTCATTACATTTTCAAATCTGACGAGTGAGAATTTCAAGTTACTTATGTGTGGTAGCAGGTGTGGCATTAAAGACCTGTATGGACAGCTGTCTGTCCCAGCACCGTCTGCTCAAAGACTGCTTTCTCTACTGAGTTTCTCTTCCTTGTTATCAAACACAAATGGATCACACTGGGGTTACTTCTGTTCTTTAATTAATTCATCAACCACAGTTCTTAGCTCCTATCTACAGCTCACTTTTCTGATTAATAAGGCTGTAGTCTAATGCATCACAGGCATTAGGCATCACAGACCCTCTCCCTGGGCTCTCCTACGATTTTCCCATATTTTATCGTTCCGGGTAAGTCTGAAGACCAGCTTAAGAACACACCAGCTGAAGTCTGCTAAGGCATATGCTTGCATCTACAGTTAATCTGGGAAGAATTAACACCCATGAACATTTTTAAGTCTGGTCTTGTTCTACCCCAGTGTTCTATGCTGGCAGCATGTATAATGTGCAGGACTTACAGCTAGACATTCCTGTGTTGGGGGTGCTATTTTACGTGGCACCTTCTTTAAGTTTTCACTGTTCAACTGTTATAGATAGCGTATAGAAATACAATGGACGGTATAATGCATTGACAATACATCTAGGCCTTGCATTAGTACTTCTAGTTTCCTGCAGATCCCCCAGGACTTTCTTTGTAATTATACCATTTGAAAAGAGTGATGTTTTCACTTTTCTCTTCCTCCTGCAATGACCCTGGCCTTGAAGAGATGCTGACCCCTTGCATTGCTGAAAAGAAACTAAAGGTGATTGTGGAGATTCACTTCCTACTGTCTCCACTCCAGGTGGCAGGTTGGCTCCTTGGTGCAGTGAGCAATTCCTGGGAAAGGCCTCTATGAGAAAGACAAGAGCCTGTGGGGACAGGCACAGCAGGGCAAATCCTAGTGAAGCTGCCCACCTGCACAGCAAAGCGGCCTGCTCAAACTCTGGGCCTGCCCTGACACACCAAGGGTTCTGCTCTGCCGAAAAGTCGCCAGGGGTGGGCAGGCTTACTAAGCTAACTGTACCGCAGAGGGGCCACCTGTCTAGCCTTGTTTCTGCAGAGCCCAACAGAGTGGCAGGGTAGCACTGGAAGATTTCTAAGGCGTGGAACCATAACCCTCTATCAGGTAAGCAACACTATCATAGGATACAGCTTGTGCAAGCTCCAGTTTGACTCCCACAGCTGACAAGCTGGAAAAATGTAGCAATGTGGCTGGCGCACAGGAAACTTTGTGACTACTCAATTAGTATTTGTCTGATCATGATGCTGGATAGATACATCCATACAATGAGAAAACTGATTATTCTGTAGAAAGGAAGAGGCCCAACTGTCAACCTCCCTGATCTGTTCTTCCTGTTCTCTGCACCCTGGTGTGTTTTGCTAAAAGCACAGCCTCTGCACTGACTGCAGTCATCTGCATGTCTGATGTACACGTGCCGGAACGCCTGCCTCTAAAGGACCACTCTATTCTCCCTACCTAAGCTCCTCTCCTGAAGGGACAGTGATGACAATCTGCTCAGGGGGCAGTACTCACTGTCATGCCTCCCTTCCACAGAGCTCCTGGAGAATGAGGACTTAATTTTCATGCCTGCCTAAGCTGTTATTCTGTGGGGCTACCCACATCACTTTCACACAGTGGCATCCAAGAAAAAAAGAAATTCATGCTTTTAATGCATACTCCCTAAGACCCAAGTTCATGCTGAGACATCAGTGGCTCTGAGGTACCACAAAGGAGGGCACCATGTGGTGTTCTGAGCAGGACTCAAACCTGCTGGGTTTCCTCCCAGGAGTGGATATAGGGCAGGGCTTTGCACATGCTAGGTAAGTGCTCTACCACTGAAAACTTCCAGCCCCATGAACGTCCTTTTGTTGCAAGTAGAACAGTTATCCTGAAAGCTGACTATGCAGTATACATCTCACCAGCACCACCTAGTGTTGAGTTTTGTCTTAACGCTAGGGCACAATTTTTAAAACATGACTGACTCTAAGCAAGGATTATTTGCTGCTTTTCATATCCCACCTTAACATGAGGAGGAAGAACTCAAACGCACAAGTAGATTTCAAGTTTAGCTCTTACTCTTAGGAAGTGAAAGACAGGTCTCAGGCTGCCAAGTTGACCTGTAAACAGTCAGCCACGGTGAGATTCAAGTTTATTTGTAAATATTACCTTAGAGTGAGGAAGCAGGCAACATGAAGGGTGACAGTCACTGGGCATGCCACAGATGCCCACTGAGGCTCTGAGCCAGCTATATCAAACATGTTGCCAGCACTGCTGTGTCACCAACAACAAGCCCTTGAGAATTCTCATCAATGCTTTTGGCCACGAGGTGGCTATCTCACCTGGGTCCAGACACATGAACTTGCAGCATTCCTTAGGGTCTTTGCGGTACTGCTGGCATCCCTGGGGCCGCTCACACAGGGCAGCAACACACATCTCAGGCTCCCCTCGATGGCAGGTACAGCTCAAGCATGGGTCATCTCCCTTGGGAGTGAAGTAGAACCCTTCATCCACCACATTGTCTTTGATATCAACACATGTCTGACCTGCAAGGGGCACATGTGCACGGATGTATGTGTTACCAGCAGCACCATGCCCCAACTCCCCTCCACCACCTGTACCTTTGAAGAGAACAGGGCAACTGAGGAACTGGTCAGCTCTTTTGAGTCTTCCCTGTAGGCACGCTATGGACCTGAGGTGGCCATCACACAATCTGGAGAAGCACAACTAGCCAAGACAGACAGGCAGTGCCCACTGCCTCAGGACAGGGGCAGCAGGTTTCAGGGCCAAGGTCCCCTGCACAAGTCTTGGTTAGAGGCACCTGGCTCATTTATGGTGTTTTCTAAGCATGATGGACATTAACTATTTAAAACTTGGAATGTGTTTAGAATGAGTCTCTAGGCACTGCCTACAAGACGGTCCCCTGAAACAGACATGTGTAGTAAACTGCACAGAAGTGACCTGGAGACTAGAGCAGGGCAAAGAGCTACAACCAGCCCCTTAAGCCAGTAAGCAGATGTGACAGATGCATGGGGAGGGGATGGGCATGAGGTAAGGAAACCAGAACAAGAAGCTTAGTCTACTCTCCAAATGGCATGGAGGTGTCTGAAGAGAAGTCTGACAGTTCTTCTCAGTTAGAACTGGGGTCATCTTCCCCACATGGCCATCGTGTTCAGGGGAAGACAGAGCACATTCTCTGCTACAACAGAGAACCATGGGTGCGACTGAACACCCCAAAAACGCTAAGTACCACCATGTGTCCTATGCAAGCACCAAGAGGAGAAAGGAAGCAGAAAAGCAGTTAAAAATGATGCCTGGGAACACCTCCAATCCAGTAAAAGCAAAACCCTACATCAGAGTGTGCAACAAACTCCAAATAGGATTAAAGACAGAAAAATTCAGACAGGTATTTACAGTAAAAATACTGAAAATCTAACATCCAAACTTCTGACATCATCTACGAATGTGTCAGGCCCCAGAGCTACCTTGTGATCCATGTACCTGTAGGCCTAAAAAAATTTTTTTTAAAATATTTTCTTTATATATATATTATTAAGGCAACTCTTATAAAAAAAAAAAACACCATTGAATTGGGGGCTTGCTTACAGTTTCAGAGCTTAGTCTGTTACCATCATGGTGGGGAGCATGGCACTAGAGCAGGAGCTGAGAGCTGGATCCCAATCCATGATGGGAGAGGCACATGACAGACAGACTGACTGACTGACTGACAGACAGCGGGCCTGGCCTCAGCTTTGTAAACCTCAAAGCCCACCCCTAGAGACACACTTCCACCAACAAGGCCACTCCTCCTAATCCTTCAAACAGTAACACTACCTGCTGACAGCATTCAGACACCTGAGCCTACAAGGGCTATTCTCATTCAAACACCACAGACAGGAAGTTCAGTCACCCTTTAAGAGGCCCTTGAGCACACCTGATGCAGCAACGGGAAGCAATGACACCAAGAGGACATGGTAGAAAGATGCCATGTGTGACTCTGGACCGGACTCAGAGGCTGGAAAAAATTAGCTTAAAGGACATTACTAGAACCACAGACAAAACTGAACCAACACATTGTTCATGATGGCAAGGTGTTACAGTCAAATGAAATGTCCTGAGGTTGAAAAATGTACTATGCTTATTTAAGAGTGTGCCTTTGTTCTTAGTGAATACACTATATTGCTACACATCCATGGGACTTCTAATTTCGCAGATGTTGAATTGGTAAGATAAACACAGGCATGTCTCATACGTGCATTACACTCCTTGCAACTTTTCCCTAAGTTTAAAATTTTATCTAATAAGTTACCCGAGGTTACCCCTGCTCTCTCTGCCCAATGCAGATGGTCCTATAAGTTCTTATGTATCAAACACTCAATACTCATGTTGTGTATTGTCAACACATATAGATTTAAAGACTGGCATGGAACTGCTTCCCAATTTACATGATAAAATGAATATGAATGCTGACAGAAAAGCGAGCCGCAGCCTGGGTGGCGAGGTGGTCAATGCTCTGCTGCTGCTGCTTTAGCTTTCCAGTCCCAACCCTGAGGGAAGCCGCTGTGGATGGTTAGAGCTCTCACTCATCGCCTGCTGTGCAGCCTTGGCCTCAGCCAGTGGCAGGACAGACAACACAGACAACACCAGGCTAAGCTGGAAACAGCCACAGTTCACTGTCTCTTCTGCGTTGCTGCCGAGGACTCAGCTAAAGTAGGTGATCAAAACTCCAAAGGAGGGTGATAAAGTGACTTAAAAATCTACATACACAATGAGTGGCCTTGCCGCCATGGTCCAGCTGAAGATCTCCGTCCAACGGAAAGGGTTGGGATCTGTAAGCTAAGGGTGGGTGGAACCTGAGGCCATTGCTCTGCCTCTGTTAGACCTCACCTGCCTACAGCAGGAAGGACCAGGCTGCTCAGACAGCTGAGTCTCTTAAAGCTCCAGGCGTACACAGGCTGCTCTTACTCTGGCTACATTCTAAGTCTCAAGCCATGTAGGAGAATGGGCGTTGATGGGTGTTGTACCAGAGAGCAGAGGAGCCACTGGCCGGTTCCAGAGGTGGAAGGGCATCTGACTGGCGGCTGTGTAAAGCACATTCTAGTCACAGGACAGGGTTACTGGATGCAGCAACTGCTGAGAGACGCACAAGTACTAGCCCTGTAGAAAATTCACACCAACTGCTAAGGAGCTCAAGTACTGCAGCTCCGTCTGCCCTGCAGCTCCGTCTGCCCAGACCTGGTCAGAGTCTAACTAGTACAGCAAGGACAGTGCAGACTGGAATCAACAGTACACTGGAGTCAACTTGATTTAGGAAAAGAAAAATCTTGGGGAAGACATTTGTCTTCCAAGCCAATGACCTGAATTCAGTCTCCAGAAACCACATGGTGTAAAAAGAAAACCAACCCACTTCTGACGGTTGTCCTCAGATCTCCACATGTGTATACACATGTGCTCACAAAAATAATCTTTCCACTAACACTGAAAGAGATTCTTAGGACCTGAAGCTTAAAACAAAAAACAAAACAAAACAAGACAAAATCCAACTTTAATTATGTGTACATGTGTATGTGCAGGTATGATCATGTGCGTGGGTGCCTATGGAAGTCAGGAGAGGGAATCCAGTCCCTGGAGCTGGACTTACAGGTGGCTGTGACTGGCCTAACATGGCCAACTGTGTGTTGTACATGGCCTTAACCACTGAGCTTTGGCTTCAACCTTTGGAAATCATTTTTCTTCTTGAGTTTGATTTAACATAACCTATCTTGAAGTTATAGATGAAATAATTCAGAAATCCTAACAGGTATTGATGTCCTCTATAGGAAGACTGACCTGAGCCATTTTCAGGGACTCTGGCGTGGCTGGCATAGATCACAGGGATTTGAACAGAGCGCAGACTCAAAGCTGAGGCTGGAGAATGAGCAGTGACAGCCTGGGGCATCGATGCAGGCCTCCAGAGACAAGACCCAGTGTGTCATCACAACCCTGGGTCATGTCATAAAGTCGACTTCATAGTCATTACGGTTAGGGAGACAGAAGAGAGACAATCTTTCTAATGACCTCGTAGGTCTCGATGGTTGGTATTGAGATTTTAATCTGATGTGAAACAGTAAAAGTAAATATCCTCACACGGAAATGTGTAATGAGCACATCGGAAGACAAACCATTGTGCTTAACTTCAGACTGAGAATTTGCAGCTTATATGAATTAAATACGAAGTGTTTAGTTTTTTTTGTACCCTGATATTTTGCATATTACTCAATTGTCTAAGATTTGATGGGATTTAGTAATATGTAGATAGTTCAATAGATAATGCTCAGATGGTTTTCCCCACCTCTCCCTGGCTGCCCCACCCCTATTTCCCCAGCCTGCCAAGGGTTGTTTTTTGTTTTTTTGGTTTTTTTTTTACAAAGGCTTTTGGAGCTAAGAAGCTTGTCTCCTGGATGCCTCTTGATTACTTGCCCTTCTTGTTTTAAAAGAAAAGACTGCTGGAACTGCACTATATTGCCATTTATTAAAAACAACCAACTTGGGTACAAAAATTGGTATATTCAAAGCTTAATGACTTTCTCATGTTTTGAGACTAGGTCTCACAGTGTAGCCATGATTGGCCTAGAACTTCAGAGCCCTACCTGCTCCATCCTTCCAAGCCCAGCAGAATGTTACTTTTTATGTACTCTACACACATTATTTTTAAGTTTTAATATGTTTAGTAATTTCATTTAGATGACTGGATCTCTATTTGATATTTTCATTTCTATCTGAAAAACTTTTAAAATTTTAAATTATATTTATTTACTTGTGTGTGTGTGTATGTGTGTGTGTGTGTGTGTGTGTGTGTGTGTGTGTGTGTGTGATGGGTATGTATGTGCCATGGTGCAAATGTGCAGGTCAAAAAAACAACTTGGGGTTGGGGATTTAGCTCAGTGGTAGAGCACTTGCCTAGGAAGCGCAAGGCCCTGGGTTCGGTCCCCAGCTCCGAAAAAAAGAAAAAGAACCCCCCCCCAAAAAAAAAACCAAAAAACCCAAAAACAACTTGAGAAAGGTGGCTCTCTAATACCCAGTGGGCCCTGGGTACTGCACCCAGGTTGTCGGACTCGGCAGCAAGCACCTTTACCTGCCCAACCATATCCCGGTCCTTGGGGATATTGTTTATGCCAATCACTGACTTATTTATTGTGGGAGACTAATTTTCTTCACATCTTACAATCTGGATTATGAAGAAAAAGTTGTGACAATAAATGTGAACTTTATTTAGAAAACAACAGAAACAGGAGCCAAGGAGAGAAAGGAAGCACAGAATGAGAATGCACTGGGCCCAGCTCCCTTCTTAGAGAATCATAAAGAACGTGAAACCAAGTGTCAGCAAAGGAAATTCAGCAATGTATGACACACAAACCCACAGGAATGGTTAAACAGCAGCTATGATGGCAAGGGCTTGAGCTCCCAGCTACTTAGGAGGCTGAAGACGGTTTCCTGAGCCCAGGTGCTCAAGATCAAAGAAAATCTAGATCAAAACAAAGTCTAACAAAAAATGAACCAAGTAATGAGATTAAGGAAGGAAACCCCACATAACTCCAGAAACCAGAGAGGCCCTCTAGTAATGCACAGTGTACTCTTGTGCTCCTGGACAAGTAGGAGTAGAAAACCAACTGCTCTTCTCCCAGGACCCATCTAAAACCTATAGAAATCAGTAAACTTGATGCTGACTCACTCGGTACTCCCAATCACCACAGCAGTGGAGTCCTCGGCAAGGAGAACCCTAGGAGTAAGATTCTAAAGTCACAAAACTGTATGCACAGACAAGTAAGAGAACCCCACTCTAAAGGAATGAGTAAAAAAAGAAGAAGAAGAAAGCCAAAAGCCCTAAAACTGGTGTAGAAGAGAAGGCCCAGAAGAGCAAGAGGCAGAGAGAGTGGAGACACATGCCAGACACTGAGGTCCAGCCTGACCTGATAGCCCTTGGAGTGTGGTCTGACCTGATAGCCCTTGGAGTGTGGTCTGACACAAACTGACAGAAAGCAAGGGTCGTAATAGGCCAAGACCTGGAACACAGGCCCGTGACAAAGTGAGAGGCAGGGAACACCAACACTTCAGCTGAGGACACACCTAACCGGAACCATGTATCAACAGCTGTCAGCAGGTGTCAAGGCCAGTCGTGCTCCTCAGCCCTTCCCAGAGGACGGGCTGTAGGAGGGGCGGTCCTAGCTTTGCTTGATATGGCTACACTGTGGGTAGAGAGAACCCTAGATGTAAAATTTGGGTGGATGTGTTGGCAAAGGACTGGAGGGCTCCCGACCCCGTATACTAGGGAAGAGGACTCACACAGAGCACACAGCCAAGAGGGTGCCCAGCTGCCTGCCACAGGCTTCCCAAGTCCCCAGATCGCTATTCTCACCCACTGTCTTGAGAACATGGAAGCCATAAAGTGAGAATTGTCCCTATCAGGGGAAAGGGAACCAGAGGCCAAGAACTCCTCCTCTGTGGCTGCCCAGGCCACAGAGGCCAGGTGGGTAGCGCTACTGCAAAGCATCATGAGGTGGGTGCCTACTGGAGGCTGACCGAGGGACTCACTTCTTTTACACAGAAATGACGACTTCTCAGAGCAGCTCTCGGCGTGCCAGCTGTGGAGGTCATGGTGCCTCAGGGTAGGAAAGTGGAAGCATTGGAGCTGGGCACAGAACACGTTGTCATTCTCAGACATGGCGGAGGCAAAGATGGGATCTGGGGGCAGGAACACTTCTGGGGAGCCTGTAGGGGAGACTAAAGGTGAGCCCAGACAAGCCAAGCCTTTAGCAGATTGTCACACACAGTCCTCCAGGAGGTCCTAGTGTCAATAGGACAGCAACAGCAGGGCTGGAGGACTGCCAAGAGTTGGAGGCTGCTGCAGCTCCAGAGGTCCCAGAAACGCAGGACCTGACAGAGGGCAGTATACTGGCCCAGGGGCCTTCTCTGTAAGTATTCCCCATGTCCACGTGCCTTGTCCTACTCAGTGGAAGGAGACAGGGAGACTCCAACAATACCTTCTGAGTTAGGGTAGCTCCCTATTTCCAACTTAACACCCACACTACTTACCTTTGAATGCCACTTCCCAGCGACCTTCTAAGGAATGGTTCCGGCCAGTAATGACATACTGATAACCAACCCAGAGCCTACAGTGGACAGAAGGAAAAGCCTCAGCACCTGAGTAAACAGCCATTGATGACTACATGTGTACATCTAGGAGTCCTGAGGACATTTACCTTTCCTGGTCCCGGGCCTTGAGTTTGCGAGGCCAGCACTCTACTCTTGCACAACAACGGTCTTCATTCTGGGGCTGACTAGAACCAAGCTTTTGACTCTACCGGCTCAGCTCTATAAGGAGCTGGTTTGCCGTACATGACATAACTGAACTTTATCTTGAAATGGCCCTCTGGCCACCTGCCTCTTAGGTCATCACGCTCTCCTGGCAGAATGGCAGTTGCGCCATTGTCGGGAGGCAGCAGGTGACTGGCAGTGAACACTGGCCATTGTTTGGACCCAAAGAACTGTGCTTCCTTCTAGAGAAGGGGAGACAACTGGCTACCATTTCCAGCTTCTGCCCCTCCAGCATGGATAAGGTACCTTTCAATGTGCTTTCGAAAGGCAGCACAGTGAGGATTTTGGTACATTCTTGTTCCTTAAACACAAGCCCCACAGATGCTGAGCTACTTCTCTGTTTCCTCTGGATGAGCAGGTCCTGGAGCTCAGGTGGCTGGCTCTGGGCAGAGGCTGGCTCTGGGCAGACTGCCTGAGCACACGCCTGGCACATGCCCCCGCACCCAACGTCATATGTGCATGAAACTTGGAAGCCTAAGGCTTTTGAAAGGTAAGACTCAGCAGGGCCCCAGGAAGCACCCAGCAGAGCTGAGAGTCCTCCCTTTCTCAGAAGGCACCCCGACCTGCCTGTGTGCCCTTCTTATCATGCTCAGAGCCCCATGTGGAGCAGCTCCGTGGGAGTCAAGCTAGTACACTCTAGCCACAGTCACCCAAGTGTAGCTGCATCCACAGGGGAAGCCAACAAGGCCCTGTCCTCCTTTCTTCACAAGCCCTCAACTTCCGCGGTGACTCTGCCACACTCTGCCCGCCCCTGCTGAGGGGATGCCTTCTTCAAGTGTGGCTGCCGGCGAGTGCTCAGTAACGAGCGGACTCTCGGCCCCAGGACTCACTTGCGCTGGTCTTTCCAGCCGAAGCTCCGCTCTGGCTGGTCCCATTCCTGGGCTAGGACGAAGCGCAGCTCCTGGTCAGTGGAGAAGGTGGCAAGGGAGCCATTCACACGCTGGCAGGTCTGTGCGGCATCCCAGTAGTTCTCTCCACTGAGGTAGACCCGGTAGCAGCTGGCTGTGCCTTCGTAGTGGTGCCACCCGCTCGGGCATTTCCCTAGGAAGCATGAAGAATGGAAGGGGAGTTTCCCCAAAATTAGGATCATGATTTCAAAAGTAAAATCACACGTGCTGCATCAACACCAGTTTTACTTCAGAATCCCCTTGGAGAACTAGGGCTGTGTTTTTATGTTCGTCTCCTGAGTGTGGGTGTTTTGTCTACGTGTCTCTGTAAACCATGTGTCCAGGGGCCAGAAGAGGGCATCAGACCCCTGGCCCTGAAGTTAGAAGTCACAGCCGTCTCACCAGCCGAATCCTCATGTTTAGGTTTCAAGTGTGTGACTGACTTATTAACAGACACAGAGGCGGAGGGAGGAACAGGCGAGCTGGGCCCCAGCTGAGAGCTGAGGCATGTGAGTCACAGTGCGTGCGAGGATGGCAAGCTGGGCAGCACATCTGCTCACTGTTCATGCCTTAGGTAAGCACAGGTGAGTGCACAGGGACTAGGGGACTAGGAGCCTCCTGGAAAAGACAGTATGGCTCAGTATGCACAGGACACATTTCCAAGGGTAGGGATGGGGCAGCATTTAATTCAAGTTTCTCACACACACTCAGATACCTGTTTACACATTCCCACATTCACTTAGTCCCACTCAGACCAATAACTATGGCTCCATGAAATGGTAGGAGCTTTGAGGTGTGCTGGGGGCCTGCAGGGTCCGTCCCTAACCTTCCAGGGCTGTCACTGAATGGACTGTGTTGGGCTTAGGTGGTCACTGTAGGTTGGTAGCCAAGCCTGAGCACTGGTGATGGGCAGCACAAATGACAGGCACAGGCTGAGTCTGCAAAGCGGCTCTCTTTCATGCTGAGGCCATGAGCTCAGAGTTAGCACAGACAGAAAACAGACCCTGTGCTCAGTGAGCAGGCACGTTAGACATGTTTGCTAACAATCCGGCTATTCTTGTACATAAGAGAATGCTATCCCCTTAGCATTATGCCTGCTCAGGGTAGGGGAGCTTTAAACTACGCTTCGCACGTCTTTATCTTTGTCCACTCATTCACAAGTTTAGTCATGGTTATTCATCCACTGATCACTAGAAGCGAGAATGTTCAGCAGTATTACTGTCTCTGAAGGTAGCCCCGTGAGCACAGGCAGCTTGGTTTAAAGTCTGCCTGGGCACCAAGTCTCCTTTACCACTTGGGAGCTAGATGCTCCTGGCAGGCCATTCATGTTCTCCAGCCCTTTCAGGGCAGCTTTAATTCACTGATCCCCTCAACGATGGCCTGAAGAGAGCCAGGGCTGAGTGAAGCTGCAAACTCAAGGTGGACTAACAAACACTTTAGTGGGCACTGCCTTGGGGCAGGTCTGCAACTTACTGCTGAAGCGGACAGGCTGAGCCACGTTCACTGTGTGGAAGTGTGTGGGGTCCCCTCCTCTGGTTCGCCCCTGCCGCAGGTCCACAGTTTCCTTCCCATAAGGACGGGCCTCTCCAGTCACTTCTGAAAGCACAGGAAGCATGCCATGAGCTTATTAGCAGCAACCAGGACACAGTGCTGGAAAGGCCTGGTGGGGGTGACACCAGGAGTTACATTTGACCTTGTTTGGACATTCCTATGAATAGGACAAGCATGTTTCTGGTGAAGTGTACCTTTCATTTTATTGCCATTATGAACAGGGTCTTGTCCTTTCTAAGCCCTCGTTGCACAGCCCTGAGTCAGCTATGCCTGCTTCATAACCCTCGGCCTACAAGCTCTATAGGGCACCTGGGGAGGCAGTTCTTCCATAGGTTCAGGCTGCCCTCCCCAGCCTCAGAGGCAGAGGCCTGGGAACCTCCTGGTAAGCGTGCAGGGGACACCACCACATGCAATCTTCTACCACACTGCCACTGGCCTGTAGGTCCTGAGTCTGTTAACCTTCAGACCAGTGCCTCAGGATACAAGGCACCTGGCACAGGTCCTGGCGTGCAAAAGATCTCCAAGTATAGTTAAAAGTCTAACTAGGAGGCTGAAGATAGGAAGAACCTTCTAGCTTTACACAGAATGGCCTAACAATTTTCAGGTCATTCCTTTCACCTCTCGAAGGAAGACTAAAAGAAGTGAGGCAACTGACTCAAAGTCATTGAGCAGGAGACACCAGAGCCAATATGACTTCCTGGGCTCACCCCCTCCCACTCCACCTATATGAGGGCAAGGTGAAGCCAAGAACAGTGGGTATGCATGGCTGCCCTCAGACAGGAAGGTTAGACCAGACTCTGGCTGTAATGGCTAGCCTGAGACTGAAGAAGTGGCAAGGGATGACCTACTTCCTTGATTTTATCGCTGACAGATTCTGTTACTATCCTGGGCTCTAAGTTATTTTTACCTAATAGAATTCAACCCTCTCATTATGAAACAATATTCGATGTAAAATATTTAAAGTGCTTAAGTTTGAAAGTTAAAATGTATCAACCATTACTACATTAAGTCTCTCTTAAGTCTCTTAAGTTTTTCTATGCAAATCCTTAAAAATCCTGGGCTGAGGTCTGTGGAAGTACAGCCAGTGAGCATGGGACTGTGAGCTCATCTTCACATACGAAAAACAAAGAGGCCTAGCAAGCGCAAGGCCCTGGGTTCAGTCCCCAGCTCCGAGAAAAAAAAAAAAAACAAAAAACCAAAAACAAAAACAAAGAGGGAAAAGCGGGAAGGGTGTCTAGTTACCTTTCTACCGCTTTGAAGAGACACCATGGCCAGGCCACTTGTAAAGGAAAGCATTTAATCTGGGGCTTACAGTTTCAGAAGTTAGAGTCCATGACTGTCACGTCAGGGAGCACGGCAGCAGGCAGGCAGGCGTGGTGCTGAAGTAGTACATAAGAGCTCATATCTTGAGATCCAAGCCAGAAACAAAGAGGACAAAGCTAGCTGGGAAGGAGGGAGCTTTTGAAACTTCAAAGCACTCCCCAGCAACATGCCTGCTCCAACAAAGCCACTCCCACTGATTCTCTTTTGTACTTGGACTGAGCTCACCTTCCCTAGACTTGGGATATTTTCTGCTGTTTGTCCTAACTTATATTCTACGCTTCTGGCATGGCCTTCCTCTCTGGCTATGCCCACTTTGTAGACACGGCCTTTTCAGTGTTCCTTGCACGTGTTTAAGATCTTATTCGAGTTCTTGAGTGATACACTAAGTCCTTTCTCTTGTCTTTCAGCCCTGATGTTCTGCCTGCCCACGGTCCACTCTATCAGTTGGGCTTTCCAATGTACTGGTCATCTGCCTCCCTAACTTTGTTTTCAGTATCATTTCAGTTTGCTTTCCCAGTACTGCTCTTTATATTTTCATTCTGCACTCACTTCCTTGTCTCGCTCATCTTTGTCTCCTTGACTTCACTCTTCAATTCCTTGAAGTGTTTCATCATACTTCTGAGTTCTTTAGAAATTCATCTAAGTCACAGTCACTGGGGGATTTGATTCAAGGATTGTGCATTTTAGATGAAATGTGTTGTGGGAGTCAGGGCATTTGTGCTCTAAAGTTTTATTGTGTGTGGGTCAGAGGACAGCCTTCAGGACTCAGTTCTTTCTTTATCCCTGGGATCTGGGGATTAAGCTCAGGCTGTCAGATTAGTGGCAAACATTTACTTGCTGAGCCATTGTGTAAACCTTCATTCTACTTGTGTTTGGGATTGGAATCAGGAATTAGATTACTGGCTAAACTTTTATTTTGTCACCTTTCCTAAGGAAAAACTAGGTGGTAATAGGAGTTGAAGTATTGCTTTTGTTACTCTAGTGTTCAGAGTATGAGGCTCCATTAGCACTCCTCCTCCATTAGCAGAACTTTCTGCAACAACAAACAGTCAATATGTAGGGATAAACCCTCTATGAAAATAGTCAACTAAAAGTTATCGCCCTCTGAAAAAAACTACAAACAAACCCCACAAAAACAGACAAATCATACCCCCCCACACACACACACGAGCAAAAACTCCTCCCCAAATAATCATCCCTTAAATTCTAATCTGACATGTTAATACTGTGGGGATTTGTATGTCAATATGGACATGAGTAAAAAGAAAAGTAAAAAGACTCTGCCTGTCCCCCACTCCCCCAGCAAGATCAGTACTGGGATGATGGAAAGTAGAGGAGAGAATAGAAGGGGAAAAAAGCTGGTGGGAGGGAGCATGAGGGAGGTTTAGCAAAGGTAGACTGGTATGAGGAGAAAATACACTCTGAGATAACAGTTCCATCCCAGGAAGTCAAGACACAGAGACCCAGTGAATCCAGCCAGATTGTGTTCTGGTAAAAGCAAAGATTAAGGAGAAATATGAGGAAGGGAGAGGGAGAGGGAGAGGGAGAGGGAGGGAGAGGGGGAGGGAGAGGGGCAGAAGGGGAGAGGGAGGGGGAGAGGGAGAGGAGGGAAGGAGAGAGAAAGGAACCTGGAGCAGGTCTCCTACATTACACCAAGAGGGAGACTACAGGTAGAGACAGACAGATCATGGAGACCTACTGGCCTAGTTGTGAATTCCCTCGAGTCTCTTGCCTTCCTTTTTGGACTTCTTCCCACTCTTCTGCTAGTTACTGTTCCTCTCTCCCAGCTTCCCTCGGCGTGATAGTGATGTCTCGAGAGGGTGGTCAAATCTCTGTGATTCCCTTCAGGTTCTGAGTGCAAGTGCTGACCACACTTCTAAGCAGCTCTTGCCAGTGTCCTGTGTGCTGCTCGGAATCTGTGCAAATTCCCACACATACTTAAGTTCCTACCAAAGGCTTTCAGCCGGCCGAGTACTGTGCAGATCTGATTTTAAAGTTTTCTTTCCCAGTCTCACAGGATTCTACTTGACAGGTTTTATTCTAGAGTACCATGGCACTTGGCTCTTGGGTGGCCAAACTACCACAACAGAACTCTTCTGCTCTGTAGAGCGGCCAAAACCCAGCAAGGAGAGAGGGGTTTTCTGGGCTTCTCCATCTAACTGCCCCGTGTTTTCTTGAGTGTTTATAGAGTGCCTAGGACATTTTTAAGACTGTGCCTGAGTGTCACCTGCCATGTTCCTGAGGGAAAATGTTTTTACTCTTCAAGGCAGTTTCACTCTGTCACATGGGCTGTCACGGCCCCCAGAACACTAAGAAGTTGTTCTGGGTTTGGACTTCTCAGCTTGTCGGCTCCCCTGGAAGCACAAAGCCCTACTAGGCAAGCATTCTGCCCCTGAGCAATAGCCTCGACCTGACTTTGTTATTTCACCGTTTGTTTCAGGTTTTTGTTCATACTCTCCTTTGGTTCCTTCAACACACATTTAAGATATTATTCTAAAGCCCGTATTTCTTATATAAAAAAAGACATGAAAATAGAAAAGGAACTTCATGGGAAGAGAGGCATGAAACAGAATGATAGGGAAGGACTAAAACGTATTATATACATGTATGAAACTGCCAAAGAATAAAATGAAACATGGCTGCTAGGTAGTGCTGGCCACACCTTTGATCTAGCACTCAGGAGGCAGAGGCAGGGGGAATCTCTGTAAATCTGAGGCCAGCCTGCTCTACAGAATGAGTTCCTGAACAGTCAAAACTACACAGAGAAACCCTGTATTGAAAACCTGATTGACTACTTAATTAAAATAAATAAAATGAATATTACTTTAAAAAAAAAGAAGACTCTTGTTTTTCTACAGAGATAGGCCATGTTCTCCTTTTGTCTGGGTAAAAGTACCTATCTGTCCTAGTCTTTAAAGACTTGCCCTGTGCTGGAGAAGACACAGGGCTTGGTGGGAGCCTTGACTCACTGTGAGATGGCGTTTTTTAAGGTCTTCTCAGATCTCTTTGTGCATGCTCTTACCAGTGCCCATGTGTAAGTTTTTCCTGATTTCCACACGTACTACTTTATGTATGTGAGTACACTGTCACTGTCTGCAGACGCACCAGAAGAGGGCGTCAGATCCCATTACAGATGGTTGTGAGCCACCATGTGGTTGCTGGGAATTGAACTCAGGACCTCTGGAAGAGCAGTCAGTGCTCTTAACCGCTGAGCCATCTCTCCAGCCCTTTAAACACACTACTTTAAATGTATTCACCTCCCTTCTGAAAGACTCCCTCAGGCAGCAGCTCTCTACCTCCCTAATTATATGACCCTTTAACACAGTTCCCCACATTGTGTGACCTTCAATCATAAAATTATTTTCATTGTACATCATAACTGTAATTTTGCTACTAAACTGTAATATATAGTTTTGAAGACAGAGGTTTGCCAAAGGAGTCACAATCAAGAGAGGGCGGGTGGGGGGGGGGGCAGTGTGTTTAAGATAGGATTTCTCTGTTGTAGCCTTGGCTGTCCTAGAGCGAGCTCTGTAGCCCAGGCTGGCCTCAACCTCAGAGCCCTGCCTATGTCTACCTCCAGAGTGCTGGGATTAGAGGTGTGTACCACTCCCCTGCCCCAGACACCTGCAGAACAGCTTTCAGAACAGCTGCAGCCGCTCTGCACAGTGCCTTCCTACCTGCCACATTGCATCATCAGGAGAGACCAACGTCTGTGTCTCAGAAGCCCTATCCAGCTAGGGACACTGCACACAAGGCTGGAGGTAGACACTAGGACCAAGTGGAGTAAACACAAATAAAAACAATGTTGAGCTGGGCATGCTGGTGCACACCTTTAATCCCAGCACTGGGGAAGCAGAGGCAGAGGGATCTCTGAGAGTCCAGGGCTAGCCTGGTATACATAGCCCATTCCTCCCTACATAAATACCTTGTTTCAACATGCATGCACACATACACGTATGCATCCTAGTGCAAACTTAAAAGAGTCAGATCAGATCAGAAAGGCTAGCCTTTCCATCCTCTTGCCTCTATCTTCCCAGTGTTGGGACTCCAGGCATGTGCAACCATACCTAGTTCATACAATGCTAGGCTCAAACAAAGTCTACCGACTCAGCTGAGCTCCCAGCCCTTCCCGTTCTGTTTGTTTTAGACAAGGTCTTGCTATGTAGTCCAGGAGAGCTATGAACTGGCATTGCTGCTTCAGCTTTCTAAGAGCGGAGACCAGGCATGTAACCATCCCAGCAGCTGAACATAGCTGTGATGGTTTGCACATGCTTGGCCCAGGGAGTGGCACTATCAGAAGGTGTGGCCTTGTAGGAGGAAGTGTGTCACTGTGGGGGTGGGCTTGGAGACCCTCCTCCTAGATGCCTGGGGGTGCTCAGTCTGTTCCTGGCTTCCTTTAGGTGAAGATTTAGAACTCAGCTCCTCCTGCACCATGCCTGCCTGGATGCTGCCATACTCCTGCCTTGATGATGATGGACTGAACCTCTGAACCTGTAAGCCAGTCCCAATTAAATGCTGTCCTTTATAAAACTTACACTGGTCATGGTGTCTGTTCACAGCAGTAAGACCCTAACTAAGACAATGGCTTTGTCCTAACTAGGTGTCTTCTTGGTAGATGCAGACTTCCGATCTTTCCCAGAGAGGCTACAGAGTGCCTTTGTCCAGCCTCTGGTTGCATTGGAATGTTTCTGTGGCAGAGTGAGAACTTAGAATTTCCTAGATTGCCATTTTGTTAAGTCAGAATATACATGTGCGTGCGTGCGTGCGTATGTGTGTGTACACGCACGTGCACGTGCGCGCGCGCGCGCGCGCGCGCACACACACACACACACACACACACACGTACACACACACAGCTTTTTTATTTTGATACAGGTTTTCTCTGTGTAACCCTGGCTGTCCTGACCTCAAACTCAGAGATCCACCCACCTGCTTCTGCCTCCCAAGTGCTGGGATTAAAACCATGTGCCACCGCTGTCTGGCCAGAGTACATTTTGAAGTTCTCGTTTACTCCTTGAGTTAACAGTGCTGGTTGTCTCCACTGTAAGATTACTGCATGCTACGCTTTTTTCTAAGGACCTCAATGTTCCATATATCCTGTTATCCAACAGAAATCCTGGATTTAACCACTATTTCACATGCTGCAGTTACCTCAGTTAATCATGCTCTGACTCTCCTGGCTTAGAATCCTGGGTTAAGTCTGTTGAGCATCCATAGAGTCCAGACGTACCGATTGTTCTTCATGGGTAAAAGGAACGTGGTTTAGGTAAGGCAGACTGTGGGCTCTTGAATGAGGCATAGCTTTTTAGCTGGGAACTTTCCGTGATGGCTATTCCTGTGACACACCTGTTTATCTCCAGATAAGTCTCTTCTATCTCTTCTGAGGTAATCCTTCTCGATTCTTCCTTATCTATGTGTGCCCAAGTAGCTTCAAATTCCAACAGAAAGAGAACGCAGCCAGCTCTTCTTTGACAAGTAAAAAGGACCAGATGAATCTCGGCTTGCAGCCTCTTTATAGGCTTGGCCACTGGTGCCTTCAATTCTAGATGTGCACTGCAGCTACTAATTGCTACATATTGTAGACTTCCCTCACATCTTCATCCCAAATAGTCCTTTCAGGTACCTGTCTCTTACCTGTGTGCCGTGAACTCGCTGTTACTACTGGATTGCACAGGACTAGAAAATACACCTATGATGTTTTGGTGGGAGGAGTCAGCCGTGCAGAGGGCAGAAAGAAGGGTGTAGTACCGAGACTCTCACCTGTCACCTCTCAGTTTTCAGGGACCCACAGGGCAAAGTGCAGTCCTTATTGCTCTTTTCAGGAGGTCCATGCTGTGGCTGCTGTTGGGGTAAGTCAGCCCACACTCTGCTCCTACTCACGTGCTTTAAAAACTACAGGCTCATGTTTATAGCTTCAACACTTAGACCTCAGGCAGGAGGATCTCGTGAGCCTAAAAGTTTGAAACCAGTCTGAGCAGCATAACTTTGTTTCCTCAGACAACAATGGCAGTCTACCCCAGCGTCCAGAGAATGAAAGCTATAAGCACAAGTGAGATAGAACACTGAACAGAGGCTCACCTGATGAGCTCAACTCACGCTGCCTGTTCCTCCCACTGGCTGTCCCTGACCCCACCCAGGAGGGAGCCAGAGCCAGAGTAACTTTGGAGGAGCCGACTGCCACTGAGCCATGACTGTGCAGCTCCTGAGCCATGACTCCTGTGCAGCCCTGAGCCATGACTCCTGTGCAGCCCTGAGCCATGACTCCTGTGCAGCCCTGAGCCATGACTCCTGTGCAGCTCCTGAGCCATGACTCCTGTGCAGCCCTGAGCCATGACTCCTGTGCAGCTCCTGAGTCATGACTCCTGTGCAGCCCTGAGCCATGACTCCTGTGCAGCCCTGAGCCATGACTCCTGTGCAGCCCCTGAGCCACGACTCCTGTGCAGCCCTGAGCCATGACTCCTGTGCAGCTCCTGAGCCACGACTCCTGTGCAGCTCCTGAGCCACGACTCCTGTGCAGCTCCTGAGCCATGACTCCTGTGCAGCCCTGAGCCATGACTCCTGTGCAGCCCTGAGCCATGACTCCTGTGCAGCCCTGAGCCATGACTCCTGTGCAGCCCTGAGCCATGACTCCTGTGCAGCCCTGAGCCATGACTCCTGTGCAGCTCCTGAGCCATGACTCCTGTGCAGCCCTGAGCCATGACTCCTGTGCAGCTCCTGAGCCATGACTCCTGTGCAGCCCCTGAGCCATGACTCCTGTGCAGCCCTGAGCCATGACTCCTCTGCTTCCTTCAGCTTACCTCATCGGCTACAGCACAGAAGGACCCACACCTACACTCCACTGGCTGCAGTTTTCTGTCAACTTGTTCTTGCCTACTGACATAAATGTTGACACTTATACCCAATACCATTCTCTGTCATTGGCACAAAATATCTTATCATGTGATCATGTGTGCTGTTTCCTAAGATGTTAGTACAAGAATGCTAAAAGCATGTCTCCAAAGTTCTCCCAAATAAGAATCCATGATCACGAGACGGTCTGACATGGAAGACAGACCTGTTTTCTAAAGCAGGCAGATCAACTTACCCTCCTTACTCAAACAACAGCAGAGCCCCAAGCGATCACAGCCCCAGCACCTAGTTTGGCAGTCAACTTAATTTCTGCCACCCTCAGGTGTTAGGCGACATCTACCCAGTCTTTAGAGTGCTGGCTCATCTAACTCTGCCTACTGTGACTGTGACTTCTCTGAGAAGTAGCTAGGCCTCAACTGTGGCCTTTAGAGCGCTGGCTCGTCTAACTCTGCCTACTGTAACTGTGACTTCTCTGAGAAGTAGCTAGGCCTCAACTGTGGCCTTTGGCACAGACTCTCACTGGGACCTGGCGGTTGCTGATTTGACCAATAAATCCTAGGGGTCTGCCCATATCTGACCCTCACACGTGCCGGGATAACAGCCTCAGACCACAGTATGGGGCTCAGGACTCAGCTCTCATGCTTGGATGGCAAGCACCTCACCAACTAGTCCCCGCCTGGCTTCCATTCTCCGTTTAGAGCTAATATCTTCATCTTTTATTAGTGTCCTTTTGTTTGTTTGTTTGTTTTTCAAGACAGGGTTTCTCTGCGTAACCCTGGCTGTCCTAGAATTCACTCTAAACTAGGATGGCCTCGAACTCAGAGATCTGCCTGCTTCTGCCTCCCAAGTGCTAGGATAAAAGGTGTAAGCCGCCACTGCCCAGCTTTTACTAGAGTCTTTTAAAAAAGGGAAGATATTTTTAACCTCTTATCAGAGTTGATAATCACTTAGACTGCCTTTAAATTTTTTTCTTTACCCTAAACTGTTATTTTCTATGTGTTATGAGTTAGGGATCCAATTTCATTTTTCCCCCAGCTGTCACAGGCCCATAATACAACTCTGCCTCTGCTGTGTGGCATATGTCTTGCGTCTTTCTGTAGACAATAAAATTTTCTCTCTTACACGCTATTTGGTGCCTCCCTAAAACAACTCTGAAGTAAAGGTAGTTTCTTATAGCCACAGCTCTTTACTCCTTCAGAATGGGCTAAAGAGATGCCCCCTCACATCTTAGAACTGAAGTCCCATTTCCACAGAGCCTTCTGGAGGAACACAACGTTGTTTACTATATAGAGAGAAAAGACTCCCCAAGTGGGAAACAAAGCCACAGAGGAGTCGAGTGGACACCTCTGCCTTTGTTTCACCTCCACAGCCAACCCTGAATGCTGTTGGAAGCTAACATCAGAGGTGCTCTTAGCTCTAAGGCAGCTGGCAATCATAGCAAAAAACTGTGCTCCAGTCAAAGCTGACGCTCTCACGTGATGCCAGGGAGAGCGAGTCTTGCCTTCCCTTGTCCGCACCTCCTGGAGTCAAAGGATACACTAAAGGCTGCTGGCAGGGTTCGGAGAAGCGAGTGTAGTCCTCCAGTTTCTGAAAGACCAGAGCCCAAAAGGCCACAGTGCACTAAGAATGTCCCCCATTTCTACTTTGAAAGCCCGTGAAGCCGGGCACATTCTTTCTGTAATGGCAACACTGGGAGAAGAGTGGGCTCGGCTTCCATCCTAGGCTTTAGGCCAGCTCGGGCTACATTATTTGTCTCAAAACAAACAGTACCAAGGCGAAGGCTGCAATGGCTCCTCTCAGGCTGCACTCACTCTCTTTGTTTCTGTAACGTTCTATCCGTATGCACTGTTTAGACATGGCTTTGGAGGGTAGGGCAATGAAATCATCTAATGTGGCCGATTCAAGAAAAATCTCATGTTCATACACAAAAGTGGCTGAGAACGGCTGGGGCTTTCCATTGGCTCATTTATACACTGTGCAGGAAGAGCGCAGCTTTTAGAGCACAGGGGTTACACACTCTCTCTCTCTCTCTCTCTCTCTCTCTCTCTCTCTCTCTCTCTCTCTCTCTCTCTCATACACACATACACACACACACTCACACACACAATAAATCTAGGGAAAAAGAGATACACCTCTAGCAGCCAGCCCTGGAGGTGAGTAGAAAGTTAAAGGGGAATACAGTAGAGAAGACTAATCACTAGATACTGACTTAGTGAGTCAAGCACTTAAGCACTGCTGTACTGCGGACTTGCAAAGGCATGACTTCACTTGTCTCCTGAACAGAATGATCAGAGAAGCTGACGTGATAGGCTATCGCTCTTAACTGCCTGCTGTCCTCTAGACCTCTGTGCAACGTTGTTTGCATGCTTGTCCATCTTGGGGTTTCAGAGAATAAACGAAGTGCAAACTGGGCCTGCATGGGTGACATCTGCTCTCATCCACGCTCACTGGTGTCAGAGTGCTTTTTCTACAAAGATTTCCACAAGAGAGTCACAACTATCATTAAGTCCAGGCCTTCCATAAAGTCCTCTGCACTCTCTTGTCAAGAAAGACATAACTCTGTCAGGTGGGCAAGATGACTCTGTAGAATAATTACTTAAAACAACACACTGGTGTACTTAAATAATCTTTGCTATGTAAACCTATCGGCCCAAGCTAAGCCAGATTTGCAGCCTCCTGTCTTTGTTTAAAGTATCCAAGTGTAGCCTGGGGCTGGGACTCAATGAGATTTAAGGATGCCGGTGTTTGTAGAATGCATAAGCCTGAGGTGTATGAGCTAAAGGAATCTTCAGTTGGGAGTTGATTGTTATTCAGGCATTAGACCAGCCGCTCAGGGGCTTAAGTAAAGAGTGTCCCTTCACCTCTAAGGGTGTGGAGTAATTTCTCACCGAGAAAACAAATTATTTCTATTACATGACATGCCTTCTGCTGACAGGCTTCCTCAAAATCCTGAAAGATCCAGAATCAGTGTGCTCATGTGCTCATCAATATCAACCATGCCACACAGTATGACCACGCGTATGTGATGCTGGCCCTCCCACCTATCACAGGGACCGATGGGTGGATGAATGCTAGTATTCGTGGTGCCTTAAATTCATCAGGATACTGAGGTGGAAACCAGTGGATATTCAACAACATCAAACTTTTGTGGCTCTCCATGCCTTCAGGCCCTGAGAAAACCCAAGTGCCATGTTACTAGAGAATGCCTTCCCAGGCAAGGGAAGTAAGGGCAGTGCTGGCTGACAGTTTACACTTGTCCAGCCTCAGCAGGCACCAATACCCAGAGCCAGTGAGCACACACGCGCTCCCTCTCAAGGTTCTTTGAGAACAGGGCTAATAGCACCCCATATCCCCAGTGCTGTTAACTCATGAGTTCTAGATCAGTCCGTGTCCAACACTTACTTTTACAAAGCGAAGAGTGGGTCAGCACACACTACCCTTCCATGTGTACAGAGCATAGGACTGCCTGGTCACATCCCTCCCTGTGGGAGACTATGGCCAAGAGACAGGTGGATCCACACACTTACCTGGACAGTCTGCTTCATCACTCTTATCCTCACACGTTGGCCAGCCGTCACACTGCCAGGGGAGGGGTATGCACTGGATGATACCACTGTGACATGCAAACTGCCCGGGGTGGCACCGAAGTTCTGTGAACAAAGGGTAACAGGCTGTTGAGGAAGTGGCACAGAAGCAGAAACCTAGAAGGGAAGTGCTTGGTCCACACCACCGTAGGGGTGTAGTAGTCTGGGAGCTGAGTAGGACTGCTTCCTCAGCAGGGTCTGAGCATGCTCCAAAATAGAGACAAGAGGTTATAACCTTTTATCAGAATATACAGAATATTTAAATGGTGTGCCAAAACAAGGCGAAGGACAGGACCATCCCTAGTCAAGGGACTCTGGAACACCTTTCTGAAAAGGTGGAGCTTGACCGGTTTCCTAGAAAGGCGGCACTCCCATATGTTCTGTGTGGTGTGACAACAACAATGGTTCCCGAAAATAAGGGCTTATAAGACATGTTGAGGTGACATGTAAACAGATGGGACCACTCAAGAAACTGGAAACCCAGCTGTCAGAGGTTGCAGGCTGAGATTCCTGACTTTTATGGGCACATTGCAGGAAGCCAGGTTACTAAGGCAGTAACATGAGAAGATGTGCTAAGGTAGGTGGCAGTGGTTTCTGACATGATAAAAGTGCTAAACAAACCCAGCAAAACACAGGCTTCAAGAATAGGTAGCAACCGACACTGGAGCCAAGTGCCCAATTCTTCCCTTCTTGTTGACTTTCCCTTTATTCTCCCCTCATGCCCTTTTCCTTTGGAGACGGGCTCTCACTATGTGGCCCAGGTACACACCAGCACACCAGCGGCTGCCTGTGCTGGGCTTGGAGCCCAGGCCTTGCGCACAGAGGGCAAGCCCTCTCCCTGAGCTTGGCCGCGAGCCTGTCTGACTTTCCATACACTGTGTATTTGTTATGTGGATTGTGTGTTCTTCTCAGGTGCTATCCACCTTCTTTTTTGAAACAGTTTCTCATTGGCCTGAGATGGCTGTTTAGGGTAAGGCTAGCCAGCAAGTCCCAGGGCGGCCTGTTTCTGCCTCCCCAAGCACCCAAGACAGTAAGTATGCACTAAGGGTGCTCAGGATTGAACCCAGGCCCTCGTGTTTACATAGAAACACTTTACTGATTGAGATATCTCCTAGACCACAATGCTGTTTTATAGAGAATGTCTCCAAGATTAGGAACTGGACTTAAGGCTTCATCTTTTGACAAAGAATATGAGGAGCAGTGTGGTGGCTGAGTGGGTCAAGTGGCCTGCAGGCAAGTCTGGTGACTGAGTTCAATCCCTGGAGCCCACACGGTAGGAGGAGAGAACTGACTCCTGCAAGTCATTCCCTGACCTCCACATGCACCACGGCATGCATGCACCCACACCCACACCAAAAGTTTAAATGTAATAAAGTTTTCCCTTTAAAAGGGTGTGTGTGTGTGTGTGTGTGTGTGTGTGTGTGTGTGTGTGTGTTGGAAAGATGACTTACTGGTTAAGAGCACTGTCTGTTCTTCTAGAGGACCTGGGTTTGATTCCCACATAAAGCCTCACACATGCCCTCCTGTCTAGGGAATGGATCAAAAGAAGGGTGCACCTCCAGCTGGGGTGCAGAGCTTACACCGCGGTGGTTAATCCTTTTTATTGCGTGTGTGGGTATGTGGCCATGGATCATTTGCATGCAGCATCCTGGAGGCCAGAAGAGGCCAGAAGAGGTCATTGGATCCCTGGAACTGGAGTTATGGATGGTTGTAGCCATTGTATGGGTGCTGGGAATTGAACCTGGGTCCTTTCCAAGAATAACAAGTGCTCTTAACCACTGCAACATCTCTCTAGTCCTGTTAACTTTGTTTCTTTTAATTTAAATTTTATTTTATTAATGAACACAGGTGTTTTGGATGCCTGTATGTCTGTGCTGTCCATGCCTGCATGATGCCTTTGTGGAGGCCAGAAGAAGGTGCTGACCTCCCTGAAACTGTTGCCAGTTACCATTCTGGTGCTAGGAATCAAACCCAGGGTCTTCTGAGAGAGCAGCTAGCACTCTGAACTACTGAGCCACTTCTGCCCCCCTCAAATTAAAAAAAAAAAAAAAAAAAAAAAAAAAATCTTAAAAATAAAATAAAATTAGAACAGTGTAAAGAAGCAGAGAGGATGACCCCCAGACAGACCAAACCTGCACGCCGCTGTATACCCGTGTTCAGTGCCACTGCCATGCCCAAAAGACAGGCTGAAGGTGCTCTTAACCACTAAGCTGTCTCTCCAGCCCAAGAAATCTTCTTTAGCAAGCAAAAATTAAATATGAAGAATAACTCTTTAATTTTATGAAAACCATAACAAATCCACAAATCTAAGAAATCCAATGAGCCTTCAACACTAGAAACAGAAGAAAATGACTTCAAGTCACATGACAATTGAACTGGTTAAGAACTAAGAAAGCTGGGGCTGGAGAGATGGCTCAGCAGTTAAGAGCACTGTTCCTCCAGAGGTCCTGAGTTCAATTCCCAGCAACCACATGGTGGCTCATGACCATCTGAAATGGAATCCGATGCCCTCTTCTGATGTGTCTGAAGAGAGTGACAGTGTATTCACATACATCAAATGAATAAATAAATCTTAAAACATAAAAGATTATTCTATAAAAAAAAAGAAAGCCAGGCTTTCTTGTATAGGGTTTTATTTGTTTTTGTTTTTTTGTTGTTTTGTTTCAAGACAGGGTTTCTCTGTGCAGCCCTGGCTGTCCTAGAACTCTCTGTAGACCAGGCTGGCCTCCAACTCAAAAGATCCACTGCCTCTGCCTTCTGAGTGCCAGGTGCTGGGATGAATGGCACCACTGCCTGGTCACATTGCTCATTAGAAGTAATATAAATTGGCAGGCAATAGCTTTTTTAATTTTGAAAGGAAAAAGTTGTCCTAATTACAGTGATAAAATTCCATAACCAAAAGACACTTAGGAAAATGTATCCACACACAAATGTGCACACAAGGAGCACACCACACACATCAAGACCTCCTGTTCTCTCATGGGGTGCTTCCTAGGTGGTGGGCTGGGCCTTTCCAGCCACTGGCCATCAGAAACTAAATTATGTAGACAATGAACTCAAGCTTCGTACTTTTGTGTGGCCACAGAAGTTGCTGCTGCTGCTCTGGGTGAAAAGTGGAAGGATTATGAGGTCTCAGTCCCCATCAGTGATTGGAAGAACAAGGCTTCCCCATGAATCAAGGTGTCCTGACCCATAGCAGTGTGTCTGCTGCTGACTGAGAGGCATTCGTGTCCTAGACTAAGGAGAACTGGAGAGAGGAAGACAAGCCTCTTCACAGATGCAGTGTGGACACCAACTGGAGTGTTTTCAACTTGGTTACTGTTTAGAAAGAAGAGAGGAGGGGTTGGGGATTTAGCTCAGTGGTAGAGTGCTTGCTTAGCAAGTGCAAGGCCCTGTTGGTCCCCAGCTCCAAAAAAAAAAGAAAAAAAAAAAAGAAAAAAAAAAAAAAAAAAAAAAGAAAGAAAGAAAGAAAGAAAGAAAGAAGAGGAGACTCTTGGACTGCTACACGACTATGTCCTAGTGACTGGGGACCAGGAGCTAGCAGCATCTGAAAGTCTTCTCATCTCTGTCTACCAGTGTTGTCAGGAAGCCCTTAAGCAAAGGTGGGGAGACCAGGACCAAAGCACCCAGTGTGTTACTCCACACTCCTGCAATACAAACACACTAAGACAGACGAGGGAGCAAAGGAAGCTAAACATTCTAGCTAAGAGAATGAGAAAAGCCAGGGGAAATGCAGGAGCAGACTGCCACGAGACATGATAGGCTACCCTTGCTGAGAGCTTCTGCTTCTGAAGACTTGCATTATTTATAACTGCATGTGTCTGTTTATCTGTGTGGGTAAATGAATCCAACTGGCACCAGAACTTCCGGCACCATAGGCAGTTGGGCACTGTGCTGGGAATCGAACTTGGGTCCTTTGCAAGAGTAATACATGTTCTTAACCTCTGAGCCATCTCTCCAACTGGGGACTGTCTACTTCTAAGTCTGAGTCCCCAAAGATTAGTGTTTAAAAGTACAAAAGTTGGGTGAAATGGATCAGACCTTTAATCTTAGCACTTAGGAAGCAAGCAAGCAAATTTCTGTGAGTTTGAGGCCAGCTTGGTTCACATAGTAAGTTCCAGGATATTTAAGGGACACAGTCAGACCTCATCCCAGAAAACACCCTCCCCAAACAAACAAAAGAGCAATAAATAATCAGACCCTTGGGGGTAGGGGGAAGAGGCTCCTCAACGCTTACATCTGCCTCACCTGGACAAGCTGAGCTTGGCTCACAGTTCCTACCTCAGCTCCAGAGCAGGGACCAGGTTAGTCACAGTGCCAGGGCTGACTGACTGCCTACCTGCTGAAAACTGTATTTAATGAGGAATGAGAGTCTCTTCTGGTCTCAAGTATCTATCCGTAAGCATTAAGTCAGGTACCTAAAATACTCCATTCTTCCTAGCCATTCTAGGCATTCCAGATTTTTTTGGTTAAAAAGTAATTTCTAAACTAAAATCAGAAAGGAAAAAAAATTAGCTGAGACCTTTGGGAAATGGTCTTCCCGTGAAGTTTTCTTTCCAAACATCCCCATCATTTCCTTTCAGTGCAACTGTTTCTGCTTTGTGGTCAGCATGCCTGCTGGGCAAACAGTCCCTTACACACCCACACACACCCAGCTTTATTTGCTGCTCACTACTTAGCACTTGGGGGTGAGGGAGGTTGTTCTGTTTTCTCACTTTCGAATGCAAACTCCTCCTAGCAAAGGGTCCTGAGGCTCCAACACTAGTTGGAAACTGCCTGTGTAGACTATTAACGCCTGGATGGGCAACTCTGTCAGACATTGGGAGTTGATGTTGAAGCATGACCACCTCAAGCTGTGTGTGCACCTGATGCAGGATGAACACCAGGGAAGATTGGGACCCTTCCTCAGTTCAGAGAAAGGAGCCTCTTCCTCCTACAAACTGGCTAAAACTGCTCCTTTAAACTTTTATTTAAAGAAAAAAAATGTTGTGGGGAGCAGATAGCTCTCAGCAGGGTCCTTTGTTTGCCTCATCCTGGCCTCCCTTCTCTGGCTTAACTGGACCTTAAGTTTCAAAACACACCCTCTTCGTAGAACCCTGCCCTCCTCCCCAGTGGGGTTTGTCGGATCTCTTACCCCAGTCTGTCAGTAAGTAGGCTTGTGTCCTTATCTCCTTTAGCAGGCATCAGTACACTCTTAGAGGTGGGCACGAATTCCCACCTCTGTTGGGTTAACACCAAGTATCTGATGAACTGTGTTGCTCCAACACCTTCCTATAAGCATTTGTGGATGACCGAGTGTTGAGAAGGAAGGTTCCTTCCTGAACCCCTCTGAAGGAGAGAGGCTGTGCTGGGAGCACCTGAACAGGCGAGTTCCTCACTAGCACATGGGAATCCAGGCTTCTAACAGTGTAAGGAGTGTCTGGCCTTAGCCAGGAGAGTGGGCTGCTGAGGTATGCAAGTGAATTCCAGCATCTGGAGTCTGCATCACTCACCAGACATACACTCAGGAGAACTGAGAGCAGAGACTCTAACAGGTAGTTGTGTACCAAAGTCCACATCAGCACTTATTATGGAAGCCACTCACATTCATCAGTGGAGGATGAAGAGGAAATCCACAGTTTCTGATCCGTACAATGAGGAAACTGCAGGAATATGTAGAGGTGTTGGCTATATAATAATCTATATAATAATATGGATGTACTGTATGCCACTGAACCACGTGCTGGCATAGGCCCCACAGTTAAGGGCTGAAAAGATGGCTTAGTATGTAAAGCATGAAGGACCTGGGTTCAAGTCCCTAGAACCCTTATAAAAGCTGCCTGTGATATGGTGTTTCTGTAACCCCAGTGCTCCTACAGCAAAACAAGAGGCAGGCAGAAATATGAGACTCCCTTGAAGTTAGGCAGGTATAATGGAGACCCTATCTCAAACAAGGTAGAGGGCTAGGACAGATACCTAGGTGGTCCTGTGACCTGCACGTGCATGTCCATACTCATATAAACTACATAGTCACACACATGCACAGACACATGCAAAACCTAACACAGTTAAGGATGGGAATGTAGCTAAGGCAGAGTCATTCCCAGAATTTACAAGGAAGGCCCCTGGGTTTAACAGGACAGCAAAAGGGGCTGGGGACTTAGCTCAGTGGTAGAGCGCCACCTAGGAAGCGCAAGGCCCTGGGTTCGGTCCCCAGCTCGAAAAAAAAAAAAAAAAAAAGAACCAAAAAAAACAGGACAGCAAAAGTGAAAATAATTAAAACAGTTAAGGAGCTGAAAAGATTGAGAGCAGGCTTTGCACAGGCTCTCAATGGGTACCAGACGTTTCGAGGGAAAAAGTATTTTTTCCAGGACCACACTCCAAACCACAGCAGAGCAGAAAGGATCTGAAAGGATCTCTGATATGATAAATGTCATATGATGTATATTGTACCACATTTTTTTAAGTCTTTAAGAAGAGAGATCTCCAGCACTTACCTCATAACTTCAAGAGTAATGACATCGTATCATGAAGGCTCCAGAAACACTAATGTTCGTGTGGTAAGATGAGCGGCAGACGGTACTCTGAAGTGAGCAATTTTCCTTCTGGATCCTGACAGTCAGGGATATCATAGTGGCCCCTGGGTATTTGGAGATTACTGATAATACAATGTGCTGTGGGTGTGAACTGAGAGTTTTTGTAGTTTGTCTCTGTCTTAGCAATAAGATTCTTTTTCTAGAATCGCCTTCTCTGTCAGCAAGATTTGGCCTCGTTTTAAATTATGTAAATTGAGTTGTCTCAAAGGCCTGTAGGAAAATTTAGAATACTTTCTAAATCATTTGAATGAATTTCTCTTCAATATTTGCCCACAAAGTCCATTAGCACAAGTACACGTCACATTCACATCACAAAGGACATTAATTTCTAGCAAAGAAATTGCCCAAGACAATGAGGACAGTGGAGAAGTGGTCATGCACAGCTTGTGCCGCAAGACCAGGAAGTGCCCTGTGCAGGCCTGCCATTTACCCATCATCCCGCTCTAGACTGAGCTAGCAGCTGCGTCCTAGCAGGCTTTGCACAGGCTCTCAACCTATACCAGAAGCGTCTAGAAAAAAAGGTATTTTTTCTAGGACCACACTCCAAACCAGCGACAAGCAGAAAGGATCTGAAAGGATCTCTAGAAGACTCCTCCCTTTCCATTTGGCCACACTATTCTAGTTTTTCCTTTGGACACCATCAAGAAGAGACACAAACCACTGTTAACAATAGATAGCTAACATACAGAACAGATCCCATCCTGAGGTAAGTGAAGAAGGACCCAAATAAGGACTCAGACAGAGGCCAGCATCTAAGCCACCGACACTGCCTACGGCAATCCTACAATCAGCACTGCAGCCTGGACAAGAAGTAATCAGTAGCTAAATGGTACAATAAAGAGGGCCCATCCATGTGCAGCACAGAGGACTGAGCCTAGCTGCTTCATAAAATATGGTCTGGCTTCAAGGCCTGCAGCTGCCAATGAAGGGGAAAATGTATCAGAGTGCTTGTCCAACACATGCCAGGGAAGACAGAGCCAAGAAGGGAGGACAACCATGACCAGACCTTTGTAATGTTTACAAAACTTCCCACGACCTTCAAAAGTACCATTTGTGCTTTCATAAGAGCCAAGGGACATTTACACCCTTTCCTCAAGAATCCCACCATCTTCTTAGGCTGATCTGGCAGTCTCCGAAACTCTGTAACCACGTAGCTCTTGTCTGGTCACTGCCATGTACAATTACCTGGCCCTACAGCTCCCTGGGATGGTATATGAGGAGATCAGTAGAGAAAGAGGCACCAGAAACCCATCTAAGACTAGCTCAGCTCCAGACTACTATCTTGTCAGGCCACATTCCTTGTTCTGAGTTGCATGGAGGTAACCATTCCTGGCAGTCCTGAGGGCTGAGAAGAACTCACTCAAGCACTGCTCCTTACTCAAGTCCCAAGTGGTCTGCTGCTAGCAATGACCTTGAAGAGGTGAATGCTCTGAAAAGGTCCCCTAAGCAAAGGGGAATCAGAGCCTAGGGTTTTGCAGAGCATAGCTCACTGCTGGGTCTTTCCAGTAAAGCCCTGGTCAGGGTGGCCAGTTCCCAACTGAACCTGAAGCCGAATAAATTCAGAGGCCACCTGGCCACGTACCTTGGTGACTTTCTATTGCTATGAAGAGACACTATGAGCAAGGCAACTTACAGAATAGCTTAATGGAGGCTTGCAGTTGATCACTGCTGACTTCAGGGTGGGGAGTATTGTCTCAGGCAGGCAGGAATGGGGCTGGAGCAGTGCCTGAGAGTTTGCATGTAGAGACAACATACGAGGCAGTGGTAGTTTCTGAAACCTCAACACCTACCCCAGTGACACACCTTTCCAACAAGGCCACACTTCCCAGTCCTTCCTAAACAGTTCTACCAACTGAAAAACAAGCATTAAAATACATGAGCCTAGAGGGGCCATTCTCACTCAAACTACTGTACCTACATAGCTGAGTTGAGGCTTCATGAGACACTGCCTCAAGAAAACTTAACTTTAGGACTGGCAGACTGTGCACGTGCACACACATGGACACACACACAAACATGTAAATTTAACAAAAACAAGAAAACTAAACTTTGTTCCCCTGTATCTAGTAAACAGCCTTCTACAGTACATTTTAAGTACTATCCCTATTAGAGAAAAAGAGATGAGGTCCCCACATGCCTCTGAGGACCAACTTTCCAAATGCAATGGCAGACAATTACCTGAATCACAAAGCAAATTCAAGATATGGAAAGATTTCAAAGTCCTAGAGGTAAGTTTTTGTTGTTGAGACGAAGGTTTTGGCTTTGTAGCCCAGGCTAACTACCAACAAAATTCTCCCTCCTCCCTGGTAGTGTAGGGTGAAGTCAGGACCATGTATACACACACACACACACACACACACACACACGACAAGCACTCTACCACTAAGTTACATTCCAGCCCCACATAAGGGCAATACTACATTAAACAAGGAAACCCCTGAAGCAAAGCTGGGCTGAAGTTCTGAGGCATACAAAAAGATGATCTAAGGCCAAGCAGCAATGGACAGCTTTACTCTATCCCTCTAGATCTAAACAGTATCACCCCCGATCTCTGCTGAGAGTTCTAACAGCCTAAAAGCATCATTTCATATACTCCTTGGGAATCTTAAGTCAGCACAAGACCAACACACCAGAAACAACCTGAAAAAGAATGTTATCATTTATGGTTATCTAGGCTGTGCACCCAAAGTGCTTAACAGAGTGTGGGATACTCAGACATGATGTGGAGGCAGAGGGACAAAGACAGAGGGCAGCTATGCCCAATACAGACTGTAGGACAGGTGAGGAGAGATGTGCTCAGTTCCTGACATGTTGAGTGTGAGAATTCATGAAGGGCAGTGCTGGGCACAGCAGCAAAAGGGAACAGCAAGGACAAAGAGGATTGTGATGATGGTGACAGGTGGCAGAATGTAGGGGCTGAGACTCAAGATGAAGAGGTACAAGATGAGACAGAGCCAAAGGTCCCCCACAGAGCAGCACATATCAGAGCGCTGATGTCAGGCTTAGACTCCAAATGCTTGCTCTACTTTACCAGGTGAGCTCTGGAGCTGTGTAACCTTGGCCAAGTAACTTAAGACTCTGTATGTCTGTAAAACAGGGTTAAATCCCACCTCACATGGCAACTATGAAATACAAACATGTAATAGCATTCAGCTATAATTTTATGTCTTTTTTTGTGTTCTAATCATCTTTATAGTTGCTTTCTGTTTTTTTGTTTTGTTTTAAATCATGTTTTGGGCTGGAGAGATGGCTCAGTGGTTAAGAGTACTGACTGCTCTTCCAGAGGTCCTGAGTTCAAATCCCAGCAACCACATGGTGGCTCACAACTATCTGTAATGGGATCCAATGCCCTCTTCTGGTGTGTCTGAAGACAGCCACAGTGTACTTATAGATAATAAATAAATAAATCTTTAAAAAAAAAATCATGTTATACCTTTAGTTACAGGACCTATTTCCTTTTAAAATACCTTTTCTTAAGTATGGTTCAGGAAGTAAAAAATTAAATAAGTAAATAAATAATAAGACAAAAGTCTTACTACACAATTTTGACATCTAAGCCTGATCCCTGGTACGTGTGAAAAAGCTGCAAAGAGTAGTTCACAGCTGTGATCCCAGCAATCTCGGGAGACATGCGGGGCAGAGAGAAGAGAACTGAATCACATAAGAAACTCTAAAAGAAACAAGGAGAGACAACTATCCCTCAAAAACAAGGTAGAAGAGGCTTCACTAGCCCAGGCCAGTCTGGTCTACAAAATGAGTTCCAAGCCTCCTAGGCTATACAGGAAGACTGTCTCAAACACAAATTGAGGTAGTATGAGAAAACTGCTTCCCAAAAACTGATCTCTACACAAAGATTGTTTAAATGCCCCCAACAGCGTGTGTGTGTGTGTGTGTGTGTGTGTGTGTGTGCGCGTGCGCGCGTGCGTAGGTAAATGAGCTCCAGAACCTCTCTTCACTTTTCACAGCTGACCCATACTGTTGTTCCAATCTTTCATGTGCTTGCTAGGGATCAAACTCCGGTCTACAAACTTGCTTAGCCAGCATTTAACCAATCGAGTCATCTCCCCAGGCCTAGGAATACTTGTTTTCAGTGTCGGCCTCGGTCACTACAGAGCCTGGGCTGGGCTGGAACTCACGAGCCTCTCTGGCTCTCTGGGTGCGGTTGAGTAAATACCCTTTTCTGACCCTTTACTTTCACAGAAATGTCTTCAAAGGTAATATGACCTCATGGTTCAAAATACAGTCTACATAAAAGGTGACAACAAGGTTAAAATTATGAGCAAGTCTTCCAAGCTTGTAGAAATGCATGCCATGCAGGTGTTCTTTTGAACACAAAGATACTGTGGTGAGATCACAGGCCGAAGCCACTGATGGACTATCCTGAGTTGGTCACCAGGCCAAAAGAATTGTAAAGCATTAGTGCCCACCCTTTGAAAACTATGGGGGTTGGGGATTTAGCGCAGCGGAAGAGCACTGGCCTAGCAAGCGCAAGGCCCGGGGTTCAGACCCCAGCTCCAAAAAAAAAAAAAAAAAAAAAAAAAAAAGAAAACTATGGACACTGAAGGGTCTCTGCTCAGTAACAAGGTACCTATCTTCAGGCAGGAGGACTCTGCACTCCTCAACTACTGAGTGCTGTCACCTGGTTTTGGAATTGTGACACAGGAGGCAGAGCACACTATCACACTGGTCCTGAGTGTCCTTCTGTTTCTGTTTCTGATTAAAATCTAAGTGATGCCCTCTACTGATCTCTAGGGACACCTGTGTATAGACACACATAAACAAAAGTAAATATTAAAAACCAAAACAATAACAACATACAAACAAAAAAGAAAAAGGGCTGGGTGTGGCAGCACATGCTCACTTGGGAGGTTAAGGCAAGAGAATCACCACGGGTTCAAGTTCTGCCTATGCTATGCAGTAAATCCTAGGACATCTGGGCTGCAAAGTAAGACCCCGTTTCAAACAAAACAAATTTAAAAGCCAGTTGGTAAAAATCTTACTATGCAAGGACTTGAGTTCAATCCCAGAAACTACTTTTAAAAACCAGTTGTGGGGCTGGAGAGATGGCTCAGTGGTTAAGAGCACTGGCTGCTCTTCTAGAGGTCCTGAGTTCAATTCCCAGCACCACTTGGTGGCTCACAAACATCTGTAATGAGATCTGATGCTTTCTTCTGGAGCTACAGTGTACTCATATAAACAAAATAATAAATCTCAAAACAAGCAAAAACAGCTGTGGCAAACTGGGCATTGTGATGCATGCTTTCAATCCCAGCACTTGGGAGACAGAGACAGGCAGATCTCTTGAGTTCTCAGCCAGCCTGGTCTACAGACTGAGCTTTAGGATAGCCAGGACTATACAGAGAAACCCTGTCTTGAAACAACAAGCCCTAACACAATAAACAAACCCAGCTGTGGTAGTGTGAGCTTGTAACCCCAGTGCAGGGGAGGGAGGTAGAGGTGGATACCTGGCTGGCTTAGGGGGATGAGTACTAGGCCAGGGAAAACTTCATAAAACCAGATTGGGGATGTGGAAATGGCTCAGTCAAGAAACAGCCTTTGTACACACATGAAGATCTGAATTTGGTCCCAGAATCTATTTAAAAACTGGTGTGGCAGCATGTGCCTGATCCTAGCACTGGGAAGGTGAAGACAAGACTGTATAAGGCTTACTGGCCAGCCAATCTAACCAACTCCATGTGCTCTGAATACAGTGAGACCTTGCTTCAAAAACCAAGATGGAAAATGGATTGAGGGGCAGTCAATGCTTTCACACATGCACACATGTGCACCTGCACCCATATCCACATGCATGCATTGGAACACAAACATATATACATCAGATGGTGGTACCTAAGGAGGGAGAGCGGAGCTTGATCCTGGCTTCCATACTCATCTGTTCACACTCTCCCAAGACCCTCCCACACCTATGTCTATGATCTCCTATGTTCCTTCAGGAACAAGAGTATGCAGGACCACCCCGAGAATGCTCTCAAGCCAGCTAACTCACCAGGCCCACACTCAGCCTTGTCCTGCCCAACAGGAAGCAGCCCCCCAGCTGATGGAGACAGACAAGCTGAGTGAAATGATGGCTGAAGTCAGCAGAGAGGGAGCAAGGAGAGTAGAGGTAGAAGCAGCTCAGGATAACTGAAGTAACAGCTTCACTGGGCAGGAGAGGGAGAGTGCGGCTTCACATCCAAGCCAGCCCCAACCAAGGCTACTCGATGAGCTGCCCAGCTCATGCAGTCAACTCTGTTCCCAAGTCCAGATGCCAAGCCACACCTCCTTTCTCTGGGACATGCCGTCTGTACTATAGACTGAGTGGCTGGTAAGCTTTAGGAAGGATCCACATTGGCAAGAATCCCTCGTTCTTTGTCTCTCAGTATAACTAATACCCAAGGAGCAAGATCCACCAAACATGAGGCCCAACCAGATGGCCCTGCCTCCTCCCTCATCCAACTCCCATCCCTACAGAATGACTACAAGGACCTCATCCTCTCTGCCACCTCCATTAGGGCAGCTGCAAGGCAAAATGACTAAAGGAACTACTGTCCTTTATGTTAAAAAGATACAAATAGCCATTTTAATATGTGTGCATACACACACACACACACACATATACATACATACATACGTATGCACATACATACATATAAATTTTATTTTTATTTTATATGCATTCTTGTTTTGCCTGCATGGATGTCTGTGTGAGGGTGTCAGAAGCCCTGAATCTGAAATTACAGACAGGTGTGAGCTATGGTTGCTGGGAAGTGAACCTGGGTCCTCTGGAAGAGCAGCCAGTACTCTTAGCTGCTAGGCCACCTGTCCAGCTCCTCAAAATTGGTTTCTAAGTGCCCACTCTGTGCCTGTTCAGGTACAGGGGACACACACAGAATGTGTCAATGAGTAAAACCTGTCACTGTGAATCATCCTAGCATTGTGAGAAGTGTAGTGGCTGCATGTTTGCTCTTTACAAGCGGTGTATAGCCTAGAGTAACCACAGAAAGTAAAGGGGGCGTGGCCCTAGGGAAGGAAACAGTAAGACCCAGGTACCATGAAAGGAGAATGGGAAAAGGGGGGAAGGAGAGGGCAGGTAATATAGAGAGAAGAGGGATAAAGAAGAGAAGGTAAACTGGAGGCAAAGGCAGTGATGGATCTGTATGTGATTTGAGGCCAGCTTGGTCTACATAGTGAGCTCCAGGACAGCCAGGACTGTAGAGGGACCCTGTCTCCAAAAACAAAAAGTAAAATAAATAAATAGTTTTGTGATTATTTAAAAATATGTGCACATATTAAATAAATCGAATGAGTTTATATGACTTGTGAGTAGTAATGCTCCTCCCAAGAGCTATGAACTAACGAAAACTGCAGTACCAGGCATAGAAAACCTCCCTTCAAAGTATTGGTTAGGAGAGTCTAAGAGACTCCCAAAACAATGCAGGGTACTGCTGTTACCCTTGGTTGCTTTCCAGAACTTGAAAGTTAAGCCCCTATTGCTGAAGACACTATACATTTTGCATGCATTAGGTAGAAAAGTTGAACTGGAACTGACCTTGAATCCTTCTCACTGAGGACTACCTAACATCCAAAGGTGTTACACAAGCTGCCAAGGGAGAAAGGCAATCACCAGCCTTACCCAGCTGTGAAAGCTGTAGACACAGTCGTCACCTGCATGGCAAGGTAGTCCCGAGGGGCAGCAGTGGCAATCGCACCTTGGAAGTAACCAACAATGGTTTACTAGACTCCAGAAATTCATGTCAAAATGCAGAGAACAACTGAGAAAGAGGTGTCCATCCACAGTGGATAAACAACTCCTACAATCAAGGCTTAGGGAACACACAGAAGAGGTCATAGACGCTGAAAGGGGCTGGAAGTAGGGCAGAAAAACTGTAACAACAGAGGACCAGGGTATTCACTGCAAGATAGTATCTTTATGACAGGGAGCTGCACCCACGAAATCTTAACACTGTTATTTCCTCAAACAAGACTGCAGAGAGACTACCAACTGACATCCAACCTGGAAGAGCTGTCTCACAAGGCGCCACAGCTAGAGGAAGAGCTACAGGCAAATAATGGTTGCTAAGAGAAGAAAATCATTCTTCTTTCCAGAGGATGAGCCCAACAGGCTATTCAATCCCAAACAGTCAGCACACAGACCTTCATAGATGGCAACACTAACTGACTCAGCAGTCGTATTTATGTACACGTATGTATATGCAATAATAATCAAGAAAAAGAGGTCAAGAATTTCTAGTGGGGACACAGGCGTTGGAGAGTGGGGGTAAAAATGATACACAGTATTCATACATGACATTCTCAGAAATAACTAAAATAATGTGAAAACAAAGAATACAAGGTGAAAATGAAAAAGTGGGATAGCAAAGAAAAGCCTGCAGTGGTTGCTATGTGTGTGGCAAGATTTAAAACCACTGCACTGAGCTCGGGGCCTCCTAGAGGGAGCCCCGCTGACCGGCATGCACAGACCATCTGGCTCACAGACTCCTCCAAATCTACCTGTGAACAATACCAGCAGACGATCTGGGTAAAGCACTTGCTTTCTATCAGACACCTTTTGGAACAGCTCCTCACCGCGTTAGTCATGGAGATGTAAATCTCCATGAATCCATACCTTGATGCTTACTTCAGAGTGAGGAAGCTGAAGCACAAAAGCAATCTAGCAAGGAGGGAGGGGAGGAGGGAGAAGGACCGGGACAGGGGGAAGGGAGAGGAAAGAAGAGAGGGGGAGGGGAAAGGAGCAGATGAGAGGGAGGAGACCCTAAAGCACTATGACAACATTGACCTGGCAGTGTAGCTTCAGGGTACACGGTTTGAATCCACAACCACCAGCTATTGACTAGAATGAGAACAAGACCTTTGCATAACTTGTCATAGTTTGGTCAACTTGACCAGCAGGCATGTCTGTAGAACATTTTCTTGATTACTAATTGATGGAGAAGGGAACAGCCCATGTGGGCAGTGCCATGCCCAAGGTGAGTGGGCCTAGGTTCTATAAGAAAGATGAGGAAAAGCAAGTCTATTCCTGCCTCCAGGCTCTTGCCCCAGCCTCCTCATGATGGACTATAATCTGTAAAGTGAAATAAACCCCTTCTTCCCCTCATTGTTGTGGCTGTGGTATGCAGCACAGCAACAGAAAGCAAACTGTAACTTGCACTCCTGACAGACAGCTCACTCTTCTACCAGCATAGCCACAGGCCTCCATGTCCACAGCCACACCACCATAACCACAGGCTGTCCACATCCATAGCCACACCACCATAACCACAGGCCTCCATGTCCACAGTCACACCACCACAACCACAGGCCTCCAAGCTACCTACCTCCAGCCCGGGTTTGTCCTACCAACACCTGCCACTGCAAAATACGACCCCACCTCAACTAAACTTTCTGAGACAGTTGGTGAGTCAAGCCAGGAAGAAAACCAAAGCTGTCACAGGATAATCACACTTTACACTCAGGTATCCCTCTGCTCAGTTGCCTGGGACCTCAAATAGAGCCTCACAGGTCACCAGTGTACTCTGTAGGCTGGGAGGAAACCAGAGCTCAAGACGTCCTCTGCACACATGAGCACAGGCAGTGAACACAAAGATGACAGAGCTGCACACCTAAGAAGACATCTGCTTAGTCATGGCTCTTTATCGGGTCCTAAATATTGTTATTGACATTTCAGAATCAGAAACCCACCAAGAGTCAGCGGCTCAGCCCACAAGGGCTGGATTGCTGCCATCCCTTGGAGGGCCTGCTGTCACTGCCAAGAAGACAAAATGCACAGCTAGATCAGCTCTACAGTATGAGAACCCACAGACAGACAGCATCTGCCATCGCTGCTAGGGCACTACCTGGTATCCAGACATCTCTCCTGACTACAAAGAGCTTCTGTGAAGTAGGCCAGGGAGAGGCAAGTGGTTTCCTTAGTCACTCCCAGCTGGGAGCAGCACAGCTGGGATACACAAGCTAGCTGTCAATGCTACTACCTCTCGGGGTGGAATACACAAGCTAGCTGTCAATGCTACCACCTCTCGGGATGGCCCAAGCAGCTTTCAGGGGCTAGCAACCAACAGGGAGAAGGACGAGGATTCTTGGACTGTGGCCCTGCTGGGAAGGCAAGTTTTCTTAACTATGAATGTTGGAATCACCCCGAAGAAAGCTATTGCTGAAACTGTGGCATAACTTTGTTTCCCAATGAGAGATTAAACTTGAAACAGTACTAGGGTGAGCAAAAAAAGTATAATGCTGCACTCCCTTTATAGGTGCATAATGATCAAAGCAGCCAGGTTCCCAGAATTAAATCTCATCTAGGTCACTTAGCTTTATTAAAGTTCTCTATTTTAGTTTCTCTGTCTATAAAATTGAGCTAATAACAGTCTTCCAGGGACCACTTTAAAGTTATCACATACATTAGTACTTAGAACAGTATCTGACATGTAAATATAATACCCTCAAGATTAAACATTTGTTTTTGGTTTTTTTTTTAAAGGAAATTTGGGGGCTGGAGGTAAAGATCAGTGGTAGAGCGCTTGCCTGCCATGCATAAGGCCTTGGGTTGAATTACCTGGCACCACAAAACAGTAGAAAACGAGTTTAGACAAGTGAAGCCCAACTCTACACGCTGCCTCCCCTCATCACCACTGGAAGATTTAGCCTGCATCAAAGAAGAAACCCACAACGCCCTGGCTCTCCCTCACAACACTGGGTAGGATCAAGAGAAGAGCCCTCCGCCTCCCTCCTAAGAGGTGAATTCTAACTAGTATCCTCCTTACACCTAAGGATGGTTCAGACCTCGGACCTTGAAAGGAAGCAAGCAAATCTAGAATAGGACTTTCGTTTTGCAAAAGTCAGCTACAAAGACTGCCCAACACTCCCAGGACAGACATGATGGATGTGTAAAGAGACATAATGGCACACAAGACAAAATCTGACGCAGCAAGCCCTGTCTTTGCTCCCATGTCAAGAGACAAGAGGGTGCTTAGGGTTTTGCAGGACAACCTAAGACAGAACCGGGGGCTGATGCCGAGTTCTGACCTAGAAAGCCATGGGTTCAAGATCGCATTATTGCCTCTACTGAAGTTCCACTGTATGTCCCATTCAGGTTGAATGAGGGCTCCTTGCTGTACATGTACACATGGGTGGGCTCTGCCATCTCCCCAGGAACACCCGACACACAGGCATACACTGAAGAATTCATACTTGCTCTCTCCTTCAATATTGAGCACTTTTAAAAAGAAGGCTGTGTTCTCTGCATTTGAGTATCTCTACCATTGGGCAGGCAGCAAGGACTCATGTCCTTTCTGAACTGCTCTCAGCCAGCTGACAGGATCTATGACCAGACTGGCAAGAGAAAAATGGTTAGGGACATCGGACGCCTATGCCATCGAGTCAAGAGATGCTGGCCCTAGAACATGAGGCAAAAAAAGGGCAGATGTGTGGACCTCACCTGCAAAACTGGACCCAAGAATCAGAATGGGTTCGCTATAAGCAGAGGTATACAAATGTGTTTACCAAGGTATAAACCACGGGGCTGGAGAGATGGCTCAGCAGTTAAGAGCTCTGATTGTTCTTCCAGAGGTCCTGAGTTTAGATCCCAGCAAGCACATGGTGGCTCACAACCATCTGTAATGGGATCTGATGCCCTCTTCTGATGTGTCTGAAGATAGCAATAATGTATGTACTCTCATACAATAAATAAATCTTTAAAAAAAGAAGGAAAGAAAGAAAGAAAGAAAGAAAGAGAGAGAGAAAGAAAGAAAAGGGTGTAAACCACAAGATTCCAAAAGTCCACTATCCCAACAAGAGAATCAAATCCACAAGGGTTCCTGGCAGGCTATTTTACAACCAGTCGGCTCACTCTGCAGAACAGCTGGCTGTTCCCCCTGGAGTCCAGGGAAACACTCTGTTCAGTAGAGTGTTGACTTAGGCTGGGTCACTGAAACACAGACGTTTCCACATGGGACAAAAGCAAAAAGCCAAGCAATGAAATATGTTGCAGGATGGGAGCTGGACTAGGTCACTGCTGAAGGTGCACCCACCTATTCTGATACCCAGCCATGATGTCACCCACAGAAGACTTGCCTTGGGCATTCCTTAATGGGAACCTTCCTCTGCTAAAAGCATTAAGAGCTCTACTTACCACTGTCCTAGCACAGAAAGGAGTTTCTAACACAGAGTATGCACATTAAAGCGTCTCCTCTCCCTTGAAAGTTCACAGACAAGACCTTCCTGATGTTGGTAAAACTTTTCCACAGATCCCTAATGGGACAGTGATTCCTGTGCCTGATGGGTAAATCACCCTGCTTTGTTTGGGAAGTGGGGAGCAGTGAGGGGTTTTTTGGCACAGTTCAGAAGTATCTGAAATAGGTAGAAAAAGGACCTGAGGTTCCCCACCACACAAAACTCCAAGGGAGTACCAAAAGTAGTTAATCACACCACACAAAGCACTAAGTGCCAGGCACCGCTGAGAGGACTCTCCCCTGCACAAGGCGCTCGGTTTACTCCCAGTACCTCCTTTGGGCCGGGCGGGACTTCTGTGATACAGCGTTTCACTAAGTGGCAATAAGCAACCAGCCATCGCTGTCCAGGGCTGAAAGGCTGGCACTAGGCCACAGTTGGGAGGACACTTGGGGCACCAGGTGCCTCCACAAGCTGCTTCCCAGACTTCCACTCAGCCCGGCAGAAGGGTGCGCCGAGACGCAGCTCCTGGCCATTGGGTCCAAGAGCACGCGGCGCTCGGTAAACGTGGGTCCAAAGGCGACATCCTCGAGGCTCTGAACCCTGGTACACTCCAACTTGTGCCGGGGCAGGGGACGCCCAAAGGCCCGCAGACAGGCCTCGCCTGTGTCCGGCCGAGGCGCAGTGGCGCCCAGCAGCCGCCGGTGGACGACCGCCGCAGCCCCACCCCCGACCGCGCCCCCACCCTCAGCGCCGCGCACCTGGCCGCAGCGGCTCGGTGACAGTGAGAACCAGCAGGAAGAGCAGCAGGAAGGCACCGCTGTCTGCCTTGGGCACCATTTATCCTCCGTTCATCGTCCCCGGGGCAGCCGCGTGACCCCGCGGGGAGGCCGGACCTGGCCGAGAGGAGGGGGTGAAGGCCGGACTCCGGCCTGGGGCAGAGGGACGGCAGGCAAGGGATCCAGCTGGACCGCAGCAAGAGAATGCCGACTCGCGCACACCCTAGGCCGCAGAAGCGGGATGAGATTCCGGCTCGCGCAAGATGGCGGCCGTCCTGCTCCAGCCCGCGCTACCCCGCCTCCAACCAGCATTAACCAATGAACGCAGAGCTGGGCGGGAGGTGGCGTGGGTGGGAGGCAGTACCAGACGCGGGGCGGGGCGTGAGCAGGAGAGGTCAGACCCAGGGACTGAGCGGCAATGGGCGTGGTCATGGGCGGGGCTAAGAGAAATGAGACGTGCCACTGGCTGAGCCGAGAGGCGGGACTCGGGGGGAGGGGGACGCAGAAAGGCTGCAAGGTACCCAAAGGGGACCCTAGAGCTGGTAGGGCCACCGGGACTGACAGTGTTGGCGCCAGGGCTGGGTTGGATAGGAGTGGAGATCGGGGATTAGAGAATCGAAGAAGTATAGCTGGACCTGAATGATCTTTATTCCTGGAAGCCCAGGTCTGTCCCAGTGCCAACATATTCCCTAAAGTGGTCTTCTAAACGCGGAACCGCTGTGAAGACAGTGAATAGCTCTAGTGAAAATAAAGGACCAGCAGGCTCTGTGGATGGGAAAGAATACAACACAAAGAATACAACAGAGGAGGAAATGGTTTAAGGGATGTCAGAATAACAGGAGAAGCCCATAGTCTCTGGACCCAATCTAGGGAAGGAGCTGCCTATACAATGAAGATAAAAGCCCAGGCAGAGACCAGACTAAAGCCTGGGAACAAGGCTCCTCGTGTTAAACTCACACCTGCCTTCATGAACAGCATGTACCTAGAAGGACAGACAGCAAATGAAGGACCAATCTGTTCAGGGGAAGGAAGTGAAAAGGGGGTAAGGTCAGTCAGCTCCAGCATACCTAACTCACTATTGCCCCTCCACCAAAGGCCCAGGATTCCAACCAATGATAGAACCGTGGAACCGTGTGAGTGAAAGATGCTAACTCTTATAGGTGGATAAAGCCAAGGCCGAACCATCAGATATTCCAACTTTCCCAGGTCTTGACCCAAGGCGTTGGATATAGGTCTTGTCACAACAGAAAGGGAGCTCCTTGCTGACAGCAGCAGAGGTACCTGTCCAGTACTACCTTGGCACTTGGAGAGTTTTATGACACGTTCCCAGCACTTAGTACAAGATCCAGGCCTAGCCTTCTGCCCCCATACCCACCACCACTGCAATCTGCCCTGGGAGCTCACTCAGAGCTAGGAGTTAGGCAGGTCCTTTGGAGGGAACTCAGCCAAATGCAGACTTCCTGCCAACTGTCCACCTGCAGAGCCACCGTTAAGAGTCCAGGAAAGGTTAGGAAGAGAAAAGAGCAGGACAGGAAGTAAGAAGTCTGGCCAAACGGTACGGTGAAAGCACAATGTTAACTCCCTAATCCACCAACCACCACCACAACCACCACCACCACCATCACCACCACCACCACCCCTGGGCCAGGAGATAAAGAACTTGAAGAGGATCACAGCTATAGGTCAGGTCTGTCTCAGGGCCCCAAAAATTTAAAAGTGGTCTTTTAAAAGATGAACCCCCTTACCTCAGGCCAGAGCCAAGCATAAACCATTTTGTTCACTTTTAGTCTGCTCCAGTAGAGTGGCAGACCTTCCAGGTTCAAAGTCAAAGCACCCCAGGCAATAGCTGCATTTCCCCCTGGGCATTACTCCTTTGTGACTTCACCCACTGAAGTCACCCGGGAGACGGTGCTGAATGTTCCATGTTAGAGTCTTGGGCCTCTTAGGAGGCAGGGACAGCAGGCCTGGCCAGCTCAGAGGACTCTCTGTCCACAGTATAAATGAAAACACTGCTGGCCCATGTCTGGCAGGGATGTAGAGGGCAGCCTCAGAGGCACTGGGCACTCCCGGCACCATGGATGACGCAGCCGTCCTCAAGCGACGAGGCTACATCATGGGGATAAACTTAGGAGAGGGCTCGTATGCCAAAGTCAAATCCGCTTACTCTGAGCGCCTAAAGTTCAACGTGGCGGTCAAGATCATCGATCGCAAGAAAGCCCCCACGGACTTCCTGGAGAAATTCCTTCCCCGGGAGATTGAGATTCTGGCCATGCTAAACCACCGCTCTATTGTCAAGACCTATGAGATCTTTGAGACGTCAGATGGCAAGGTCTACATTGTCATGGAGCTTGGGGTCCAGGGTGACCTCCTTGAATTCATCAAAACCAGAGGAGCCCTGCAAGAGGATGATGCTCGAAAGAAGTTCCACCAGCTCTCCTCGGCCATCAAGTACTGCCACGACCTGGATGTCGTCCACCGAGACCTCAAGTGCGAAAACCTTCTGCTTGACAAGGACTTCAACATCAAACTGTCTGACTTTGGCTTCTCCAAGCGCTGCATGCGGGATGATAGTGGTCGGCTGACATTAAGCAAGACCTTCTGTGGGTCAGCAGCTTATGCGGCCCCTGAGGTGCTGCAGGGCATCCCCTACCAGCCCAAGGTGTATGACATCTGGAGCCTGGGTGTGATCCTCTACATCATGGTCTGTGGCTCCATGCCCTACGATGACTCCAACATCAAAAAGATGCTGCGCATCCAGAAGGAGCACCGCGTCAACTTCCCACGCTCCAAACACCTGACTGGTGAGTGCAAGGACCTCATCTACCGAATGTTGCAGCCAGATGTCAACCGGAGGCTGCACATTGATGAGATCCTCAGCCACTGCTGGGTGCAGCCCAAGACGCGAGGTCTGTCCTCTGGAGCCATCAACAAGGAAGGGGAAAGCTCCCGGGCCGCTGAGCCCTCATGGACCCCTGAACCTGGTGCTGATAAGAAGTCTGCCACCAAGTTGGAGCCTAAGGAAGAGGCACGAGCTGAGGCCCAATCTGAGACAAAACCCCAGGAAGATAATGCGCAGGTGGCCAGGCAGTCAGAGAACGTGGGCCTCAGCAGCGAACCGAACAGGGCCACAGAGGAAGGGCATCCCCAACAGCCTTCAGAGACACATACTTAGTGAGCCTCTTGCAGCCCAGGGGGCCAGCAGGGAAGAAGGCAGAGCTCATGGCTTGAAGCCTGAGCCTAGAAGTCAAGGGACGAGAGAGAGAAGGAAGACACTCCCGGATGAGCTATTTTCGTCACTTTCTTCTCCCCCCTCCTTTGAACTTGGTAACTCACATGGCTAAAGAAGCAATAAATCACTATATGGGTGCACACCCTCAGGTGAATGTCTTTACCCAGATCACTGTAGTCCTGGGCTCCCCTTGTCTTCCTGTGAGACTGCAAATCGTCACTCATAGGGAAGTCCATTCCTGCGCCCCAAGCCCAGACTGTGTCCTTAGCCCGAGGTGAGGCAGTTGTACCAGTGAAAGGCTGGTTGGGGGAAGGGGGCATTTGGAGGAGCAGAGCCCACGGAAGATAAGAAGAAGATAACTTCCAGAGGGAGGCTGAGGAGTGCAAAGAAGGGTGGAGAGAAGACAATGGGAGGCTAGCCCAAGGATGAACATGACTGCCTGTAGAAGAAGGAGGGCTGAAAGCCAAAGCCCTGTCTTGCACCAGGAGAGCTGGCTTCCTGCATCAGGGGCTAAGGGTCAGGCAGGTGTTTTAACACTACCCCAGGGCTGCAGGCTGCATGACCATGCCTGAGGGCTGGGGAGAGTACAGAAGGCATACCGACCAGCCCTATAGTCCCTCTTGGGACTTGCTTAGCAGCCCAGCCTAGGACACGTTCCTCCCTGTCCAGCTGGTACTCAGTCCTCAACTGTGCTCTAAGTTGCTACACACTGCTGTTTCCAAGCCCAGGAGTAGGGGCTCCACTAGCTAACTCAAGCATGTCCCACAGCCCTGCATAGCTTTTGACTGTATCCCATTCCCCTCCAATCATGCCCCAGTAGAGCTGGAAGCTGACCTCTGCAAAGCAAAACTGGCAGCATGTTGGAACTCTATGGGCAGGAAGGCAGCTATTGGTATTCCAAATGGGCATGGCCTGCACCTGACACCACTGGTTCCCATGTGCTGCCTGCCTTGCTTACATCATGACCCAGGCAGTCCTCACCTTGCCGTTGTGGCCCCTTCCTTCACCTCACTCTGGGCAACATCATGAACATCTAAGGGTTTAATACACAAAACCAAAAACATTTAGACTCATCTCAACCCTGAACCCACCTATATCTCTACCTTGGGAAGACACCAGTGCCAAGTACCCTAGAAAAGTGGTGTTCAGTGAGTTCCTGGACTTGTCCTTCTTGCACCCACACCACATCCAGCCCACCTTTGCCCTACTGTATGCTGTTCTACCCATTGCCTCCCAGTGTTCACAGCAATACCCAGGCTACATCCTCCCATGCTCAGACAGGATTTCAGTGCTAGCTGCTGACCTGCCCATCGATGCCCCACCCACCCCAACATGTGCGCCATAAGCATACTTGCCAATTCACCTTTGAAGACTGCCCATCTCCCCAGGCTCAGCAAGGGGGTTTGTCCTCAAAGCCTTCTGGGACCAAACACTTTACAGCCTGCTTCTGTGAACTTTGCTGTGAGAACCAAGTATCTAGGGTTCAGGCATAGTACAGACTCTGAGCAGCACTGCCATGAAGAAACCTGCATGGGGCAGAAGGCTCCAAGACATGGGGCTAGTGGTGAGGTGTGCTGAGAAGTGTGTAGGCACCTGGCTTTTCACCTCTGTAGTTTTTGCCAAGGTTTTGGGGACAGAAGACACCAAGGTGGCCTGAGGCTGCTTAAAATTCAATGAGGAGACAGTTGAGATAGGAAGTGACACAAGGGTTCCTGCTGTGCGTGTCACTTATGGGCATTAGAACCAGGACTTCAAGGTGGCCTCTATGGTGTATTCTTGTTCCCCTCTGCGCCTATGTCACTTCCTGTTTGATGCCGTCTGTCCCACCTCCCATCTAGAAACGGGCCTTCTTGCTTTCCCTCTGAGCACAGCACTTACACATTCTGGCAACTCACTGAAAGTGTTTGACTTTCATCTGTGGGATGTGAAAATGAGCATGGGACTTCTAAAGGAGCCAGGAAGATGGACAGATGATGCCACCTTGCAAAACAAACATCCATGCACAAAACACAAGACACTCCAACTGCGAATAATGAGCATTGCCACAGCCCTTCATGTGGCCTGGCTCACCTGCTCACAAAACTCCAAGCTTGCTCTTCATGAGCAACGCTAAGGGCTATCAATCCCTGGGCTGTCCAGCACCAAGCCTAACACAGTCCCCTCCTCACTACCAGGCCCAGGTTGGCTTTTCGTAACCCTCTCCCCTCCCCTCGACCCTCAGATGCCTACTGTGGCCCGAGGCCCTGGGGTTCCACATGCATCCCAAAGTCACCTGGCTTCTCTTCCTAACAGCAACCATCTTAAGAGGGCGTGAGGCTCTATAGGGGCTGCCGATCATTTGCAGACAAAAGCTCCATGACCTTTTTCTTCCCTGACTTACACTTGAACCATTCTCAGCGCTTGTCTGCTTGGGTACCTCGCCACCTTGTACATCTGGTTGAAGCCTCCCTATCTTCCACACCGCACTCTCCCAAGCATGCACCTGCCTACCTGGACCCTCAGTCCATCCTCTTGTACAACCTACCCTCCCACCCCCACACACCTGTTCACCAGGGATGTGGGTCATCTGCCCACTCTGTAGCCCAAAGACCCTTGCCAACTCCAGGCCCCAGACACAGGACTGCTTTCATCCAGTAGACTGGAACCACCACTGGACTGACTGGACCTGGGCAGCTTCCACTGACTGACACAAACTCATAGGAAGTTTTCTTCAAACCCCAACCAACTGGCTCCAGTCAAGTGAGGACCGACACAGGCCCAACTCCCATGGCCCCACAGTGAAACAGAGACTGAACCTGTATGGCTTCTCTTTGGGCCTCACTGGTGACAACGAAGTCACAGCAAGAAAAAGGGCCAGGGAGGGTTACCACAGGCCTGAATGCCAGCTTCATTCCAGTGGGTGGGGAGGGGGTGCTCCTTCTAGGCCTTCCTGGCTTCCATCCAGGGGCCCCATTCCCCCAAGCCTAGTCCCCACTCCCAGCAGCCCAGCTTTATGACTTCATTCGCTGGTCACTTGGTGACAATGCTGAGCGTTCCACTCCAGGCCCAGCCCAGCCAGACGCCTCCCCACAGTGGGAATGAGGACAATGCCTGCTGGCCCGTGTGGGGAGGGGATGTAGAGGGCGGCGGCACCGGCCGCTCCTGGCACCATGGACGATGCCGCGGTCCTAAGGAAGAAGGGTTACATCGTGGGAATCAATCTGGGCAAGGGCTCCTATGCAAAAGTCAAATCTGCCTACTCAGAGCGCCTCAAGTTCAATGTGGCAGTCAAGATCATAGACCGCAAGAAAACACCCACTGACTTTGTGGAGAGATTCCTTCCTAGGGAGATGGACATCCTGGCGACTGTCAACCACCGTTCCATCATTAAGACCTATGAGATCTTTGAGACCTCTGATGGACGCATCTACATTGTCATGGAGCTGGGCGTCCAGGGCGACCTCCTCGAGTTCATCAAGTGCCGAGGAGCCCTGCACGAGGATGTGGCACGCAAGATGTTCCGCCAGCTCTCCTCAGCCGTCAAGTACTGCCATGATCTGGATGTCGTCCACCGAGACCTCAAGTGTGAGAACCTTCTGCTTGACAAGGACTTCAACATCAAGCTGTCTGACTTCGGCTTCTCCAAGCGCTGCCTGCGGGACGGGAGCGGGCGCATCGTCCTCAGCAAAACCTTCTGTGGGTCAGCAGCTTATGCGGCCCCCGAGGTGCTGCAGGGCATCCCCTACCAGCCCAAGGTGTATGACATCTGGAGCCTGGGTGTGATCCTCTACATCATGGTCTGTGGCTCCATGCCCTACGATGACTCTGACATCAAAAAGATGCTGCGCATCCAGAAGGAGCACCGTGTGGACTTCCCACGCTCCAAGAATCTAACTGGTGAGTGCAAGGACCTCATCTACCGCATCCTACAGCCAGATGTCAACCGGAGGCTGCACATTGATGAGATCCTCAGCCACTCGTGGCTACAGCCCCCCAAGCCCAAAGCCATGTCTTCTGCCTCCTTCAAGAGGGAGGGGGAAGGCAAGTATCGAGCTGATTGCAAGTTGGATACTCGACCAGGCTCAAGACCCGAACACCGGCCTGACCACAAACTGGGGAGCAAACCCCAGCACCGGCTGCTGGTGGCACCTGAGAATGAAGACAGGATGGAGGAGAGGCTGGCGGAGACTTCCAGAGCTAAAGACCATCACATCTCTGGAGCTGAGGTGGGGAAAGCAAGTACCTAGTGGCGGAGAGGGCCCTGGGGGATCATGGTGTGCAGTCTGCACCCACATAAGCTAAGTAGGCAGGTAGGAGCTGAAGAAGGCACAGGTGCAAGGAACAAGTAAAATCCGTCAATTAAACCACTATTTTGATTACGTTCTATTAGCTTTCTTCCACTTCGTAGCAAAGCCATTAATTACTGACCACCAAATAAACCACAAAGTGTATACAAGCATTGAGAGTGCCCAGTGGGGAGTCTTTTTCTCTAGGACTCATCCAGCGCGGGGATCTCCAGCACAGGGGTTTAGGAACCTGTATGCAGGCACAGGCAGACTCAGTGAGGCCTGTGGCAGGGGGACCTCTATCAAGGTCCTTTTGCTAGGCTCACACTTGTTGGCTTCTGACTTTCCTCCATCCCCAAGGCCTCTAGTACTGGACAGCTCCATGCCTCTCTCTTATCTTAAGCAATACAAGCCACCCCGCCCCTGTTTTGTTCTTACACAGTGCTCATTGTCCATTCACTTCAGGGGCAATCAAATTCAGACCTTTCCTGTGCAAGTCTCACCCTCACCAACCCCAGGAATGGGGCAGCTCGCCTGGAAACTTGTTGCTATTTTACCCATTCTGTAGACCTGCAATGTAGATCCTTAGCAGCCCTCAATCAAAGTGCCTTAGGCACCATTTCCTGGTTCCACCTCTCCTTAAAGACTCCCTCATACTGGCCAAATGCTGGAGGTGGCCAGCACCCAGACCACACCCATTCTCCCTGTCTCCAGTATCTGCTTTCTCTTACTGGAGGAATCCTTGGTTTAAATCTCAAGCTTCCTGAGCAGAAGATCCCAGCTCCAGCCCTGAGGGTCCCAGGGTTGCCTCACTGTGGGGAGCTTCTGGTTAGTAGAGGCCTGGCCTAGTTTGTCTCTGTTGCCTTGATAGAAAACACTAAACACTTGATAGAAAAGTAACTTAAGGGAGGAAATGGTTTATTCAGCTCACACATTCAGGTCACAGTCCATCACTGAGGGAAGCCAGAGCAGGAACTCAAGTAGGAGCTGAAGCAGAAACCATGAAGGAGTGCTGCTTCCTGGCTGGCTTCCTTTCTAGCTTCCTCCGAGGCTTTCTTACACAACCCAGCACCACTTGCCCAAGCACCACTATCAATTAGCAACAAGAAATGCCTGCAGACATGCTGTCAGGCCAATCTGATGAGGTAATTCTCCAACTGAGGTTCTATCTTCCCAGGTGATTCTAGCTTCTGTCAAACTGACAAAAACTAAGTACAAGGCCCGAGGAGGAAGGTACCCAACCTCGGTGGTCTCCAGAGAACGTGAGTGCTGGGCTTGATAGGCCCAATGCCAGCAGACTAGAAAAGGTGGCTCTCAGGGAATCGAAGCAAGACCAAGAGTGAGAAGACTCTGGTGTGCTTCAGGCTGCCTCAACAGCTTGGGCTGTTCAGAGGGCGGCCCTAGGAAGCCACTTGAGGCCTGAAAACTAGATCAGTGTTTTGACTCTGTTAGGCTGAGCAGGGACCCTTTAGGTCTTTCTGTAGGCACAGGCTCATAGGCATAGCTGGCCTCTAGTTTGCAGGTAGTCCACACTCTTTCTTCTCAGAGTACAGCTCAGGCTGAGGTAAAGCTGGTGTCTCAGCAGAGTCCAGTAGGCAGAGCTGAAAACACTGGGAGGCAGCCAGATTGCTGGGAGGAACTTGCTCAAGTCACAGGAAGAGGATTGGTTCTGGTGAGCCTCCCATAACCAACAGACCCAATGGTCAGCCCTGGCTGAGAGGCCCATGAGCGCAATGGTGCAACGTTTGGGGTCTGTGCTACCCTTTACAGTGGAAGGCTCTGGGGTGATCTCAGCATAGAAGGCAGCTCTGTGAGCCAAGGTTTCCTTCCCTAGAGCCCCTTGCTTCTAACCCCGAGATCCCAAGACACCCACATGGGCCCCAGGACATGGATCGGCAGCCCGGCCAGACAGTGCCAGGTGTTCTTTAATGAGATTCAATTGGGGGTTTACTAGAAGGCAGTTTCAGCAGGGCCCTGGGGGACAGCACCAACGCTATACTCCCAAGAGAGTAGTTAGCATAATGTGCCACCCTGGTCATGCAGCAGCACTGTATACTTGTGGTTCCTGGAATAGTCAACTGCCTGTGGCCTGGGGCTCCGAGGCCTGGATCCTCTGAGGAGTACAAAGCTGCCCTCGACGCTCCACAAAGTGTCCTACAAAACATCCACAGGTCCAGCCAGGCCTGGCTTTAAAAGAAGTCTGAAGCTTTGCGCCGGGCAGGGAGCTGCAGCAGATTGTCTGTGATGGAGGCTGGGTCTTGTGTGAGAGGTGTGCGTGTAGCAGACCCAGGGGCTGGTGTGCTTGTGGGTGTCTGCGGTCCACCAGCTGGGGTCTTGAGGTGGGTAGAGCGTGCTGGGGATGGTGTATAGCTGGCCCTCAGGGCACGATCCGTATACTTGCTGGCTGTCCTGCTTACGAGGCGCTGTAGGGCTGGGGACATGGCTGGGCTCAGGCCTTTGGGAGTAAGACTGTAGAGAAGGAGCAGAAGAAAGCAACCATGTTAGGGGTAAGGGCTGCTTAATGCAAGGCCTCCTTCAGCCCTTCAGGAGGAGCCCTATCAAGAGACATGGTCAATCTGAGCTGAGAAGGAGAAGACTGTTCACAGAGCAGTCAGGCCAAACCTGAGGCCCTATGGAACTGCTTCCTTTGGCTGTGGGGCTGAATGGATCACAGACTTTTGAGAGCCGGAGTCTCCCACCCATAGCTATGTAACTCGAATGACATTGACTCCACAGGACTAACAGGAGCTCGTGTAGTTGGGTAAGGAGCCAAAAGGTGTCTCTTAGGGAAAGGCCAAGGATACTGAAGAAAGACGACAGAGAGGACTTCCTAGCCTGCTGCACATAAAGCCACACTCTGCAGCAGAGAAGCAGCCACAGCACTTAGAGAAGAACCCTGTGGATGTCCTCTGGGCTCTGTCCGTCAAGCCGTGTACACACATGGCCTTGGAGGCTGAGAGAGTAGGAATGAGACAGGCACAAACTTATCTCTGCTCCCACGCCTAACCAGGGACCCAGCCGCTCTCACCTGGCCAAGTTCTCTGTCACTCTCCGCAATGCTTCCTGCTTCTTGGCCCGGTTTTTGGCAGCTGCTTCATTGGCCATCTTCAGGCCCAGACGCTCCCTGCGTCCTGGCTCCAAGATCTACAGGGCAGCAAGCATGTGGGTGACCTGTGCTGGAGCTGCTACCTAGCCAGGCAGTCCATTATCCAAAAGAACAGCTATTGTGCAACCTTTTCCTCATGGCTGCTACAATCCTAGTTACTCGTCTTTCCCAATAGCCTATCAAAAGGCTTCCCAATACCCTCACCCCGAAGTGGACATGGTGGTCTATTCCTGAAATTCCAGCAACTGGCAGAAGACTGTAGAATTTGAGGACATCCTGGGCTACACAGTGAGACCCTGTGTTAAGAAACAAACAAACAAACAAACAAACAAACAAAAAACCCAAAATGGCCAGTGGTAAAGGTGTTAAAGAGACTGACAACTGGGTTTGGATCTCCTCCTGAGACCCCACAGGGTGGAGAGAACCATTTTACAGGCTGTCCTCTGACTCCACACATGTGCTGTGCCATGTGTCACGTATGCTTATACACATGCTCACACAAATAAATAAATATAAAACAAAGCAAAACAAAGGGCTGAGAGCTGGAGTGGTGGTGCAAGCCTTCAGTCTCAACACTCGGGAGGCAGAGCTCTGAGTCTAAGGGCAGTTTTGACCCACATAGTGAGTTTCAGGCAAATTTGAGCTACATGGTAAAACCCTGTCACAAGAAACAAAAATAAACAAAAGCGAGAGTGAGTCCCAGCCCTTCAGATGGGAGGTGGGTACAGGAACCAGGTCCTGGGTAAAATACCCAGCACAGCACAAAACAAGAACAAGATTAAACAAACAGTAACAGTTTAAAGCATGTTACCTTCTAGCTGTTTTTACAACTGTTTATGTTGAAGGCCTTCACTTTCCTGGAACTTCCTTTGATGCTACCAATGCTCAGGACCTAGTTTACTTTATCTGCAAAGGCCAGGCCATCCTGCACCATCTGAAACATCGTCTGTTCCATACCCTCCCCAGCTTTCCATCCTGCTTGACACTTGGGCAACAAAGGACACAGCTACACTTGCCCTGTCCCCTGCAGAGCCAGCCCAGGGCTTATTTTGTCTCAGAATTCTCTGCTTTGGTAGAGGCCACTGGGCTCTATTGTTGCTTCCTGTGCACCCAGTCAGAGCCTGGGCCACACAGCATCTTGGTTGTTGTTCTCTCCTGTTACATCCTCTTACATCCCAGACATGGTAACAACCAAGACCTTCAAAATCTCCACCCATGATTTGTCTAGGTGTGTATGTAGTACACAACCTCTACACTCTGCTCTAGGGACCCCAGGGCCATGTTGGGGGACTGTGGCTTGGGCGAGGCCACAGCAGAAGTCTGATGCTCACTTTCTGAGAGCTATGCTATCCTTGGTGACTTTGACTGAGCTGCTGCACTAACGGGATCCTTTCCCACTGCATTCCAAACTGATCACAGGCAGTTTGGAAAGGCCTGGCTTAGGATGATCTGTGACCCAGCCACTAAAGCATATCTGTCTATTTACTCAGCACTGCATTGATCCACTGGGTTTCCAAAGAAGATTCACATTCTTGGCCTGCCCATGCATACCGTGAGTCACTGGTCTCAGCACGCTCATAGTACAGATGCTCTCAAGTATCAGAGACCTTTCTTTGTTCACTTTCCAAACTACACCAGACTCTGTTTTACACGTAAACTTCCAGAAGCCTTTTCCCCATAGCTCTCAGGGGCATTATTGCCCACCCACACACCCAAGCCATCAGAGGCCCCCTGATGGGATGTGCTGTCTGCCTGCCTTTAGTTTCCTGCTCCACCTGATAGGGCCACATGATGTATACCAAGCCCTACCTGACTCAGACTTTCTGGTCTGCTCTAGGTCTTGACCTCCATTCAACCCACAGCTACAATACTGGGTTCATACTGTATCTTTAACTATGCTATGTAACCAGAGGCTAGCACACAGTCCTTCTGGGGACACACATGGTATCCCATAGCCTTCATGCCTACAGTGCATTTGGAGTTCCTGGTCTGACTGTGTGACAGTATAGCCTCTGGGCCTGCCTTGTTGCCTTGGCATGGCCTCCACTCTTCCAAATCTGTTTGACAGTACTACCAGAATGCCCTCTTCTGCACAAGTGCAGTGTCTGTGCTGAGTGCCAAGCAGCTCATTCTAAGGCATTCACACAGAGCCCCAGACTGACTCCTGCTAGCACAACGCACCTTGAACGTGGGTCCAGGTGTCCTGTCCACATAGGGGCTCTCAGATCCTTCAACTCGCAGGGGTGTGTTCTCAACCTCTCCCCATGTCATCAGTGGGGACTCATTCACACCTGCAAGGGGAGAGCACACACCTTAGGCCAGAGTACCTAATTCGGCAGTTTTCTTGCTTCCTAATACATGTAGCCTAGCTGACATTAAGGCCAACAAACACCTCTCCTTCCCTCACCATTTGATGAGAAAATTCAATGACAGCAGAGCACCAAGACAAGATAACTGTATTCTGTATTTAGGTCAGGGAAAGTGGGTCTATTGGACACTATCCTAGCACAGGGCCAGGGGTGTCAACAGAAGAAAACATTTGCTTTCCAAGGTTTCCTAAATGCCAGTGCAATCATATGGTGCCTTCACATGTGACACCCTACGGTGTCATTACAGCAGCCAGCTCCTGGTGTGGAGGCCAGTGTGCAGTGCGGCACTAAGGACAGCCAAGGCTCACCTGCCTCCCCTGCAGAGACTGGGATTAGTGTCCAGAACCTCCCCACCTACAGAACTCTCCAAACTTACATCTATAAGAACTGTGCATACCTGCAGCAGTCTGCCCATTCACCCCACAGGCAAGACCAGAGCAACCTGAGGCATTTCAGGTCTCATGTAGGACTCTAGCCTGTGCACAGTCCTATCTAGCCTGAGCTTATAGCCTATTTCTTACCAGGAGCAGGAGAAGGAGTAGCAACGAATCCAAAGCCACCCACTCTGGGGGACTCCTGGGGAATGAGTTCCTTGCCATCAGGGCCAACCTTGCCCTGTTTGTGCTGGAAGAAGCAGAGACAGACCAGTGTCAGGGGCTCTCCGCAGCTGACTATGGTAGGTGCTGAGGTGCACACAGGAAGCACTTCTCCTCCCCGGGAAAGAGCTGCAGCTCTAGGAGAAACCCCATTCTCACCTTTCCCCAAGGACATTGAGGAACTGTAGCAGCAAACATCAAGTAAAGGTTGCCCCTCCCTCCACCCAAGGAAGAGCCTTTTGGGTTGCAATGCTACAGAGGGCCAGTGCTGGCTCTCCTCTGCGGTATCTGAGTCTTCCCATCTCCTGCTTCGCCTCCAACCCCATGATGATTGGGGATACTGAGGGCACTCACTCATCCTGATTCCAGGCTCTTAGTTGCAAGGCTATTTCCCAGTATACACGGCTTTCCTCAGCTCCCTGAGTGCTATATAGTATGACATGTATGTACGGTATACGAATATAGGTATGGCGTCCAGAAGCTTCTCTCCTCTCTGGTCAACATCTTAGGGGTTGGTACAGGGCTGGACCCCATAGGTCATATGTCTAGCTCCAATGGAAGGGGCCAAAAGGAGGTACGGGTCCTGCCATACAGGGGCTGCACAGTTCTGACAAGTAAGCTCCATCTAGCCTCAGGAAAATCCTAACTTGAAGGACAACCAAGATGGGAGAGGCACACCTCTCCACAGTCTTCCCAGTGTACCTACTCAGCTGCTGCTGGTTCTGCTAGCTCACCTGGGCATTGAGGGCAGCTGCCTGCTGAAGCTGGGACCTGCTCAGAGCCTGACTGAAGGGGTCCCGGAGGAAACGTGTGTTCTTGTGTACTATCTGCCGTGGCTTCTTAAACAACTGCTCTTCATCAGGGACACCTATCAATGAAGAATAAGGTAGCAGAGAGCCAAGGGGTAGGAAGCCCTATGCCTCACCTCAGCCTTACAAGTCATGCAGCCTGGAGGCTCAAAGTTTACCTCCTCAGCTAAGTCACCCCTAGCCAAGCAGCAGAGCCACCTTAGCTCACAGACCCTGAACAAAGCAGCAGAGGAGACCACAATGTCCCCAAAATGTCACACATTTCCCCAACCCCAGGATGAACCAGGACTTGTCTATAGTCCATGCTGCAAGTGAACGCATACACACACACTTTAAAAGCTGGCTCAAAGGTAACAAGACAGACCACTGTAGCCCTTGTCTTCTGTCCTGTCCCTCCGCCCTCCTCACTCACCCTCGGGATAGTACATGAGAGAGTTCTTGGCCTTGTACTTCCAGGTCTCCACTCCAGCCTGACTGCTCTCAATGGCTTGGTGCTCTGCCGATGGGAGTTCAAGATTATCTTTCTGTCGCTATAGTGACATGGGGGGAAAGTAGGGTCAGAGAGGCACCCAGACCCTGTACCTGTGGCCCTGGGACTCCATCCCAAAAGAAGGTGCCTTTGTTTTCAAGCTCCAGGGCTACCTTCTCAAATTCCTCCTCAGCCTGGTACAGCCACGCATGGCGAGCATGGCTTTTTTCCTTGGCCACCTCCATGATCTCCTGGAAAGAGGCATTGTCCTCGCTTGTGTAGCGGCTCAAAAAGACATCCAGGCTGGGCAGCGGCTCCTTCTCCTCCTCCTCCTCTCCAGCCTCTCCTGCTAAGGGGTCACAAGCAGGGAAACACAATACCACACACAGCATGATTACCACTGCAGGGCTGTGGAATACGACACAGCTAACCTCAGGAACCACCCCACTCTGTAAGAGCTAGAACCCTAGCTCCTGCTAGGTGACACAACAAACTCCGACTGTTCAGTGAGACCCAGGTGGCAACCACAGCTGACTGGCCAGCTCCATTCATCTGCTGGATGCCAAGAGAAGTCTGGGGTCTGGTTGACTAGTGAAGGGGCGGGGTCAGACACTAAAGCCAAAGCTCATGACAGCTTAGTAGGCTCTTCCGCTGCCCAAAGTGCATTAATCATGTAGATTCTACCTCCAGAGCCCCACAAGCTCCTCTTTCCTTCCTGGAATTGTCTTTGCCTTCCCTTTCTGATGGATATTAAAGGTGAGTAGAGGCCACTGATGCCTCAGGGCACGACAGTTAATTCCTAAGGCCCATATGACCCAGGGAGCACCACACAGACCCTGGGCCAAAAAGCCAATCATACCACTTCAATCCTGCTACCGAGATCGTAGAGGTAGCACTGCAAATTTCAGGGGGGCATGTGAAGCTGAGGTTTCCTGTCCGTTCTACTGACAGTCTTGACCACAGGCTGTGTGCCAGTCAATGCCAAACAATGGTTATAAGTTCAAGTCCTGAGGCTAGAAAAGGGCAAACTTGGGCCAGGTGGTGGTGGTGGCACATGTCTTTAATTCCAGCACCCAGGAGGCAGGCAGAGGCAGATGGATTATCTGAGCTCAAGGTTAGCCTGATCTAGGAGCAATCTCAAGGCCAGTCAAGGCTATACAGAGAAATCTTGTTTCAAAATAAATAAATAAAGAAGGAAGGAAGGAAGGAAGGAAGGAAGGAAGGAAGGAAGGAAGGAACAGGGCAAACCTGAGCTCCATTCTACTGTTATTCCTCACACCTACAGAAATTACAGCCTTTTGAAGCCCGTTTCCTGCATGTGTAATTACACGAACTCCTATGTTTACTGGAATGTATAAAAAGAACATCTTCCAATTGCCCTATTACTCTCCTGTATTTCAATTAAGGGCTAAGCTCCAAGAATAACTACTAACATAACATGTCCATGGCAGAAAAGGCTGGGCTGTTGACGAAACAGGCTTCATCTGTTCTACATGTGTCTGCTGAAGGTACGGTACACCATGTGTCCTAAATGTGGAGCACACTGGTGGAAGCAAGACCTAGACCTTGCTCTCCGGGAGGGCTTGCCAGTTAGTAATTAGGGGGACAGCAATAAACGGAAATGCCTCCTGAACGGTGAAGGAAACACAGTGAGACTCTCTGGTCTCAACAAAACAAACAAATCAGAAAACCAAAGACAGTGAGGATCAGAGTCCCAGGTGGCTCCAACTTTACACAAAAGATCAAGAACTCAGCGTCCAGACGAGCTTCTGCCTCTTAGCCCAAACAGTTAACACCTGAAGGGAGAGAGACAGGAGGTAGAGGGCCCTGCGATGTCATCAGAAGACGTCAATGAAGAGCCTTGTAAGCCCACAAAGCCCACAAGGCAAAGGCTGGCACACTGGACGCAGACTGGTCACAGTACTGGGTTCTCCTTCCAGAGATAGGCCAGAGGCAGAGAACACAGCTTCTCCACAATTAGGAGCTGGCCTCGGCTCTTCTGCCTCCCAGACCAGTGTCTCTGATCCCAAAAGTTGATACTTAGGAGACCCCCTCAAAGATGAAATGTGACCCTGAGAAAATTCACAAGAATATGGTTCCCAGGCAAGACTTGACCATGAGACCAAAGAAGTGAGTTCACTCACACACTCACCATCCTCTGGGTCTCGGCCCTGGGGCCGGGGCTTGCTGCCTAGCACACCAGAGCCCGGGTGTACCTCAGGAGTTTCAAAGGTGGCTGGAGTAACGTCTGAGGGAAGCAAATCGGAAGTTAGAGTGAGTCTTAGGTGACAACAGGTCTCCCCTAAGCCCTTACGGCAGCCTCCTCTTACACGGCGGCGGAGGTTCCCGAGAGATCTTGCCCAAGGCAGAGCCAAACTTGATGGCGATCTGGCGCATGCGCTCCAAATCTCCATTTTCCTCAGCCTCCAGGTACTCCTTCTGTGCCTGTAGTTTCTCCACATCAGGGAAGAAGTCTCTCTGGATAACTGTTTGAAGTCCCTGCAATCAGAACAAAGCCCAGAGTTGGCATCACGTTCCACCCCTTAGACCTCTCCCTTCTGACTACCTGGACGACTGTGATCTGCAAGACAGTTTAGAGGCGTTTTTTTCTAGTAAGGCTGTTCATCCCACATGGCTCCGATGTATTATTTAACATGACTCAACGATCTCTTGAAGCCCATGAAACCCTTCACTAACTGCCCTTCTCTTTGCTGGCCCCATCTAGAACACCAGGACAGACTAATGTGTACATTGTCACCCTCATCCCACCCATAAACTTTCATTTCAATCCAAACCTTTCTCTTGAAAGCCTGTCCCCACTACCACCACCACCACCACCACCACCACCACCACCACCACCACCACCACCACCACCACAGGATGAAGTCCGCAAGATTTCACCTCCAGCCAGACCTTGCTGTGAAGCTGCAAGTCTGTAGAGTCAGCTGCACGGCGATAGTACAAGCCAGCATATCCCAGACGTGTCCTAAATCTAACCAGTCTAAAACGAACCCTATGTCAGCCTGTCCTCCAGCGTGTTTGCAGTGGAACCCTTAATTCGAAGAGCAACTGAGACCCACTCAATGACGTGGCCAGTTCCACTGTCTAATTCCGGGACCCCCAAGCCTTTGACACTCTACAGCCTTCCAGGAAATCGTCTTCGCCATCACTCGATAAACTTGTCAAAATTCTACCTATACTACAAGAAACTATTTCCTTGACCCTCAACAGAAAACTAGATGCCCACTTCTTCACTGTTTCCTTGGTTTTCAATGCTTTCCAAACTCAAAGACAGTTGTTACGCTTCCATGGGAGGCTGAGAGTGGCAGGACCAGAAAACATTCAAAGGACTAGAGAGTGACGCGAATCGGGGGAGGGGCCCGGAAGTCGCCAGTGCTCGCACTGAACTGGTACCTCGATGTACTCTTCTTCATCCAGGACCCGCTGCTTGCTTTTCGCAACCCCGGCCTCTCCGGCCTCCCCAGCCGCGCGCTTCCTCGGGGGCGCGGACGCAGAGGACAGAAAGAGAGCACCCGCCGAGGCCCCGGGCGTCCCCATCGCTATCCCAGAACCGCCCGGGCGGCGTCGGCACCGCTCCAACAGTCAGCCAATGGAGAAACAGTATTTTTGTAACAAAGCCGGCGCTCCAATGATGTCACTGGAGCGCCGGATCTTAAGGGAGTTGTAGTCTTTTATCCCGACCGCGTTGCTTATGCCTGTCTAGTCTGTGGTCACTAGGGGGAGCTGTGGGGTGACTGACGCCACAGTCCCTCTGTTACAAGCAATTCTTAAAATATATGTATTGCAGGTGCTTCAAAGACATTATAAATACTTCAAAAAATTCGGTTATATATGACTTCCAAACTCAGAAAAATAACACTAAGACAATTCTTCCTATAGAGTTATCTAACGAAATTTAAATGAAAAGAAAGAACAAAAGGGTACTTAAATCTCTGGTTGGATTTATTAGTTCCCTGCCCGCCAGGGTGAGCTTCCCAAAAGAGGCCTTTTCTCCTTGAAAGCATTCATGGCGCTTTCTTCCTAAGGGAGGTCATGAAGTAGGCGAAACAATCTCTAGCCCAGAATGATTTGTTACAATTTTGCTTTTCCGATGATCTCTTCCTTCATTGTGAGTCACTGGGGACTTTATGATGATGTCTCTGCCTCCATAGAGTTGACCATACAATAGAAAAAACACATGTTAAGTCATCCTGCAAATGTGTAAAATTACATCTGTGACCTGCAAGAAGTCTGCACTCAGAGACATGTTCCCAGGCAAAACATGTTTGTAGATGGAAAAAGTGAATGAATAGGCATCAGGCAAGTGAAACTGGTAGACACGTGCAAAGGCCCAGGGGATGGAGCAAGGCAAATACTAAAGCAGATCTTTGGTTACACAGTGCACTGAAGGATATGACACCAGAGGGGTAGAGCCAGGTTATACAGTAAGTATCTTTGCAGTCCTGGCAAGAAATATTTTTATTTTGAATTCAGGGAGGTCAGAGTTAGCTCGGGTGAAAACAGAGAAAGCTGCAATGGTCGTCATGCAAGGGGATGCAGCTTTCATGGGGTTAGTGTGCCTGAAGCTGCAGGGGAGCCAGTTTAGAGGTGGAATTGGCTGGATTGGCTATGATTAGGTAATGGACAGAAAGCAATCAGTGATGGAGAACTCTCTGATTCATGTGCCTTAAACACATGTGAATGGAGAAATGACATGTATGTATGGTGTCTGCAAGGAGCTTGTGGGCTTCCAAGTGTCGTCAGAGGGATAGACTGTCAAATACCTAGCTCAGAGGAGACAGGCCTGGACTGGAGACAGAGATATATGTGACAAAGAGGTGGGAACTTGAGCCCAAGGATGGAGAAGATACCTCAAGAAGTGTGTGGAGGGGCTGGAGAGGTGGCTCACCCTTTAAAAGCATCTGCTGCTTTCCCAAAGGGTCTGGGTTTAGTTCCTAGTACCCACGAATATCCATAGCTCTACTTCCAGGGTTCCAATACCCTCTTCTGATCTCTAAGGGCACAGGCAAACCTGTGGTGCACATGTAAGCATACAGGAAACACACACAGGTGTGCTCTTGTACACGAGAACATGCACACACAGCCAAGGATTCCTCCCACCTGTGAAGCCGCTTGGTAGAGCCTAGAGGCCCGAGGTAGCAAATCTGCAGGGGGCCTTGCCACCACCAACTGGTTTTAATTCTGATGGGGGGAACATGCTACTGGGCTGAGGACTTGTTGAGCTGTGCTTTTCAGGACATGTTGATCCCTGCCCCCCCAGCTCCCTGGAAAGGGGGAGAGGAGCCAGCTCCTCAGTAGGTGTGGAAACAGAGCCCGAGACATGGGGAAAATTGGCATCCTGGACTGTTCCCTGGTCTTTGTAATCTCATTTATTTCTTGGCATCAGCTCAAGGCTGAGAGGAAGGCTCAGATGCAGGGATCTGGAAATTACCAACTATAACCTTCTTCTTCCACAGGTCCTGACACTAGGGCCCAGTGCAGGGCCTTTGAGGACAGAGTAAGCCCAGAACTGAGCAGACAGCACTGCCTTGCATAAGAAGGTGGAAGGACAGAGAGGAGGCCAGTCTTGGAGACTGGCATGAGGTGGGGAGGGAGGCTCTTTATCCTGTGTGGCTTCTCTAGGTGGCCGAGGAAGTTAACCTGCTCTGTGTCTGCCCTTTACCTGCAGGGGGTCTCTGGTTCCTGCCCCGCATCCCCTCCCTTCATGGGTGAGAAGGCTTTGGATTCCCCGTCTCTCAGTACTGACAGCTTTAGTTCCTGTTCAAGTGGGTCTGTCCCCCTCCTACTTCCTTGTGCTCCACTTCACCGCCAAAGCCAGAAGAAACTCCGGACACCATCAACAACTCTCCTTGTGGGGTTTCCTAGACCCAGGCGCGAGCCTCGATGAAGAAACACGCTTTTGGTGTCGCCACTTGGCCCTGCGGTTCTTGAACCAGACCTGAGGAGGAGGAAGACCAGGACAACTCAGGCCCCAAGGACCTACCTACCATCCAAAGAACCTTGGAAGGACTAATAGGTGGGCCAGGATGTAGGCTTCACCATGGAGGTGTAGGTGAATGGATCCGTGACACCGCCTTCCCTCACACACAGAAGAAAAGGACCAAGACTTACTATTTTCCTAGTCTCCCCAGACTGAGCAAGCAACCAAGCTCTCTCTGTCTCTGTCTCTCTGTCTCTCTGTGTCTCTCCCCCACCCCATCTCCCCACTCTTTCTCTCTTGTGTAACCGTGTGACCGTGCAACCTAGGTGGCTTCTCACTATGTGAGGAGAAAGACTGATGAACTCACGATCCTCCTGCCTCCATCTCCCCAAGTGTTGGGATTACAGATGCATGCCATTAAGCACTATGCCTGGCTAGTTATGCACATTTCTTAACTTTCTCACATCTGGGGCAGGAACAAACGCGTATTTCTTCACCATGGGAAACTGGGGAGGCGGACAAAGTCAGAGAGAACGACTCTTGACACCTCCCAGTTCCAGCGACATCCAAATAGTATGTTGGAAGAACTGGCCCCGCGCCCCTATCGAGTGATCATGGGGTGGGGCTGGGAGGTCTCCCTCCAGTGTAGAAGCCTACAGGTGAAGCACCGTCGGAAGGTAGGTCTTTGAAAGAGAAGAGGTGGCGCTGGAGTTGGTCTCCAGGCTGCGGGCGGAAAACCCACCTCCACGCGCTCCTCCCGCAGGCGGATGCGGACTGCCAAGCGTTCGCGCGTGCCTACGTCGGGATACTGGTTCTGTACGAAGAGTGCCTCGAGCGCCTGCAGCTGCTCCTCACTGAAGATGGTACGGTGGCGCCGCGTGCGCCGCTGCGGGCCGGGGCCGCTTGTGCCAGTCAGCGCCGGAGATCCTGCGCTCGGCGCCGTCAAGAGGGAGGGCGACGCGGGCGCCAGCCTCAGTGGCCACCCTAGCCTCAAGCCTACGGGGCGGGCGGGACGGGGCGGGGCAGGGGGTGCGGTCAGGCGTGGGGTTAGGGTTAGGTTGGGAGCCCGGCTCGCCCCGCTGGCCGCCCTGAGAGATCCCCGTCTAGCCTTACCACTCCGCGCACTCACCCGGCCCGGACGCGGTCTCCGGGGTTCCGCGGGGCGCGGCGCGCGGGTTGCAGCAGCAGCAGCAGGCGCAGGGAGCAGCGGGGGCCGGGGCTTCGGGTTCGTCTGGCTCGGCGGGGTTCCGACCACCGACGGGCTGCGGTGGCCGCGCCACGGGCCTGCGCTCGGGCAGACTAGAGAGGATGTGCTCGATGGAGAAAGGGCAGGGTCGCCCGGGGTCCCTGTGGCTCGCCGCACTGCCTGCAGTCGCCATGCCCGCGGGCGGCCGGCGCAAGAGGCGGAATATATACATAGGGGGGTGGGAGGTGCGGTAATCCCCAGACCGGCGCCGCGTTCGCGCGTGCTAATCCCGTCGCCAGTCCTCAGAGAGCTAATCCCCGGCCACGGAGGAGGGCGAGCCCCTCCATCAGAGTACAGGGGGCTGCATTGCGAAGAGAGAGCCTTGCTCTCGGCCACGTACAGAGCGGGAGGAAAAGAAAGGGCTCAGGAGCCCACCTTCTATATCTCCTCTGGCATTGCCAGGAGATATGCCAAAACCCTGGAAACCTCTAACTCACAGGGATCCGCCACCGCTCTGCCCCTGACTTCCTTAGTTCTGTCGCTACCCTTGAAACTGGAGATTACTGGAATGAAGATTTCTAGCTCCCCTACTTCCTTGAGCTCAGAACCTTTGTCAGTAGGATAACCCCACTTGGCAGCTCTTGCCCACTTTGAAGCCCCGGTCTGAACCTCCTGTAGAAAAAAAAAATACCATCTCCAGAGTGGGAAGCTGAGGCTGACTTCCAACGCTTAAAGATTCTCTTGCTTGTCTCCTGAGTGCCGGGATCAAAGGCACGAGCCGCCAAGTCTGTGCCTTCTTTCTAGAGTTGAGAAGGTTTTCCTAGTCCTTTCTAGGGCTCGTTACTCTTGTTATCTCCTGTCTTAGAAGGTTCCCAAGGCCTTTGCCCGGCTCTGTGGTACATCGACAGTTCTCCCACAACCACTTTGTCTAAGAGCTGTTTCACGTGCCCCTGCCCTACCTTTTGCCCAGGCCAGTTCTGCTCTGTCTGTCCGCTATTCTTTCCAACCCCGAGCAAATACTTGGCCCTATTTACGTCATTCTCAATTGTGAAGCTTTGGACCTCTGGCCCTTTGTTTAAGACACATCGCTCTTGATCTCTGAAGGTATGTTGTGCGTCTTGCAGGACAGAGCACCAGACTGCCTCACTTTTACTAAGCTCCGTGGCTCATCTAATGTCATAATACTGATCAACTATCTCTTCCCAAGGGGACAAATGTTGAGAATGGTGGGCCAAGTCTATAGTCGCAGGATTCCAGGGGCTCCAGAGCTGAGACAAGAGGATTACTGGGAGGGAAAGGCCAGTCTGGTGATATCTGGTTTTCGTTTTTTAAAAGCCTGGTATGGTGGTACCTTTAATCCCAGCATTTGAGAAGCAGAGACAGACATATCTTTGTGAGTTCCTGGCCAGTCATAGCTACATGGCAAGACCCTGTCTCAAAAATAAAATTATTTGTTCTTAGGGTTTAGGCAGTTACTGGGTGTGAGGAGGGCCCAGGAATGTTAGCTACCACGGTAGGCAGCATACTCAGTCACCCATCTCCCACACTGCCAAGTCCTCTTGTAAGTTCTTCTGTTGACTGCACTCTAGTACCAGTGACAACTCTGTGAAGTTGAAGTGATGGACATTGCTGGCTCCTCTCTGTCACGAGAGTCCCAGAATGTGTTCATATGAAAGGCTTCCCTAAGTAGTTAGCACTGCTAACTCCGTGTGACCTTTCAGCCTGTCTCCTGGTTACAGAATGGCTGCCACAGCCCCCAGAACTCCTATGTGTTCCTTTGGTTGTAGAAACCTTGTCTAGCAGAACTTCATGTAGAACCATATAGAACACCTGTGCCTAAGCCCACCACAATGCCCAGGGGTGTGAGGCGGCCAACTACTCACTCAAACTGGAGTTCTGCTTAGAATGGGACAGCAAGGCCAGGGGCCAGGAAGGCCTCTGTGATATCTTCCTCTTTCCCTGCCCATGGCCTTGCTTCCTTTCTCTTGTATTTCTCTCCCTGTAGCAAGACGACATGGTGCTCTGCCAAGGCCGTGCCCTTGGGGACTTCTCCCTCAATGCTGCCATTGAGGACCACGTTGAGGTGAGCCAGTCCCTGTGCAGGTAGCAGGTATGTGTTCACGTGGCTCATTTGTGTCTTCTGAATTTGCTTAGAGCTGATTGGGGCAATGCCATTGTGTGTGTGTGTGTGTGTGTGTGTGTGTGTGTGTGTGTGTGTGTGTGTGTGAGAGAGAGAGAGAGAGAGAGAGAGAGAGAGAGAGAGAGAGAGAGAGAGATAGTGTCTTGTAAACTATTTCTGAAAGTATCAAGCAGACAAGCATCTACTTTCCCCAAGTGGGGAACCAGTGATAGCCTAAGTAAGAACACTACCGGTCTAACTTGGTAGGGTTACTGAGAATATGGTTGAGGGTTTACCTACAACAACAGAAATGACTCAAAGACAGCTGTGTCACTGTGGTGGATTGAGTGACACTGGCCCCCAAGGGCTCAGATGTTTTATTGATCCCAGTAGGTGGCACTGTTTGCATAGGCTTAGGAGGTGTGGCCTTGGTGAAGGATTAACATCACTGAGCCGAGGGTTTTGAGGTTTAAAAGCTGTGATAGGAATGAATTCTTATTCCTCTAAAACTGTAAGCCCACAAACCCTCCTTCGGTAATTTGCCCCACCATGTTTTATCACAGTAATAGACAAATAACTAATGCAGTGACTAAATGTCCTGTCCTGCATGGGTGACAGCTCTTAAAAGCTGCAGGCAGCTGGTCTTTCTTTGGTTTCAGATGCAAGACAAGGGACCAAAGCAGACCTAGCCTCCAGGTTCTCCCAGAATCCCCCAGTCCCTACCAGGCAAACCCTGCCCCCAAAGGGAGTGGGAGGAGGGCTGTCACTGTGCCCTTCCCCTAGAGGGAAGGTTCCTCTCTATGTAATTCAGAGATGGCCTCTGCTCATGAACATTCTCTCTCTCTCTCTCTCTCTCTCTCTCTCTCTCTCTCTCTCTCTCTCCCTCTTTCCTTCCAGCCTTCCCTCCCTCCTCTCTCCTTTCTCTGCACTCCAGCCTCTTTCTCTCTTTCTCTCTCCCTACCTTATTACCCTTTCCTCATGGTGACTTCCCTGGCCTTTGGGGGCCAGTGAACTCACCCACCTGAGAGCAGTTTCTCAAATGAACCTGCCTCTAATATAATCTAATCTGGCTTGAATTGGCTCATTTCAGTGGTGGAGAAATAACCTATTAGTCATGTCTGTTTTCTCAGCGGCTCTTACTGCTTCTACCACAATGGGTAGGGAGAGGTCTTGTGAATCTGGTTAGTTTCAGCAACTTCCTGAGATTCTTAAATTGCTTCCTCCCTTCGTCTTAACAAGGTTCCCTTTGAAATGTCCCCCTTTAGAACTTCCTAAGTCCCAACAAGACCTTGGAAGACACTGCTGAACAACAAGAAAAGAACAAAAATATTTTAAAAATTGAATAAACCGAATTTATTTTGTCTTTGGTTGTGTATGTTGGTGGTGCCATAGCTAAGAAGGCACTGCTATATCCAAGACTTACTGCTAGGGGATGGGGATCTACTTCAGATGGGAGAGTACTTGTTCAGAATTCACGAAGCCCTGGGTTCCAGGAGCGGAAATTGGGGCAGGGGTATTGCAGCCTATAGTTTTATAAGCTTTATGCTTTACAACTCTTACATTGATCCATTTAAGTTAAGTTTTGTAAATAATGTAAGATATGATTTAATACCACCTTCCATCTCTGTCTATGTGGTGGGGATAGAACCCATGGCCTTGACCACTAAGATATATGCCTACCCCACCCCCAACCCACGGTTCAACCCTTTTCTTTTGTGTGGGTCTATGCTTTGTGTTTTTGGGTGTTTTGCTGTTATTTTGAGCCAGGGACTCAGGTATCCCAACCTGGCCTCAAGCTCACTGTGTATCTGAGGATGACTATGAACTCTTGGGAGTACTAGGAATACATACATGTGCCCCACATCTCACCAGGATCACACACATGTGCCCCTCATCTCACGCCAGCACCATATGTTAACAAGCTTATTCTTTCCCTATTGAGTTTTGTACTTCTGTGAAGAATCAATTGACCTCAGGTGCAAAGCACATCGATTTATTTGTTGGCCACGTGGAATAGAACCTTGGGCCTCATGCATTCTAGGCAAGCATCCACCACAGAGCTGCAGCCCTCACCTGTGAAGCTCCTTATTGCAATTCTACTCTATCAAGCTACCGCTTTACTTTTTAAAACAATGGTTTTATCGCTTATTTTTATTTTTATGTGTGTGGGCATTTTGCTGGCAGCCTTGTTCATGTAGCCCATCTGTGCAGTGCTTGAAGAGGTTAGAAGACATTGAACCACCTGGAAGTGGAGATACAAGCAGTTGTAAGGTACCATGTCGGTGCTGGGAATGGAACCTGGGTCCTGTGGAGGAGCTGTAAGTCCTTTCCAGTCCATGTATGTTTATTCTCATGCTAGTATTATGCTGCCCGTTTTTCAATACTGGAGAACGAACCTAGAGTCTTATGATGTGGAGGCAGGTGCTCCTTCACTGAGAAGAGGCAGGTGCTCCTTCACTGAGGAGAGGCAGGTGCTCCTTCACTGAGAAGAGGCAGGTGCTCCTTCACTGGTGTGAGGCAGATGCTCCTTCACTGGTGTGAGGCAGGTGCTCCTTCACTGAGGTGAGGCAGGTGCTCCTTCACTGGTGTGAGGCAGGTGCTCCTTCACTGAGGTGAGGCAGGTGCTCCTTCACTGATGAGAGGCAGGTGCTCCTTCACTGGTGTGAGGCAGGTGCTCCTTCACTGAGGAGAGGCAGGTGCTCCTTCACTGAGGAGAGGCAGGTGCTCCTTCACTGAGGTGAGGCAGGTGCTCCTTCACTGATGAGAGGCAGGTGCTCCTTCACTGAGGAGAGGCAGGTGCTCCTTCACTGAGGAGAGGCAGGTGCTCCTTCACTGGTGTGAGGTAGGTGCTCCTTCACTGAAGAGAGGCAGGTGCTCCATCACTGGTGTGAGGTAGGTGCTCCTTCACTGAGGAGAGGCAGGTGCTCCATCACTGGTGTAAGGCAGGTGCTCCATCACTGTGTGAGGTAGGTGCTCCTTCACTGAGGAGAGGCAGGTGCTCCTTCACTGGTGTGAGGCAGGTGCTCCTTCACTGGTGTGAGGCAGGTGCTCCTTCACTGAGGAGAGGCAGGTGCTCCTTCACTGAGGAGAGGCAGGTGCTCCATCACTGGTGTGAGGCAGGTGCTCCTTCACTGAGGTGGTACTTCAGGTGCAGGTGCTCCTTCACTGAGGGCTCCTTCACTGGTGTGAGGCAGGTGCTCCTTCACTGAGGAGAGGCAGGTGCTCCTTCACTGAGGAGAGGCAGGGCTCCTTCACTGTGAGGCAGGTGCTCCTTCACTGAGGAGAGGCGGGTGCTCCTTCACTGAACTGCATTTCCAGCCCTCTTTTTTGTTACTTGTGGTCCATGTCTGGCCAGAGCATTTGGGTTCTTGTGATCTAATTCGAGTAACTAAAACAAAGGTACATGCAGATTGCAAAGTAGTGAGGACATTTTATTGAAAAGCAATAATACAGATCGGATATGCTGTAAACAGCAGCAGGCCACCTGAGTGAGAGGCTCCTCAAGACCAGGTTGTTGTTTGGAGCCTCCATAAAAGGAAGGACTGGTTGTAGAGACATCGTGAGGGTGGTTTTCTGCTTTGATTGCAGGGTTCGGAGTATGAGATCTTCTCTACTGCTAAAAGTAAATCTGTCTGCTTAGTATGGTGGTGCACACCTTTAATCCCAGCAATCAGGAGGCAGAGGCAGGCAGATCTCCAAACTGGAGGCCAGCCTGGTCTACAGAGTGAGTTCCAGGGCAGCCAGAACTGTACAGAGAAACTCTTCTTGAAAAACCAACCAAACAAACAAATGTGCCTTATGACCAGCTATACCACTTCTTGGTGTATGCCCACCGAACACTACTCCAGAGACACCTGCTCAGCCCTGGTCACTGCTGCTCTGTTCACAGTGGGTGGGGAACGGAAACAAACTAAATATCCTCCAGCTGATGGAGGGCAATGAAAATGTGGCACACAAATGCCATGGAATACTAGTCAGCTATAAAGAAAACTAAAATGATGAAATTTGCAGGATGGAACTAGATAACGTATCTGTTGAGTGAGGTAACCCAGGGACTAAGAGAGAGAAGCATTGCATGTTCTCTTGAATCTCACCGTAGCTTCCTAGAAGTTTCAGAGCTGAGTCTATAGCCTGAGGAACTTCAGAACCAGTAACTAAAACCAGACTGTGGTGGGGGTGCAGTAGAGGGGAATAGCAGGACATAAGTGATTTCGAGGGAGGAGTGGGAAAACAATGCTTTGGTTAGGGAGAGACAGATTAAAACAGAGATTATGAAAAAGTTAAAAGGAATAATATTATTATTGACCTACCTAAAAGAAATGTAGTACACATAAGTCTGTGTATACACATGAGTCTGTGTATACATATGTCTGTGTATACACATAAGTCTGTGTATACATATCATATACGTATATATGAAAAATTTCCCACCTGGACTGACAATGCTCCCCTCATCCCCCAGAGCCATAGACTATTTAATCAAACTCCAACACCAGGCATAAGGAATGATCTTTTGAGGTGTAGATCAGGGTTATCCAAGAAGGTTATGCCAGAAGTTAAAGGTAAGTCCCTACAGCTGATGACACCATGTACTCTGGACACAGGTCCCAGAGGATGCGAAGTGGAACTGTCCTGAAAGCCTCCTCCCTGAGGACTAACTTTCACGACACCATAGTGAGACTTACAAGCTTGGAGGAGGGGCACAACAATTAATAGTCTTACCCAGCTATGATGCCTGTGGACAAAAGCAGCAACCAGCGTGGCATGATGTCCCTAAGGGGACAGGCGTGGCACTCACACTGTGGTAGTAACCAACAGCTCTCAAATAACACTGGTGAAGTCATGAACCCTGGAGGAGAACCCACAGCCACCATTACTAAACGGATGGGGAAACAGGAAAGCAGTGCAAAGGAAGAGTTGTAATACTTTATCTCATGGGTCACCCCGCCATAAAAGGTGCCATGCACGCTGGCATTGTGATGCAGGCCTGTTGGACCCTCCTGGGCCCCTGTTATCCTAGTATGTGGGAGCTGGAGACAGGGGGATCACGTTTCTCCATCTGTTGAGCATCTCTTTCCCCTGGAAAGAACTGAGTCCCATTAGCATCGTTGACTTTTAGCACAAAGACCCTCTTTTGATATTTCTTGAAGCTCATGGCTTTGCTTACCTAAGAGTGCCTTTATTCCACCTTTACTCCGGAAGGATCTCTTTTGCTGTTAATGGATTCCTGGGTGTGTGGCGTTTCCCCCACCCTGTAAATATGCTTCTATTCCACCAGGAGGGGGGCTTGCTTGCTTGTTTGGGGACAGGTTCTCACGTATCCCAAGATGACCTTATAGAGATTATTTATGTAGGAGAATGATCTTGAGAACATGTCTCAAAAAGGGAAGGAAAAATTACACATGCACACATGCACACACACCCATCAGTTCTGTACTGATGTGTACAGACGTGGCGGCCAACATCCCTACTCTCAGAACGTATGAGACAGAGCTGGAGGGTCAGGAGTTCACAGTCATTCTTAGTTATATAGTCAGTTTGAAGTTAGCCTGAACCACAATGAATTCCAATTGCAAAAACAAACAAAACCTAGAAATACCTTGGTGGAGCTGGGTGTGGTGCTGAGGCTCCCAGTACTCAGAGGAAGAGGCAGGCAGACCTTTCCAAATCTGAGGGAAGCATGGTCTTCCATAGTGAGCTCCATGCCAGCCAAGGCTACATAGTGAGACCATGTCTCAATGAAATGAAATGGAATGGAGTGAAATGAAATGGGACTGTGATATAGCTTACTGCTGGAGTGCAAGCAGGAGGACCCAGGTCCCAGTCCCCACACTGCTGTGCAGTACAGGTTGTGTCTTTAGTATTACTACCTTTTACCCGAAGCGTTATTATCTGTAAGTGAACTGTAAAGGGTAAGGTGTTACATCGTAATTCCTGTAGATACCAGTTAAAAAAAAAAAGTGGTATAGCTAATAGAGAAACTAAAATGGCCGGGACAGATGACACATGCCAGTAGTCCCACTACTCCAGAGACGGAGACAGGAGGATCATTCAAGCCCAGGAGCTTAGAGCCAGCCTGGGTAACATTGCAAGACTGTCAAAAGGAAAGGGGAAGCAGAATGGGCTGGGGTGTAGCTCAGTGGTGGTGTAGCTCAGTGGTGGAGTCTTTGCCTTCCATGAACAAGGCCTTGGGTTTGGTCCTGAGCACCATAAAAAGAAGAGAGAGGAAACTGAAAGAAAGAAAAGTGAAGTGGGTTTGCTGTGTTAAAACAACTCAAGGGGCTGAGAGGTGGCCCACTTGCTGCTCTTGCTAAGGGTCTGGGCTAGGTTTCCAGCACCCACTTGGTAGCTCATAGCCACCTGTGCAATCCCAGAGGGTTGGACACCCTTTTCTGGTCACCATTGGCACTCCATGAACATGGCCTACAGGCCATGCAAACTCTGGTACACACACACACACACACACACACACACACACACACACACACACATATATACACACACATATATATATATACATATATGTGTGTATATATGTGTGTGTGTATATATATATATTTTTTTTAATCCTGAAAGTAAATCAAGATGAGGTAGGAAGAGAGAAATAAGGAAATAAACCCCTAAATGAGGAAAATCCACAGAAAGGCAGAATAATAGGCCTGATTCAGCTACATTAATGCTTGCATTAAAGTTGAGAGGTGCAGAGATGGCTCAGTGTTGAGGAACACTTGCTGCTCTTGCAGAGGGCCAGAGTTTGTAGCCGAGGGCCAACGTAGTGACTCACGGCTGCGTATGATTCCGGCCCTAGAGGATGAGACACTCTTTTCAGGACACCAGGACACACATGGAGCACACTCATACTCTCAGACACACACTCTTAGCATAACATAAACAAATCTTTAAAGTTGATTGAACATGTTGTGGTGGTTAGAATATGCTTTGAGTTACCCCCAAATCCCTGTGCTGAGAATTTGTTCTCCAGGACATTGGTGCTGAAAGATTGTGGGCTCCTCAATCATTGGGACCTAGTGGGAGGTTTTTATCTCATTAAAATGACTTCCTGTCCACAGCTTTTGCTATCTGCTATCTATTCAGACATCCTCACCAGAACTAAGCCAGAGCCGAGGCCATCACTTGACCATCCAAAGTGGTGGGCTAAATAAACCTTCTGGGGTATGGTAGAGCACACTTAACCCCAGCACTTGGAAAGTAGAGACAGGTGGATCTCTTAGTTCAAGGCCAGGCTCGTCTGTAGAGCAAGTTCTGGGACACTCAGGGCTACACAGAGAAACCCTTTCTTGGAAAACCAGAGCAAACCAACCAACTAACCAAATCTTTCTTCTTCCTCCCCCTTCTTCCCTCCCCCCTCTCCTTTTCCCTCTCCTCCTCCTCTCTCTCCTCCCTTCTCACCCTCCCCTCTTCTCTTCCTTCCCTCATCTCCTCCCCCTTCCTTCCCTCTCTCCTCCCTCTCCCTCTTTTTGTTTGTACTTCTTTTGTTTCTGTTTAATGTGCTCTGGTGATCCCATCAAAGCACACTCCTTGCCACCCACTTGGTTTGTGTTTTGAGACAAGTCTTACTATTGAAACCTAAACTGGTCCCACACCACACAACCAAGGCTGGCCTTGAACTTGATCCCTCTTACCTCCAGTTCTCGAATGCTAAGATTACAGTCAACTGGCTCAAGTTGACGTTTTGTTTTTAAAATGTAAGACCTAGCTAGGAGGGATTTACTTTTAAGAGAAAGCCACCGATGAGCTAAAAAGGAAGATAATGAATAGACACATAGCATGCCTAGAAAAGCTAGATGCTCCTTACCCCAGTACCCATGAGTCACAGGCAGGCGACTCTGTTTCAAAAAGACAGGGGAGGGGGACGGAGACAGAGACAGAGACAGAGATACAGAGAAAGATTAAGAAGAAAAGAAAGGAAAAAGGATTGGGCAATGGTGTAGAGCACAGAGCATTTAGCATATCCAGTAAGATCTCATCCTAGCTAATCTTAACTGCAGCTACAAAGGCCATATCTGCAACTTCAGCGGTCTCTGGGGTTAGGGTTTTAATACGCCTCTTTGAGGACTGCACAAATGCAGGTATACTGCAAATCCTGACTTTCCCAGGAATTCTGCACGTTTAGTGTTCAACGACCTGTTCTCTCGGGAAGTTTCTTTGATCTAAGACTACTGACAGAATTGATTAGTCACTCTGGGGAGAACAGGGCTAGCTGATAGAACAGAGGAGGGAGACAACAATTAAGCGGAAGGCGTTCTCAGGACCAGTCTCCAGACAGAAGTCCTTGGGCTTCATCTGTGACCCACTCTGAAATCAGAGCCAGCCTTTGGGGGGGTCTGTAGAGTCATAGCTAGTTCTGTTCAGGGTTTGGGTGGTTCTTATTCAGATAATGACCCAAGGTCAGCAGCAACCCTCAGGAGCCGGAGGGCTGATGAGTCAGCTCTGGACAGAGCCACAGTACACATCCTCCTCCTTGGTATGGCCTGGCTTTTTTTTTTTTTTTTTTTTTACACACCAGTAAATTAACATGTCAGCTCTTGTTTACCTTAGTAAATACACACTTGTCTACCCATGTGGAGAGCACCCCATCTACATGTCTTGGAAAACTCTCATGTATCCTTGCAGCTGCCAACCCCTCACCCCTAGGACTTCGCTTAACCCTCTTCCAGCCCTAACCTTATCAATACCATTTCAGCCATCTCTGCCATCTGCCCTTTTCTTTGATGAATGATTTTTTGTTTTGTTTTACTTGTTTAGCTTTATTTTTTTTTTTGAGACGAGGTCTTGTATAGCCCAAGTGGGTCTTGAATTCACCATGTAGCTTACTAACCTTCTAGATTTTCCTGCCTCTACCTCCCAAGGACTGGGATAGAGTCGGAGCCAACATGCCAGCCCAGGAATAGCCTCCCACTCCATTTCCAGCCGCTTCCTCTCCTAACCCCATGCTTCAAGAATGGTGATTCTACCCACACAAGTCCCATCCTGAGGCTTCCTTGCTTTGAACCCCCACTACCAGTAGTCCAGCACTCTCCACCTCTCCTACCCACAGGTTTCTCTTCACTCTCAGCTGCCCAAGCCTCCAGCGTGCAGACCTCATGTCTAACCTAGCTCTTTGAAGCCAAATCCCACAGCCTTGCTGGCCTTTACAATGGCCCCTTCCTGGAACTGTCAGTCACCCCTCTTCTTAGTACTCCACTAGGGACAAGTCCAACAGTGCCTGTCTGTCACCCTTCCTTTTCCCAGTCTGAAGAGAGCATACTGTTTTCAGCATCATCCCTGCCCAAAGAGGACAGATGAGAGGACCCTACAACTGACAAGCTCCAGGTTCTCGACAGGCAGAGGTTGAGCAGGCAAGGGCAAATAAAGCCAAAGCCAAGGTCTTGAAAGTGCAATGGTGAGGCTGGAGGTGGGGTGGACCCCCTTGCACTCCAAACATTCAGAGCTGGGGAAGATGGATTGGAGATGTCTGAAGAAGCCAGGACCCACGATGCCTTCTCCTGGGCCTCGCTGCCCCTCCCCTTGTCCCGTAGGACTCGGGCGTCCCCCTCTCCTTGTTGTCCTCATTCGCTAGCTGGTTTGGACCAGGCCATCAGGATTCCCCTGATTGCATTCTTTCATGCCAGTGCCTTTTCTACAGCAAACGTCTGCTAATGCCTCCTTTATCACAGAATTAGGGGATTTGGGGCCGATTGCACAAAGGGTCCTCGATAGCGCGGTAATCAAACGCCAATCGGCCCCATCTCAGGCAGGCAGGGGAAGAAAGCGAGCACCGGGGATTAGCACGGGTTCGCTGCCAGGCGGGGCCGAGATAGCATCGGCGCGGCTGCAGGCGAAGCTTCGGGAAGGGCTTCAGCAGGCCGCGGAGAAAGGCCGGCTTAGCGCCTCGCACCGAGGATTCTGAAACCATTAGAGGGGATTAACACCCAGGTTAATCTGCTTTGGCCGCTCAATTGTCACAAGCAGGGAACATTCCTGAGCTGGACAGACCTGGGGCCAGCTAACGGGTCTCAGTTTCCCCAGTTGTTCAGAGGCAGATCCCAAAGTGCCAGATGGGGTGGATCTGGGCAGCTGCGGAGTGTGAAACCTGACTAGTCTTTTGTTCAGTGCCATCCCTTTCTGGGGACCAGCAGGGTATACAACATACTTACTGCCTCTGCCCTTTTCAGGTAAAAGGAAGAACATTTCTTGCCCCTTTATGTACCCACTCCGCAATGAGGCTCCAGTTTTCCTAGTTGGGCTCCCCAGGAAGGTGCACATACCTCCCATTGTGCAGCTCTTCTCATCTGATCAATGAGGTTGGCCCATAGTAGACGGGGCCAGGCATGTAGCAGGTCCAGCAATGCAGCCTGTATACACTGCTGCCTTCCATAGAAATATAACTTCCTTCTGCAGCTACGACATGACACAGAGCAGGGTACTCAGAGATGTGCCTGCACCTGGTCTCCTTCCCCATGGAAATACAAACACTGTGCCTCTGATAAACCCACAATTGCAATAGGAGCCTGGACTGGAGCAAGCCAGGTAGGGAGGATGTGGAGACCAGCACAAGAAATAAGTGAAGCTCTTTGGTCCCCAACCTGTACCCCAATCAGCACTGGACCATTAAGATCCAGAGGAAGGCAACGATATGCTGTTTTTCTTCCTTCGTTTAATAGTGAGCAATAAGTTTCCAACCTAGTCTCTGTAGAGGGAACACTGAGGAAGAGTCACATTGTCATCAGTGAGTTTGGATATGAACGCACAGGAAGACAAACAGATGAGAGAGTAGTTCAGGAAAATGATTAAGTTCCTGACCTGCACATGGATTACACAGGACCTTATGGGCAGTTAAAACCATAGGGCATATATGGAGAACCACAAAGCATGGTCCAGAAGGAAGGAACCACAGGGGGCGGAACTCTGGGACTTGGTGGGGAGTGTCCCCTCAAACTGAGCGGTTAGGAATTGCCAGGGGCTTCGTCAGGCTCTGGAGAGTAGACTGTGGCAGCTGAGCAGGCCAGTGTGGTCGGGCTTGCAAGCGAGCGCGGGAAAATCTAAGGACCGGGAGTGTCCGCGAGGTGCCTCCAGATTAGACTGGCGGCGGAGAGTGAAACTGAAGGCTACGGTAATCAGATCTATTGCAATTCCTGCACCCAGGGCCGCCGGCAGAGCGCGTGCGCGGCCCCTGGCTACGGGCGCGTCCTTGTGATGTCATCAACAAGCGCCGCTTGGCTTATTAGCTGGCTTGCTCCGGTTTGGGGTGAAGTGCTTCTGTCTTGGAGGCCGTGTTTCCCTTACTCCGGTGTTTCCAAGGCCTTGGAGAGCGCTAGGTAGCGTTTCTTCCAGAAGTGAACTCCCGGAAACCTCGCTCGCACACTAGACGGTCTGTGCTCTCCATGGTGCACGTCAAGGCGGGCACAGCCCGTCTCTTGTGTTCTGCTCCGTCCGGGTCAGCTTTTGGATCATGGGAGCAGGCGTTTTGTTTTTCCTATTTAGAGCACCGGGAGAATCTCCCAGACACCCGAGGAGCTGGTCACTTGAGGTGCTGTCTTGGTGGAGAGGTCCTGGCACGTGGCCAACTGGTGTAGGTCTGTGTGGGCCTTTGTGCAGGCTGGCCAGAGAGCCTGAGCTGTCCCCTACGAGTCAGTGCTTGAAAACTTCCCCGAAGCGTGGGAGCGCTAGGAGGCCGTGCTGCTCTGCTAGTCAGGCTAATAAGGTAGGCATTTCAGCAAGGCTGAGGACCGAAGGGTGGTTTGTTCCTGGGGTCACTTAAGATAATGCCTTTGGAGCATAGGGTACTTAGGCAGTAGCTTCCAAGTTAAGCGTCACCTTGGAAGATAGAATGTGGTGGAGAGGTGGCTAGCCTCCACTGAGAAGACAAATGTGACAACGGTGTTAAAGGCCATGTTGGGGATTCAGGGATCGCCACAAACAGATCAGAAGGGAGAATGCTCAGTATTGCCAGGAGAGATGTGATAAGTTACAGGGCCATGCTCTCCAATGCTGCTTCCACTGTCCTTTTAGGAGATGTAGTGCCAGTATCTCCATTCATTGTCTCCTGTCTAGGACCTCGTGGTCCCCAGTCTTGAGGCCACGAGTTCCTCAGACTCTAACTCTGTGCTGTATACCTACGAATTTATAAGTCCAGGAATCTGTGAAACAGGAAATTAAAAGCCAGCAAGGAAAATGTTGAAATCATAAACCGAGACTGTTTTCTTTCTGAGTTCTGGGATACAACGTGAAAGCAAGAATTCTTTTATTTGCCTAAAACGAGACAGTCCCTGGGCTGGGGCATGGCTCAGACTCTTTGAATCTCTTAGTTTTCTACTTTGTATTTTTTTTTTCTCTCAGGAAACAAGCATTTTTCCAAAGTGTGGCTTCTTTGAATTATAATTGTGATTTGCCATTTCATCACCTTCACAGGGGCACACATAGAAAATACCAGGGGCCACCCATACAGCTGTAAGAGAAGCTTCACAGAATTTAGAATGGGACAGGAGACATCAGTTTGGGGTCCAGCACTGTTCCTCTGTCTAAGCACTGTCCTCACTCTGGGGCTATTGTTCCTCCTGGCACAATTCTATGAGGATTGTGTGCCTCTGCAAACTTAGTCACCTTCTGGGATTCTTCCCTAGATAAACTCTGTCTGCCTCCAGGATTTTAAGAACAGGTAAAGTTCTGTAAGTTGCATTTGTTCTGCAAAGCATCTTGATCAAAGACCCACATCACATAATCTGCTTCCACTGCTACCCAGAGAGGCAGTGGCCCCAGCAAGATCTGGGGACAGTCAAGGGCCATCAGGTATAGCTATGGGTTCCTCCTATGAAGGGTATGGGCCTCTATAAGTACAGTGACTGATGATATTACTGTGACCAGAGGAGGATATAGGAACTCGTCTGGGGCAGTTGCTAGCCTTTTCCTGTCTCAGTAGCATCAAGCACCTGGGGAAACTACAAGCCACTTCCTGCAACTCAAGAAAAGCAACCCTTGTGAGGTTTCCAGGTGCCAAGTTCCTCCCTACAGGAGTCATTTTAGATACGCAGCCTAGTGGTGTGTATTCTTTTAACCCTATTTCTCAGATTAGGGAATTGAGGTTAGGTAACTTGCCCAAGGTCATGCAGAAAATGTGGGCGGGAGGAGTAGAGCAGGACTTTCATCCTTCTCAGGTGCTTCTTGGGTGTGGACTTCAAGGCTAGTGCCACTTTACCACCACAGCCAAGGCGGAGGAGTCTGAAAGTGGCCTGGGCCTAAGAGACGGGAAGCCTGTGCCAGGTCTATATAGCAGGGGCAACCCACTGGTGGAGGTAGAAGTAGGCTCTGTTGCTTGGGGGTGAGGGCACCTTTCTCTGTTGAGGACTGGGATAGCCGTGACCACTGAGATCAGTCTACCTAAGTTCTACTGAAGGCTTCCACACCATATCCATCTCTTATCTACTTTGCACTGACTTCTCACCTATCATGTGTTCCACCTAGAATTCACGGCTATTTCCACCTCATCTGCCAGGCTCCCCAAAGGCCCCGGCCTACAGGGATGCTTATTCTGTCAAGTGTTCCCCAGCTCTGGACAAAGGGCTTGCCACTCCCATCCCCCTTCCCTAGCTTCCAGGCAGGAAGCTGCCTTTCCTAGCATAGCTGGGAGTACACTGGCCCTGTCCATTGGGTTCCTACTCTTAGCCCATGGTTATGGCAGAAGGGGTCAGGGTCAGGGCCAGTGACTTTACTTCAGCTATATAGCTGCCAGCCTCGAATTGCCTCTTATCTGTGCCTGGCAAGGGACTTCCAGGTATAGGTATTCCATTAGAATACCTGCTAATGCTCAGGGGCAGGGAGCAAGGCACCAAGATGTTCCCTGGCCTTAGGGACCCATCCCTGCACAATAGCTGTGTCCTCCCTACCACCTCAGCTGTTCATAACCTTAAGGGAGCACAGAGTCAGTGTTTCCATGCCTCAGCCCTGAGCACCTACCTGTCCTTTCCCTGCACTTTACAGGGTGGGTTGGCTACGCCACAGCAGACAGGCCAAGAAGCTCTACAATTAGAGCTTCTCAGCGATGGGCAGAGGCACCCTGGAAACACTATCCAGTGCCAGCCCTCTATCCTGCCAGTTCACCGAGGGCCTTGTGGACAAACCCCTTCAGCTGATGGCAGGACCCCAGTTGCTGTATAAAGCCATGAAGCAGCACAAATCCCTTTTGGTTCCAAGCTGGGCCTCCTAAAGGAGCTCTCACTAGGGGCTGCTGAGCTTTCCGATTGCCCATCCAACTGCAGTGAATTCAGGTGGAGGGGAGGCTGGTCTCTGAGGAGGCTCAGTCAACAATGCCCCACCAACTACAAAGGGATGGACAGGAAAAGTGCAACAGGATCCGGTTTATTCTCCTTGGCAAGGTGGTCCTGAGAGTGGCTGGTGCCACCCTGTTCCGGGCAGAGGGAGGGCCCGAGGGCCATTTAAGGCCAATGGCGGGAGAAGCAGGGGGGCCTATAGCCCCTGGAATGCGGTGAAGCCAGGCCGAAGCCCAGAGGCAGCTGTGGTAGGCCAGGGCAGGGCGCCCTTGCCATAGGGGGTGGAAGGCACCGGACTGCGACCTGACCATGGCTCCAAGGCCATGGACCAGGGCACATAGGCACCCCAGGAAGTGGGGCACAGGGTCACATGACATAGAACATGAAACAGGCACATGGCTCACAAGCAAGCACATGGGTAAGTGAGCACGTCTTCACAGGCCAAAGAGACACCCAGCCACGGCCAGGCTGGACACAGATACAATAGTAGTGTTACACATAGACCACATGGGAGTACAGAACTAAGGAACACATGACAGTCACTATGACACACCAGGCCACAGAACTTGAGGGACAAAGGAAGGGGCCTTTTGGCACTACTGCACTGGAATCATCAGAGTAGGTGGTGAGGGTCTGGCCTGGAGGAGCTGGGACACCCCACTGTACCCTCCAGGGTTAGTCTGTCTTCCACACTTTATTAAGCAGCTTCATCACTTCATCATAGATGACGAATACGATGGCCACGTCCAGGCAGACTCGGCCCAGCCGGGGAACGGTGCCCTTGTAGAATCTGGGTAGAGCAGAGAGCCTGAGGTGAGCAACTGAGGAAGACCCCACCTAGGGCAGGCAAGAGGGCCTGGAACGGGGACGACAGCTCTGCTTTTATCCTACTCACGCCTTGGGCCCCTCATTCTTCAGGATCTGCACGCCACAGTCCAGGGTGTTCCGGTATTTGTGTGCCTCCAGGCCCTGCAGGACGCAGCAAGCCATTGCTTAGCCACTAGCTTCTGACTAGGGCTCCTGTCCCCACTCTCCCAGCCTCCATCCATACCTGCATCCTGGTCTTGATCACATCCAAGGGTGTGTTCCCAAAGACACTGGCTGCACCTGCAACAGCTCCAAAGACCCCGGTGATCAGTGGGTTCATAGGCTTGTTGGGGTTGTCTCCTGGATGGAGTACAGTTGCAGTCAGAATACTGGGAGGATTAAGTCAGAGGGGAGTTTTTAAGTCTAGGAAAAATCTGGGGTAGCACCAGATGCCTGCCTCCCCTTCCAGCATCAAGCTAGCCTTCAGGGTTTGGAATGTGTCTCTGGGCCACAGATTTACCTTGGTACCAGTTGCGTAGGGAGGTCATGACGAAGAATCGGATGGCTTGGTTTGAGCCCTGCTTCAGTACAGTAGCTGTGAGGCCTTGGTATGTCCCCTTTAGCCCTTGGGGCAGGCAGATATGGGTCAAGCTGGGGCCTTCCAGGCCCCTCCTGTAGTCAAGAGGGAGCCACTCAAGTAGAGGCTCTCCCACTTGGCAGAGATCTTGATTCTCCAAGCTTACCTTGTTCCCGAACAATCTCTCTAACCCCATGGAAAAATCCTCGGTACTTTGGGTTGGAGGAAGTCTGGTCATGGATGAATTTCACCTAAAAGGAAGGAAGCAATGGCCCTGATTCCTGGCCACATCTGGACTTTAGTTAGCAGATCCAGGACCCCCGAGGTCACACCAAAGCTACGAATTCCCAGCTCTTCTGCATGAAACCTTCCCTGAGGCTGTTCTTAAGTTCCACTACACATAGGCCTCAAGACCTCTGGGGGTTCCCCTGGCTGAAGGGCCTCCAGGATCACATTTGCTAATTCCTAGACTTTGAATAGTTATGCTAGGTTTCCTATCAATAGAAGTAGCTTTAAAGACATTGCTCATGCTTTTGTTGTGGATGGTCAGCCTCCACGGGAGACCCTTTCTGTCTCCCATTCACCATGAACCTGGTGTGTATATGTGGGACCATCCCCACCTTGACATGGCCCTTAAAACCTGGGAGCCTCGAAGACACCCTGGCTGTCCCTAAAAGACTCAATCCCTCACCTTCACGGTCTCCATGGGGCACACGACTACCACTGCCTCTGCCACGCCGGCACCCAGACCGCACAACAGTCCTCTCCTGCTATCCAGTCTACCTTGGGCATCCCGCATGTGGTTGCTGAGGAACTCGAACATCCCAAACCTAAAGAAGAAGGCATGTGAGGGGGCCGCTCTGGCCACTCCCTCCTGGTCGTTCCTGCAGAGCTGAGTCTCACCTGACAGCCGCCTTGGGGATGGAGCCGTAGAGCAAGGAGCTGAGGCCGCGGTACAGGCCCAGGACGCCATGGCTGCGGACAGTTTGCCGCACGCAGTCCCCTACGGGAGGCGCGGTCAGGACCCTAGCTCCTCCGCCCCGCAGTGTCGCCCTCGCCGCCCCCGGCAGCCCCCTCCTTACCAATGCCCCGGTACCGCGGTGGGTTCGCGCGTTCATCTAGCTGTAGTTGAGTCTTCACGTATTCGGTCGGGAAGGTGATGCAGATTTCGATGCCTCCAGCCAGGCCGCCTGTGGGGATCAAACACCCGTGGCTAGGGATACCCTTGCCTAGTGGACCCAGCCGCCGCCGCCGCCGCCGCCGCCGCGCAGCCCCTCCCCCGCCCGGACTTTGCCCGCCTCGCTGCCGGCGTCCGAACGATGCCCACGCCCCCACCCCGTGGTCTCCTCCTGGAGAGCCCGAGAGACTCCGGGGGAGAGCTGGCGCGTGGGCTAGGGGCCCGGGTCGCACCCCAGACACCTCCGCCCCTCCGGAAGTTGGGCGGGGCCTGGATGTCCCCGGCCCACCCGGAAGCGCGGTCGGACAGGCTCTGAGTTGGGGTTCCGAGTGACCCACCTGCTAGGATCGCCTTCCCGGGGTGCGTCAGTTTGGCTTTCCCGGACCCGGGAGCGGCAGCCGTCAGAGCGCGGGGTGCGCGAGGCGCAGCCATGGCGGGCAGGAGGAGGGGCGCCCGGCGTCGACCTCGGGTCCGAGCCTCCGGCGCGGGGCACTCGGGAAGCAACGGGGCCGGAGGCTACAGAGACCGCGACCAGTTCTGGTCCCGGAGGCGGGGTGGTCACGTCAGCTCCCCGGCTCCGCCCCGCGTGGCCTGAGCTGAGCCCCGCCCACGCCACGCCCCGTGCCAGCCGGGAAACTGAGGCTTGGGCGGGATGCACCGAGGCACGCGTCGGGGCGGAGAGCTGAGATCAACCAATGGCCGGTGCTGGGTTCCGGGGAGATGGAGAACACCGCCGGAGGCGTGGTCTCGGGGCAACAACTCTTTGCCAAAGCGGGTAGCAGTGGGTCAAGGTGCAGTTTCTATTAACTCTTGAAGTGGAGACACGTGCGTCTGGAGCGCGCCTTGGGGTTAAGGTGGGCCTCGAATGACCGAATTCTCTGAGATCCTGGAGGCGGTGGGGGCACATCCTTCTCTGTACGTGAGTTCAGCCTTCTGGACACATTGTAATCACGGAGCTTCTGCAGCCTACCGGGCAGCGATCACTCTGCCCTTCCCGGATACGTCCGGAAACAGAATTCTAGGCAGGTTCCCCGGACAAATGCTGGTTTCCCTTCTTCTCAGTTTCTAGCGAATCTTTGAAGGGCCTATTAAGTTGGCCTTTGTCCCTCCTACCCACACAATCACCAGGCAAAGCTGCTTTGCTCTGATAAACACGTTTTAATATTTATGGTCGGCAGGAGGCTCAAAGTCTTGAGAAGTCTTTGTTGCCATTCATATCCTCAAAGCCGCCTGGAGGGGGCAGCCCTAGCCGGCTTGGGGTGAAGCTCCCAGGAGTCTTTGCAGACCATAACCTTTGCTTGCGAAGGCCTAGGGGTCCACTTCCTTGCGGTCTGATGAAAGCAGTCGCTTTGGGTGGTCAGTGACATCCTCAGGCTCTGGGTTGGCTATCGTTGGGCTTTAGCAAAACCAAAACAATGTCCAGACATTGCACCTCCCAGTTGGAGTCCTTTGTGACTCCCGGAAATGGTTAAGTGGGTTGAGGGTTGGGTGTGGACACAGTACCCAGTATAAACAAAAGCACTCAGAGAAGGCTCCACGCAGACAGGAGCTAGAGTATTACTAGGGGAAGCCTACTGGCTGGTGGGCAGCAGAGGAGAGCCTACAGCTAGCCTGGCTTCTGGCCTGTAAGGGGAGGAGCTCATAGCCAGCACAGATCCTGCCACCTGGTTTGTTTGGGGATGGATTCTCATTCTGGATGCCATTGAGTGGTCAAAGGCAGAAGGAACTCAGTTCCACTCATCAGAGCATGAGGCATCGGGCCAGCTGATGTCTGATGGCAAGGAGTATGGGGGTGTCTATTGGGGGGCAGTGGGAGGCTGGCCAGGCTGGAGGTGAAGTTGGACCCCCAAACTGGACTCTTAGTCCAGTCTGGTGAGGGCAGCTGGCATACTGTCCTCTCTCACCAGTGTTAGCACTCATTATACCCAATGTACTCAGGACCCAACAGCCTCTGAGGGGCTTGTTCCATGCAATCCCGGGTGGGCTTCCAATGCCAAGCCCTTTCTAGCACACATCAGAAGAACTTCCCTCCCACAGCAGCAGTCCACACCTGGGCATGGAGGCAAGAAGAACACTGGCTGCGCGTGTTTCTAGACACACTGACTGCCACACCTGGTCCCCACTGGGGTCTTTCCCATCTCTACCTATCCAGCTGGCGCCAGTGCAGGCTGCCGTGGATTTGCCTTTGTCCCTCTCTACTCCGAGGGCAGAGGCAGTAAGTATGTTGTATACCCTGCTGGTCCCCAGAAAGGGATGGCACTGAACAAAAGACTAGTCAGGCACCACCTGACAAACACTAGCATCCACCAGGCAAGAGCACAGCCCTCATGCTCTCGACATGCTCCTCTTGTTCGCTCAGTCTCCTGCAGGCACTGAGTCTGTCTGTCTATGAGAGATGAGAGCACATGGTCTGGAGCTCTAGCTAAGCATGGGGAGAGGGGTGTGAAGGCAGCCTCCAGGAGAACCGAAGCTGAGGACCTGCATCTCTGAATTCTGGGTCGGGCCCTGAGTTCCCTCGTGCTTTACTCATGGCTCTCACTGTCAAGAGAGATTCAGGCAACACTCCTTCATTATATCAGCTTCTGCGTATGACTACTCGCAGGTTAACGCATTTTAGGCAAAGAGAGAAGCTGATCTACAGGGAGGGCTGTTCCCCCAGGGAGCTGCTGTCTGTGATCATAGATAATTAAGGACCCTTGTAAACCTAACCAGTTCGTGTGTCCTGGCAGCTCATGCAGTGTGGCCCAGGCGTCCGTGCTGTGTGGATGGGACTCTTGGCTACAACAGGGAGATTACCCTTCCCTGGCCTCTTTGTGGGCCCTTGATGAGGGCAGGCAGCTTCTGGAGGAGCTCAGGCAGCTGCCAGCCATAGCCTACGAAGGCACTCAGGGCTGCTGCCCTAGTTTAGGATACTGTTTATTTTCTAGTCTACCGCAACCAGGATAGCTTCCGTGCCTGAGAATCATAAAGCCTCAGGATATCGCCTTGGGACCCACATGGCTTGAAGTGGCCTTGGTACCCAGCAGTGGGTTAGAAAGTGCTCCTGAGAGATGGAGTTTCCATAGCATTAGAAACAACAGGCCGGGTCAGGGGAACGTGGGTCCCTGGAGTAGAACTCGGAGACCCAGGAAGAACTTTACAATCATGTGTTGTCATCTTGTCACCTCAGTGAGCTAAGTAAAGTCACCCAATCCCCAACTGTTGAAAGGAGTCATTCATTTATTTGTGTGGTAACATTCCTACCAAGAGTTTGGCAGAAGGGCTTCACTCCACTGGGGTCACTAACCTGTGCACCCCCAGGCTCCACTGAGGAATGCAGGAATACAGCCTGGCTACACAGAGCCCAGTGGGCTGTGCTGAAGGTTTCCCTGGATAGCAGTACCTCACTGCCATTGATAAAGCCTGGGGCTGGCTGGCCCGCCTGTCTTACACATTGGTGGTGTGCAATGGTGAAGTTCCCGAGGGGTCTAAGCAGAAATGCTGCAAGTGGCTCATGCCCAGCCTCTCAGGGATAGAGTGGAGCAATACTGGGCAGAAAGCTCTTGAGCCTAAAGGGAAGAGGCCACTCCTACAGGTAAGGAGGGTTGGGAAACAATCAGGCCTTGTCTAAAAGTAGCCCACTTACCAAGAACTGGCCCAGGCTGGAGTCACCATTGGTCATGCGTTGTGCTGATGGAGGCCAAGGGAACCACTGGGGCATTGTCTCAGGCATTGTCTCATCACGTAGATGAACTAGGATCCAGCTAAATCCACAGAATTGTCTCCTGGCTAGCTTGTACACCAGGCAGCAAACCATAGCATGCCAAGTTCCCAAGGCACTCTGCTCACTTCCCTTCAAGAGCCGTGCAGCAACTCCTTGGCCAGCTTGGGACTGTATGACTGCAGCACTCTGCATGCGGGGTAGCATTCCTTGTCTGCATTCGGATAGCGTTCCACAGCTCGGGGCCTGCAGGCCGTTCTGTAGCAGAGCAGCACTAACTCTGCCTAGAGCTCTCCTTACTGTAGATCAAGTGTTCCTAAAAAGGAGATCCTACCTCCAGGGCTCCGAAGGATCAAATGTGATCTATGGCCCTGCCATATTGCCCAGACGTGGCACATATGGGTGGGCACTCAGAAGACAATGAGTCCAACCTAAGCCCAGATACCCTGATACACAAGAAAGGTGCGAAGGTTGCTGTGGGCATCATGAAAAAAAAAAAATACTGGTCCAGATCCTAACCCAGCATGGACCAGCCATCAGTGTGGCTGGTGCTTGAGAAACAGGGATCTACTTTCTCTCCACTTCCCTCAAAACTTTCTGACTGAGAGCCAGGCATGATGGTACAATACAAGAGGCTCATAAGTTTCAGGTGATGTAGAAAGACATCTGGAGAAATCCCTAGGTTCTATTTCTGTACTTAGAAAAGTGAGGGGCTGGAGAGATGGCTCAGCGGTTAAGGCACTGTGTGCTCTTCCAAAGGTCCTGAGTTCAAATCCCAGCAACCACATGGTGGCTCACAACCATCTATAATGAGATCTGGTGCCCTCTTCTGGAATTCTTAATCATAATAAATAAATAAATCTTTAAAAAAAAAAAAAAAAAAAAAGGTGAGTCCCCCATCCCCATGTCTCTCTCTCTCTCTCTCTCTCTCTCTCTCTCTCTCTCTCTCTCTCTCTCTCTCTCTCTGTGTGTGTGTGTGTGTGTGTGTGTGTGTGTGTGTGTGTGTGTGTGTGTGTATGTGCATGTGTGCATGTTCAGGCATGGCACCCAGAGCCCTGTGCATGTTAGCATTCTACCACTAGCTCCACTCGCATGTTCACAGCCTCTTCTATGAACTCCCACCAGGAGAGAAGCGTGTGCCTGTAGCTAGTATTGCAAAGCAAGCTGCAAGTTTGCCACACTTGCTCTCCCACTGGACCATCAGTAGGTGTTAACTACTGCCCCTTTTGGAAAGAAAGGAAACTGAGAAGTTACTTGACCCTGGTCACACAGCCCAAAGTACCACTGTGGCCTGTACGATCTAGGAGCGACTAGTGAGGTTAGTGAAGTCTGCTGTCACAGGCTACCACAGAGCTCGGGAGCAAATGCCCACTGTGGGCTGTTTCATCTGGCAACCCCTGACTAGTTCATCTGTTGCCTTTCTCCTAACCCAGTGGCTCTCAACCTTCCTAACGCTGCGACCCTTTTAAACAGTTCCTCGTGTCGTGGTGACCCCCAACCATAAAATTATTTTCATTGCTACCTCATAACTAATTTTGCTACTTCTATGAATTATAATGTAGGTTTCTGATATGCAGGATATCTTGAAAACCAGTATAAATGGATTTGTTTTTTTGCCACCTGTTCATGCCTGTCTTAGAGTCCTGCTTGCTCCTGAAGTGGAAGCTCCAAGTTTCTGTCACATGCATCTCTGAGGACCTCTGATACCAACAGGGTCACACTTTCAATTTTCATGATCACCTGACTGGGCTCTCTCTGGCTGGCTTGTTTTAAAATTGCGTCTCATGTGAGTCTCTGTCCTTTTCCCTTCATGGGCTTTGACCAAATAGAGGCATTCTCTGAGGATGAAGCCATAGTCTAGTGGCTCTCAACCTTTCTGACGTTGTGTGTGACCCTTAACACAGTTCCTTATACTGTGCTGACCCCCAACCATGAAATTATTCTCCTTGCTACTCCATAACTGTAATTTTGCTACTGTTATGAACCTTAATGTGAATATGTTTTTCACTGGTCTTAGGTGACCATTGAAGGGTCGTTTGAGTCCCCAAAGGGTTCGTGATGTACAGGTTGAGAACCACTTCTGTAAAGAAAAGGGCCCGTTTCCAGATCTCTAGTGCTTTGGACCAAGTGTAGCCACCCAAGGTGTCTTCTTAGAAGACTCAGAGTACAAGGGTGCCCTTGCCCTTGGTGAATCCTGGTCCTGCTGCCTGGAGCTGGCTCTGGGCTGAGATCCCTACATTCTCCCTTTCTCAACACCATCCTGCCCTGAGCCCTCTCAAGGCAGTTTCGTATGGTTCGCCTTGCCACCTCTTGTGGGGCCACTACTGGGGCCTGGTGATCCTCACCCATGACTGTCACTCCATTGCCTGGCCCAAGTCCTTCCTTCAGTGGTGGGTGTGGCAGGGCCCTGTCCTTTACTGGCCTCTTGTTTAGATTATCTTCTCTAATACTTACAGTGGTTAGGCTTACTGCACTCCAGCCCTCAAGACTGTCATTGTCGACCATTTTTTATCTTACCACTGCCATCTGCAAACACTTTTCACTGTGCTTCCCTGATTGGGCATTGTAACATGACCGCCTACCTTCTTCAGGACTCCAGTGCAGGCTCCTCTAATAGGGATGCTAAGTCTTGAGAAGTGGGGATCTTGGGCACCACTCCTGGCCACTATCTCCTACCCATCCCAAGTCATGAAAGAAAGACCAAAAATACTCTTATATGGAATATGCCACTTTCTACTGGTGGCTTTGCTTTGCCTCTGGCTGGAGGAGGCAGGTTCCCAGGAGCCCTTCTGGTGGCTTTGCCCTGCCTCTGGCTGGAGGAGGCAGGTCCCCAGCAGCCCTTCTGCAGCTCGCCGATCATTGCTTATGACAGGTAACACTGAGTGCCGGTTAACTGAGCTAGAGTACAGCTGAGCTTCTCCACGTCCCACAGCAGGCAGCACTGAGCCACCTCCCAGCTTTACCCCTCATGAAGGGCCACGTTCACAAACACTGAGGGACAACCAAAACCAGCCTGCTTTGAAGGGTAATCTGACCCTGACCTCGAGACTCATGGGTTTTCTGGGTTGGAGCTACAGTGCATGCTCTCTGAGAGTGAAGTGCCCGTGCTGTGTGCGTGGCAGTCACTGCCCGTGTACCCGGGGAAGATACTTAGGAAAGCCCAGAGACAACAATGGAGAGTCAGACTCTCGGTCAAGTTTGCCAGCTGCTGGGGCTCTCGAGAGAGAGCAAGCATGATCTGACCATGGTAGCTGGCTTGTGCAACTTCACTTTGCCCCACTGGGACAAGCTCAGGCCAGACAGAGCTGGCGATGCCTTCAGGGTCTTGGCAGTCCCCCAGGCTGCCCAACCTGACTAGCAGATTCTGGGATTCAGGTCTGTGCCTCCTCTCATCGGCAGGAACATGTTTTAGGATCGATGTTAGCCTAGGTCTTTAATTTCTCTCAATGGGAAGTGAAGTAGGTGACAGGAAGTGAGTTTTGTCACACTGGTTAGATTGAGTTACAGCCACCTACATTCTGGAGAAGATGCCTTAAACTCTGCCTTTTGGGGCTGAAAAGGTGGCTCAGTGGTTAAGAGTGCCAGCTGCTCTTGCTGAGGACCCAGGTTCGGTTCCCAGAACCCACACGGTGCTCACGACCATCTGTAACTCTGATGCTTTCGTCATGCCTCTGGGAGCACTGCATGGACGTTGTGTAGAGACATGAAACAAAACACTTATACACATGAGATACATCTTTTTAAGAAAAAAAAAGGATTTATCTTTTTGGGGGGCTGGAGAGAGGGCTTTGTGGTTAAGAGCTCTTGTTCTTGCAGAGGACCTGGGTTCGATTCCTACCCCCTACATGGCTCGCAGCCATGTATAATTCCAGTTCCAGGGAATCCAGCTTCTGACTTCCTAGGGCACGAGGAATGCATGTGGCACAGACATTCACGTGTAACTGAAACACATATATATAAAATACATCTTTTTAGTCTATCCTTTCTCCCTCCCCCCTTTTGTTCTACTGGGCATCAACGCTAAGGTCGCATGCATGATAAGCAAGTACCCCACCTCTGAGCTACATCCACAGCCTTCTCTTTCCCTTGAGCTATGGAGCCCAAGCTGGCCTCAAAACTTACGTGGACTCTTGAACTCCTGCTCCCCCTGCCTCTACCTCCCAAGTGCTGGGATGGTAGGTATGCACTACTCACCTGCTTGAATCTTCTAAGCTTCTGTCTTAGCCTTTAGGGCAGCAAGGATGACTGGACTGTGTCACCAGGTCTGGCATAAGAGCCTTTCAATCTGAATAAATTTAATGGGGCCGCATACCCCTCCCAGTTCTCAGCCTGTGTTGCCAGTGCCCCCACCACCTTTGTCACTGGCAAGGAGCTCAGAGCCAGGTCAGACAATGTCTGCCTCTGCCTGCAGAGTGCTGGGATTATATGTGTGTCCAGTATCAAACCAGGACTTCATGCCTGTGAGGCCAACGCTGTACCATCCAAATGCCATCCCTACCCACTCACCCAGCCTGTTTGTCCTGAGCAGTGTGGTAGGGTCATAATGTGTGAACTTCACTGAAGAATCAGAACATAGTAGTGGCTAATTCGAATCTCCTGTAAGCACTCTCTCGGCAAAGCAGGACAGCTAATCTTGTCATCTCCTTATGTATAAAGGTTGCCCACTTAGAGATGACTGACATCATTGGAGACCCGATATCAGCCTGCCTTACTAACTTGCCAGAAAAGACCAATAATATCAATTTCTACTAATTATACCGCAAATATCATCCCTTGACTCAGAATCAGAGTGATAACAGATGCTGTGGAGCCCATGCTGTTGGAGTCTACCAGTATGACACTAAGGCCACCAGGGCCAGTGGTTGTTCACCGTGAAGCTCTGCACTGTCCTGGAAGTCTGGGCTTCTTACCTGGAAGGGCTGGGCACACCTTTCACAACGAGGTGCTGTTGGCACCAATGTGGGAACACAGAGGAGGCCAGGAAGTCAAAGTCGGAAATACAGTTCTATGGCAGTGTGGTGACCTCCTATGCCCCTCCTAACAGCAGTCTCCTGCAGTCTCCTGCTGTCAGCCAACCAGGAGCTCTGCTGAGGTGTCCTGATGTGGGATGCTTTTCCCTGACCTGGTTCTCAGAGACTGGATGGTGTGTTTTCTTGTGTCCTCAGGAAACAAGTATGTTCCCGGTCACTCAGAACACCTGCAATGCAAGACGATCCTTTCATTCCGGTGACACCCGCCTCCTCTCCAGGGCGTCTCAGCCTGAGTGCTCCCATGTGACTGTGGCTGTACCTTCCCCACCTGCTCGGCACTGGGTTCCAGGGAGATAGACTCTAGTTACCCCCAGGCTGTGACTGAAGCTGGTGTCAGACTTCCCCCAGTGGCCCTTGCACAGAGACCTTCCTTATCCCCCAGACAAGGTCTTCAGTGGCCTGTACTCTGAGAACTCTGCCTTCCTTACCACGGAAGCCATTTGACACCATGCCCCAATGCTGCCATACAGGAACCCCGTCTCGGGCACCTACTCTGCCTGCACTTGGCTCCGTCACAGCACCTCCGCTCCAGCTCGGATTGGCACCTGCTCCCTGCTAAGCGCCTACTCTGATTTCAAGAAGCTCAGCTCATGCTGTCTGACCCTTGACACTCTTGGGTGTTCTTAGTCCTGTGCAGAGCCACTTCTGTGCCTGACCTACTCTGGGGCCTGGAGAGAGAGAGAGAGAGACAGGGAGGGCCTCAGCAGAGTACTGCTGGGTTTCTGAGAGTCATGAGCACGAACCTGGGTGAGTTGCAGTCCTCCTTTCTGGTAACTCCTTTCTATTTCTCTCCTCAAACCTCTAACTCCACATGGGGAGCATATAGCTTGCTGTTTCCTATGGAAGTGAGAACACTCAGAAGACCCCTCCCATCATTCTGGGACTCTGGACGGCTCCCTCACGGCACTCTGGATCACTAATTTCTGCTCTGGCTTCCATAATAGGTTCCCGGCCAGCTCATACCAACCCGCCAGTGCATTAGGCTCAAGGAAATGCCGTTCTTTCCCGAGAAACAAGCACAACACAGTGATCTTATTTGCTCTAGCCTCATGTTACCCAGAGGCTGCCACTGCTCCACCTTTCTTTTCTGTTCCAACCTGAGACTTTACTTCCAGAAGGTGATGTGGTATTCAGGACGCTACGGTCTCAAGATTCTCCAGTCATTTTCCAGTTCTATTTCTCACTCTGAGACATTGAGCTGTCAGGCCCGTTCACTCCCTCTATGAGCACCAGTCTGTACGTCATAGGCTGACATGTATCTGTCTCTCTGAACCGATACCCCAGCCTTTCACGTAGAGCTATGTAGCACCTAGCAGAGCGTAGACATGTGCACCAGGAGCCCTGCCTTCCATGAGGAGGCTGTCTTCCCGCTGCTCCCATATATCAGCTTCGTTACCCCAAGGGGCTCATGTTGGCTCCCTTCTCAGACTAAAAGAATCAGTCATCCCTGTCAGCTCTTCCACCAGGATGCATCCTGAGGTGGGAAGCACCCCCCCTTCTCCCCAACCACTGTTCTAAGAGTTGTGCTTGTCACTGTGGCCCTCATCTGGAGCACAGCAGGGGAGTCTTCTGAGAACTCCACCTCACTGCAGAAGAAAGCTCGTCCCAATGCAGACCTGGGTCCTGCAGGTCAGCATCTACTTCATCCCCACCTCCTCCCATCCCTCCTTCCCCATTCAGCCACCAAAGAGCTAGTGCCAAAACAAAACTGGACAGCAGAGATGTCCATGGAATAGAGCGTCGGTCAGTAACCTTATAATAGCCACAGCAGTGATTGTGGCGGTCAAACCACCTTATGTAGTGAGCTGGAGACCAGAGCCAAGTGTGGCCTCGACACTCTGAGGGCTCCATGCACTCGGGTTCCGGGGGGCGCTCTTCTTATCTTGATCAGGATTCTCACTAGAAGAAACACAAGAGAAGGAAGGTTTCAGAGTCTTGTTCGCCTGCCTGCTCCCCCTTATACTAACAGCATGCTGGGCCCCTGATGAAGTTTATGGTTCCTGTAGTAAGGCCTGCCCACAGTGGGTCTGGCAGCTGACTCCATGTGGCTGGCTCACCTCCATCATTGCTGCAAATTCACAAGTCCAGTCTGGGTTTCTACTGCGTCTCACAGGACCCAGGGTTTATAGTAGAGCTTGCCTACATGGCAGCTACTGGCCACTCCTAGAAGCAGACATACTTGTTTTGTTACCTAATCTGTTAAAGTCACCTGAACATTTCAATTCAGTGCAAAGCAGTTGGACACCAAATATTCCTTGGGCCACCTGGGGTTTTGTTTTGTTTCATTTTTCTTTTGCCTTTTTGAAACAGGGCTTCTCTGTGCAGCCCTGGCTGCTGTTCTAGCACTCACTCTGTAGACCAGGATGATCTTGATCTCACAGAGATCCCCCCCCCACTGCCTCTTCAAGTGTTTCTTAAATAAAAGTATTGATGGAGACAGGAGCCAGTGTATGGATAGGGGCTTCACAGACAGGGAGACAGCTAACACACAGGAAACACATGCAGTCTCCTGCACGAACGTTCCTGACTCGGGGTCCAACACCGAAAGTGCCTTCTTTTTTTTTCTTTTTTCTTTTTTTTTCTTTATTAACTTGAGTATTTCTTATTTACATTTCGAGTGTTATTCCCTTTCCCGGTTTCCAGGCCAACATCCCCCTAACCCCTCCCCCCCTTCTATATGGGTGTTCTCCTCCCATCCTCCCCCATTACCGCCTCCCCCAACAATCACGTTCACTGGGGTTCAGTCTTAGCAGGACCAAGGGCTTCCCCTTCCACTGGTGCTCTTACTAGGCTATTCATTGCTACCTATGAGGTTGGAGCCCAGGTCAGTCCATGTATAGTCCAAAAGTGCCTTCTGATCTTGAGAGGGGAGATGGTACCCCTGTGTGAGTGTGGGGAACAGGCTAGCTCCTTGGCCAGAAGCAGGGTTGGCTTGGCTGGGCCTGGCAAGGCTGCCCCCAGGTGGTAGGACAGGTTTTGGCAGTGTGCTGTCTCAGAGGGAGGACATAGCTTGTGCGTAGGCACAAAAAAAGAGAAAGGTTCTTAGAAGTTTCACTTGCACGTGTGGGTGTAGGAAGATGGGAAAGAAAAAGGCAAGAGAATAAAGAGTATTTGTTTCCAGTTGTTCCGGTGAGAGGCCAGGTCTTGGCAGCGCTAACAAACTTGTCTCTGCCACTTGAACTCAGGTGCCAATTAGGGAAAGAGAAAGCAGAGAGAGGGGATTTTGTTCATGTGGCCACGCTGGGAATGGGGCCAGCTAGAGCACGGATGGGAGACTTAGGCGGGAGCAGGCTAGGGGCATACATAAGTGTTTATCAGTTGTTGACCGCCAGACAGATTCTATTTCCTTGTGAGTACTGGGGATTTGAACCCAGGACTTCATGCTTGTGTAGCGTGCTCTTATCCACTGAACCACTTTCCTGGCTCCCCTTGAGCCATGTTTTGATTGAGCCCCACCCCCTGTGTTCTCTGTATGGATATCAGTCTTCTCTGAGACACAAACCTGGCAAACACTTCCTGTCCCCGTGCAGTATTTTCTTCTTGTGTAGTGTAGAAGCCATGGGGCCCCCTCTGTCCATCATTGGTTGTATTTTTGGAGAAACTAGTGTCCTGTTTAGAAAGCCCTTGCCTGTGCCTGAATCTCAATATAATTTCTGCTCCCAGGAAACGATAGTTTCAGACTTTCAGTCTCAAAGTCTTTGATCCATCTAGAGTTATTTTTACTAAGGGCAAGAGATAATCTAGATTCATTCTTTCTTCAACGTGTAAATATCCAGTTTTCCTGTCTCCATTGTTAAAGAGGCCAGCTTTCCTGCAACATCTACTTTTTGGAGTGTTTGTTTGTTTGTTTGTTTGTTTTGCTGTTTTTTCAAAACTCTGGTGGCTGAAGCTTCATGGGTTTATACCTGGATCTTCTGTTTGGTTTCACCGATCAACGTGTGTGTTTGTGTCAGTACCATGATGATTTTGTTACTATATCTCTGTAATATAAGCGGAAATCAGCATTATTTTTTCCCTTATGATTAGCTATTCAGTCTTTTGAACTTCGACTGCATTTTAAGATATATTACCTTGTATTTTACTGAGCATGGTGGCACACCTTTAAGCCCTATATTAAGGAGGCAGAGATCGGTGGATCTCTGAATTTGAGGCCACCCTGCATGAGAAACAAAACCAGTAGTCTCATTCTTACTGAATGAGGTAGGCTGGAGAGATGGTTCAGTAGTTAAGAGCACTGACTGCTCTCCCAGAGGTCCTGAGTTCAATTCCCAACAACCACATGGTGGCTCACAACCATCTATAATGGGATCTGATGCCCTCTTCTGGTGTGTCTAAAGACAGAGACAGTGTGCTCACATACATAAAATAAATACATCTTTAGTGAATGAGGCTGAGACTGAGGCTACCCTAACCTGGTGCTGAAGGCCTGGGGGATTCCTGGAGACAACAATGCCCAGTCCACACTGGAAGGCTGAAGCAGCTGGGTTCCAATGTCAGCGAAGCTGGCAGCGGAGTCAGCGGCAGGAACATGGTAGATGCATTCGCAGGTACTTGGTGAAGTACTCTGAAGTCATTGTGCCGTTCACTATTGCGTCCCTTATTTTAGTTTTACAAAAACATGTGCATATGACTATGCGAGTGTGTGCTATGTGTGTTCAGTGCCCTCAGAGACCAGTTGAAGTTGTAGCAACTGTGAGCTGCCAATGTGGGTCCTCTGGAAGGACGGCAAGCGCTCTTAACTTCTGAGCCATCTCGCCAGTCCCCGTTACTTAAGAAATAGTTACTTTAATTTTTATTCGTATGTATGTGTGCATGCTGATAAGACTGTCTGCCTGCCATTTGTGTGCAGGGGCCGGAGGGGGTCAGAAGGAGGCCCTCAATCTCTTGGAGTTGAACTGTGTGATATAAGTGCTGGGAATTGAATTCAGGTCCTCCGGAAGAGCAGTGTTTAAAATTTCTTGCTTTTGATGTTTTGATATTCTGTGATGAGGAATATATGGAGAGACTGTGGCTCAATGGTAGATAGTGTGTAACATGGGTGGGACCCTTAGGTCCATTCCCAGCTCTGAATTAAAACTAAAAGTAGGGTTGGGGATTTAGCTCAGCGGTAGAGCACTTGCCTAGCAAGCACAAGGCCCTAGGTTCGATCCCCAGCTCTGGAAAAAAAAAAAAAAAAACTAAAAGTAATAGTTACCCCTAGATGGACAGAGCTTCCTGGGTATCTTTACACTTTTTACTGATTTTATGTATATGAATGTTCTGCCTATATGTATGTCCATACACCACAGGTAAGCTATGCCTATGGAGGCAAGGAGAGGGTGTCAGATCCCCTGGAGCTGGAGGTACATATGGATCACCTGCTGTGAGGATGCTGGTAATCCATCCCATGTCCTTTGAATCAGCCCCTGGCCCTCTTGGTCCCTGAGCCATGTCTTAGCCTTAGCTTCTCAGACCTCAGACTTGATGCTCTTGCTGTCAGTTTTGTTGCAGTCTCCTCCGGATGGAGCGAAGGCTGCTTTCTGTCTGTGCTTTCCGGGGACTGAACTAGGTTTCTCTTTGTCCTCCTGACCTCTTTCATGTTTTGTTGGCTATGTTCTTACGCCTCCTTAGAATCTATTTTCCAAAGTATTTGCTCTCTAACAACAAATAAAGCCCTTTGGAGCTTTCTTCAAAATGTGGGCAAAGTTGTTTGGAGCTTTGGGAACTGTGCTTAATCTCTGTCTTAGTTTTTCCCCTGTTACTGTGTGAAAACATCTACATAAGCCACTCAGGAGGGTCCGTTTTAGTTCACAGTTCAAGGCCACAGGAGCTTGAGGGAGCTTGAGGGAGCTGGTCACATACGTGTGCAATCAAGAAACAGAAGGGCGAATGCATGCAGGGTAAGCCCCAGGGTTTCACGAATGCCAGGTAAGTGCCCTACCAGATCTCTGCAAGGTTCTTTAAAATCTTGTGAGAAGACAGGTTCTTCCCAGGATTTGTTATTCTCTGGAAGAAGACTGAGAATCCCTTCTAAAGTTGTAGTTCTTCCCTGAGCATTTTTAACCTGTCGTCAGTGGATGTGAACTTGCCCTGAGTTCTGTTTGACCTCTGACAGTGATGTGATGAGCTGCCCCTCATGTTTAGGATGTGTTCGCCACAGTGTGCCACAGTTCTTGAAATACACCCTCTTGGAATGAGAGGCGTTCGGGAAACTTAAAAGAGCCTCTTGCTTGGGAGAGTTTCAGCCTGAATCCAGCCGGCATCAGACAGTTCTCTGAGCCCCACTGCCCCTGGTGTAGACGGTGCTCTGAGTCCCACTGCCCTGGTGTGGACTGAGCCCCACTTCCCTGGTATCAGTGTTTTCTCACAACAGCCTCTCTTTGCCGCCTCTTAGCTCACTAATTCACAAGAGTTTGAAATTCACCCAAAATTTAGAAAATTTCTTCTTATAGAATCTTTCAAGCTTTCTAACACACACTGGCAACCTGGGCTATTTTCTCTTTTCCCTTTTTTCTTCTTTCCTTCCTTCCTTCTTCTTTTCTTTCTTTTTTGATTAAAGTTTCACTTTTAACATGCTGAATAGTCACACTGTTTAAAAACTTTGCATTTTCTCTTCATTTCAAGTGGAAATACATTCAGACTTAAACAATTTCATACCGCTCTAAAAAAACAATACTGAAAAAAAAAAAGATACCACAAAAATTAAAAGAGTGGTGGTTCACACCTGTACCTGTAGCATAGGAAGACTGAGATAGGAGAAATCTAACAATAGACCAGTAACACGTGATCCAGTAACACGTGATCCAGAACCTTAGCTGTCCTGGGTCAGCCTGGGCTGTTTCCAACAGCATGAGATTTTGGTCCCCTGCACAAGCGGAAGCAGGAAGCAATGGACTGGCAAGAGTGCCCAGTAGCCAATGCCTAAGACGGTTGTGCCAGGACAGCATACCTGAATACCCTAGCCACCATAGGCACCGCCATCTTGGCATCCTATCACAGCTCATGGACCTGTAATATGCGAGGCAATTACCGATCCCATGATGTACCACGTGGAATTTCTAAGTTTAGAGTCGAAAGCCCACACACCTCTTCAACAGCTTCAAAGCCCTTAAAGCCTTTCCAGCTCTAACAATTCATCTCACAATTAAGTCTTCCCAGCAGGGTTCAGGCTGAGAGCGAGCGAGCGAGCCACAGACCAGCACAGACTCGCTGCAACACAGACTCGATTTGGCTGACTTTGAAGTGGCAGCATGTGAGGGGACCCTGTGGTGAAGATGCTTTCCGACCTCTCAGGGCCTGATTCAGCCACTTCTGTCTAGCATGCCCCTCCTCCCACTGCTCCCTCTCATCTGGTCCTGACCTCGCAGAGTCTCGCAGAGTCTCGCTGGTTCTGAGCCTACTTCGGTCTCCCTGCGCTCTGTCTGCCTGCAGGTACCAGCTCTGCCCCCAGCACTGTGGTTTCAGAGCAGTGTGTGCTATGGCAGTAAGAGCAACAAAGGCTCCCGAAAGGACAGATTGACAATGGACTGTGAGTCAGGCAGGTGTAAGAAAGGAAGTGGTGGCCCGAGGCCAAGGGTAGTCGTAGGACAGGGCAGGGTGTGGGAAGCTGATGGTGGGGTCAGGCAAGGTCATGCGGTGTGACTGTCGAGCAGGTGTCTGACAGAGGCCAGGACATCTTCAAATCCCACATCTCTGAGTTTAGAAAGCTCATCAAATGTGAGCACATTTGATGTTTTGAGTCGATTCAGTATTAATCTTTAAATATATAGTTTTAAATTTTAGTGTCTTGCTATGTAGCCCAGGCCAGCTTGGAACTGTGGATTCTCTTGTCTCGTCCTCCTGTGTGATGGGATAAAGGAAGGTATCTGTAAAGTTAAAAAGAAGGGGGTGGGTTGGAGAAGTTAGGAAATCTTGCCATATGGAGCGGAGAGATGGCTCAGCGGTTAAGAACATTGGCACCTCTTCCAGAGGTCCTGAGTTCAATTCCCAGCAATCCACAAGGTAGCTCATGACCTTATAAAGGAATCTCATGCCCTTTTCTGGCATGCAGGTGTACATGCAGACACATTCCTACATGAGAAAAATTCCATACATAAGTAATTTTTTTTTAAAAAGAAGAGAAGAAAGAAATTTTGCTGCTCTTGCAAAGATCTGGGTTTCTGATATCTACCCGGTGGCTCACAACTGCCTGTAGGACAGTCCGATGGCCTCTTCTGGCCTCCTCAGGCACTACATGCAGGTAAGCAAAACACCCACAAGCCAAAGAGCAAATAAGTCAAAAGGAGCAGGAGGAGGGAGGACTGCCGATGGTGCAGAGCAGGATAGAAAACAGGATCCTCTCTCAAGCTAGGGAGGGAGCACTTCCGGATCTCTATAGCACCGGCTGACCTGGAACTCACTATACAGATCGCGCTAGTGGTGAACTCACAAGATCCACTCACCTCTTCATCTCGAGTGGTGAAATTAAAGGCGGGTGTCACCAGACCCAGCTCTGCACTTGAAATAGTGAACACGTTGCTTTCTTTGCTCTGCTAAGCCACTGTTTGCGGGAAACACAGTGCACATGGCCGACCACGCTGCGGGGAGAGGAGCTTCTGAAGCCTTGTGCTAGCGTTGAGCTGTCACTGACATACAGCGTACACAGTACACACAGCCTGTGTTATGGGCAACCAGAGTCCAGATGAGCTGAGAGCCATATTCTGAAGTTAGCAACCAATCCCTGGTTATGATGCCCTCATCCAATCACAGTGTCTCACCAAGGACACTCACCAGTCACAGTAATTTACCTACTGATACTCACCTGTTATAGAAAGTTTCAATTCTGACCCAGGGTTTCCACCCCACCTTTGATCATTTAGTTCCTGGATAAAAGACACACCCAGCCTTTATATTCACAATAAGCCTTAAGCAGCACAAGAGCTAGGCAGGTAGCTACCCTCTATGCTATTAGAATCTACTTTCCTATTGATAACCCTGAGTTACTACTTTCTTTGTGTCTTAGTTAGGGTTTTGCTACTGCAAACAGACATCATGACCAAAGCAACTCTTATAAGGACACCATTTAATTGGGGCTGGCTTACAGGTTCAGAGGATCAGTCCAGTATCATCCAGGCAGGCATGGTGCAGGAGGAGTTGAGAGTTCTACATCTTCATCTGAAGGCTGCTAGAAGAAGACTGGCTCCCATGTGGTTAGGAGAGGGTCTCATTGCCCACTGCCACAGTGCACACTTCCTCCAACAAGGCCACACCTCCCAGTTGTGCCACTCGCTGGGATAAGCATATTCTAACCGCCACACTTTGTTTCATCTGGGCTGCTCTTACTCCAACTGGCCAGCCCTCAGGGCCATGCTTTCTTGACTTCTTCTACCTCTTGGCATCTTCCTCCTCCTCCTTCACCTTCTTCTCCCTCCTCCTGGTTCTCCTCTGACCCCCAAGCTTGGGAACCCTAAACCCCACCTATGTTTCATCTGCCTAGCTATTAGCCGTTGACTTCTTTATTTACTGATCAGAAATAACTTGGGGGCAGGGTCACAGGTCTAGATGCAGACTCCAGGACTTGGGGGCCCACACTTAGCATTACAATAGACAACAAGACCAAACCTCCACACTCACTTACTATTGACACTCACCAATCAAAGCAATTCACCTACCAATATTCACCAATCACAGTGACTCACCTTCCAACACTCACCAGTTTACAAAGGTCATCCATACACAGAGCATAGGTGTCCCCACAGCAGCAGGCAAGATGACCAGTGCTGCTCACTTTGCACTTTGGGGACCTGTAACCTTTGTCAAATATTCGTCAACAGTGAGTTGACAGGGAAAAGCTCCAAGGGGGTCTCACAGCTGATGCCCATCTCAGCCATGGATTTTCACCTTCAAATCTTGAGGGTGTCTGGAATCAAAGGAATCCCACCCCACCTCCTTTTAGGTGTCCCATGTGCTCAGTGGCAGCATGAGGTACAGACATGCCACCCTCAGGACAAGTGTGCCATGGGGGCGGGGAGGAGAACTATCACAGCAGCTATGCCGTCAGAAAGGCTACCTTTGAGGCACAGGCATGAGGTGGCACAGTGCACAGATCCCCCATGGGAGCAGACATACTGTCTGGCATCATAATAGCTCCTGAAAACCGCAGAGCCTTTATGCATATTCAGGTGGGTTTGAGGGCAGATGTAGATTTCCACCTGCTATTGCCCGCTCTCTGAGTCAACATAGTTTCCAGGCTAAGATTACCTGGGGACACACTTCTCTCAGAAGTCTGCGTAATGAGGTTCCACTCTAGGAGAGAGAGCGGCGTGTTCCTGCCTGTACACCTTCAATAGGAGTGCACCCACTGGGAGGTGGCTACAGACAATCACTCAGAGCAGACACGATGATTAGCCCAGCAGTAACAAAGAAACCAGGAGGCAAGTAGTCCCACTGAAGGCAGTGCCCTGCTGCCATCTGCCCCACCCCGCAGTGTCTTCTGCGGCTGGGCTTTGCCTGGAGGGTTGATATCCATAAGCTTGGGTATAGATATAGATCCCACTAGAATCTAACTGACTCTTCCTGGTCCCTGTGGAGTTCAGTGGTGTGTGTGTGTGTGTGTGTGTGTGTGTGTGTGATGCAGGTGCATGTGTGTGTGTGTGTGTGAGATGCATGTGTGTGTGTGTGATGCAGGTGTGTGTGTGTGTGCATGTGTGTGGGATGCAGGTGTGTGTGTGTGTGTGTGCATGTGTGTGATGCAGGTGCATGTGTGTGTGTGCAGGTGTGTGTGTGTGTGTGATGGTGCGTGTGTGTGTGTGAGATGCATGTGTGTGTGAGATGCCCGTGTGTGTGTGTGTGTGTGTGTGTGTGTGTGTGTGATGCATGCAGTGTGTGTGATGCAGGTGTGTGTGTGTGTGTGATGCAGGTGCATGTGTGTGTGTGAGATGTGTGTGTGTGTGATGCGTGCATGTGTGTGTGTGTGTGTGATGCGGATGTGTGTGTGTGATGCAGGTGCATGTGTGTGTGTGCGTGTGTGTGATGCATGTGCATGTGCATGTGCATGTGCGTGTGTGTGTGTGTGTGATGCAGGTGCATGTGTGTGTGTGATATGTGATGCAGGTGCATGTGTGTGTGTGATGCAGGTGTGTGTGTGTGTGTGATGCAGGTGTGTGTGCGTGTGATGCAGGTGCATGTGTGCATGTGTGCATGTGTTCGTGTATTTTGGAGACATAGAAAATGTAAATAGCCATCAGGTAAATCCTCAAGACGGTTACATCTGAAAGTGATTATAGTAAAGATTCGATGGCTTGGGCTTTCCTCTAATGCTGTTGCCAACGGTTTATTAAAATGTAATGGCAAGAACATTAAGTAAAGTGGACAGAAGACAAGCAGTGAACCACAGGGGAGGGAAAGGGGAGTTGGAACCCCAGAGCGTAAAGTGCCAGGCTGTAAGGGAGAGGGGAAGCCAGCTTAAGGGCTCACATGTCCAGGGCTGAAGGTCCTTTCAGGGTCTGGGCTTTGTTCCCTTGCTGGTCTTGGCTGCCCTAAGCAGCGTGCTCAGCCATCCTGGTGAGTGTGGAGGACAATAGAAACACTGTCTAATGGTGCCTCAAGGCTGGGATGGTGGCAGAGATCCTCCAGAAATTGTGGGAAGTGTTGCAGGGCGTGGGACACAGAGTCTCCTCTGTCCGTAGATAAAGGGGTTTAGACACTGTTGCAGAAGGGAGCTGGAGGACAGTTTTTTGCCATCAGGGGGAGTGAGCCCTTTGTGACAATGCAGGCGGGCTTTTGCTCCTGGAAAATGCTAGAATTGTAGTTCTCAACCTGTGGCTCTTGATCCTTTCATAGAGGTCACATAAAGCCACCATAAAACACAGATGTTTATGTCATGATTCATAACAGTAGCAAAATTACAGTTTTGGGGTAGCAATAAAAATAATTTTATGGTTGGGAACCATATTAAAGGGTGGCAGCACTGGTTGGTTGAGAACCGCTGTGTTGGAGGAATGGAGTTGGAGAAGGGCGGTGACAGCACGGCGTTGGGAGATGCTTTGCAGTTCTATCTCATCGAGGGGACACTGCCTCTGCCCATTGCACTGTTTTACCTTCGGGCGGACCATATTTCTTCTCACCTTTAGGCACAGACACCTTTTGTCTGGGTTTTACATAACAATTTCCTTTTTGAACGAAGGAAGACATTGGCCTTGAAAAGGCTGACTCACCTGGTCAGTCCACTCTTGTTTCTGTTATAGTGGAAGCAGAGAGGCCAAGGTATGGTGGTAAACATATTTATACGACTGGAATTAGTTTTTAAAAGCTAATGAAACGTGTGCTCTTGATACTGTCATACATACAGTGCACTGATTACTCACACCCAGCTCTCTCTCCCTCCTTGACGCCCACACAGGCCCCCTTCATGGCTTTTTATTTTGTTTTGTGATCTGGGTTTAACCAGGGTCATCTGTGTGATCATGGGTCTGCAACAATCAAATGGGGCCCGATGAGCTCACCAGGAGGCATACAATAACATATAAACATTTTAATAAAGAATATATGGGGGGTTGGGGATTTAGCTCAGCAGTAGAGCGCTTGCCTAGTGAGCGCAAGGCCCTGGGTTCGGTCCCCAGCTCCGAAAAAAAGAAAAAAAAAGAAAAAAGAAAGAAAAAAGAATATATGCTGTGCAGCTGAGCACACGCCTTTAATCCCGCACTTGGAAGGCAGAGGCAGATGGATCTCTGTGAGTTCAAGTCCAGCCTAGTCTACATAATGAGTTGTAGGACAGCCAGGGCTACACAGAAAAAATACGTTTCAAGAAAAAAAGAATATAAGCTGTGGAACAGACAGACATGTGGGAGGTCGTTGTGTTGATGCTGAACTTACTGTGTGTTACGGCACAGAACTCCTGGACTCCAGCAGCTCTCCCGTTTCACAATGGGAAGCATCATGAAGGTTGTGACTCTCAGCTCCCTCTCTAGCACCATGTCTTCCTGTGTGCCACCATGCTTCCCTCCATGGTGATAATGGACTAAACCTCCGAACCACGGAGAATGCCGTAAGGAAGCCTATTATTTTGTAAATTAATTAAATAATAAATTAAATTAAAAATTTTCACCACCCAAGTGTATCTGTAGTAGAAATAAAGTAGAGCATTTACATCTTAAAGATGTAGAATTTAACCTACAATGGACCCAGAGGGGTCCATTGAAGGCAAAGGGGGCAAAGATGAAGGTCTTATAAGGTTAAAGGCTTAAGTCTGGCCATGACAGCCCTAAGGTGTTGGTGGTAACCAACAGCCTTCTAATTGGACTTAAGACCACCCGACAGGAGGGAAATCGTGTCTGGTATTGGAAATTTATGTAATTACCCAGGCTGGTGAAGGGATATTGGAGGAGAACCTATAGCCATCACTTCAGTCAACCAGCATAATCCCTAAGTACATGATCCCCATCTAAATATGTGTCCTTATGCCCACAGGCAGTGTAGTCCTCCTCCCTCATCAAGGAAACGTTCCTTTGCAATCGATACAGAGAAAACCACAACCAGTCAGAATGCAGAGGTGTGGAGCCCAGTCCCAACAGCTATGTCTACAAACCCCTACACCTAAGGCTGAGGGAACACTGCATAAGAGGGGGTGAAAAGATTGTTAAGAACCAGAACTCAGGGAGTTTGCTGTGAGACTGTGTCTCCTAGTCACATCAGAACCTGTATCCATGCAGTCTCACCAGCACGACTGCCTAAACGTAAGCTGAGCAAGGACAGCAGTAGCCATGTCAAATGGAGGGGGAAAGCCCAGGAGGCCCCAGCTCTACACAAAAAACTACAGGCCACTAAGGAGGGCTGAGGGCCGAAGGAATGTTTTCCCCAGGGAAGAGCACACTAGTTGGTTATCTAATACCAAAGGAAACAGGCATACAAGTAACAAACAGAGCAGAATGTATTTATACATTTATAAGCCCGCCCACGTGTGTGTGTGTGTAACACCAATCAGTGAAAAATGAATTTGAAAGAGTGAGGAGTTCTATCTGGGAGACTTTGGAGAGAGGAAATTGTTTTAGGGTTTCCATTGTTGCAAAGAGACGCCATGACCAAGGCAACTTTTATAAGAAACAACATTTAATTGGGGTTGGCTTACAGTTTCAGAGGTTCAGTCCATCATCGTCAAGGCAGTCAGGAGAAGACTGGCATCCAGACAGCTAGGAGGAGCGTCTCAAAGCCCTCCCCCACAGTAACACACTTTCTCCAACAAGGCCACACCCACTCCAACAAGATCACCTCCTAATTGTGCTACTCCCTGGACCAAGCATATTCAGACCACCATGTTCCACTCCCTGGCCCCCATAGGCATGTCCAAACACATGAGTTTATGGGGGCTGTACCTAGCCATAGCATAATACAGAATAAACTTAGTCCAACTTCAAAAGTCCCCATAGTCTGTAACAGTCTCAACAATGTTAAAAGTCCAGAGTTCAAAGTCTCCTCTGAGATCCATACAGTCTCTTAACTGTAATTTCTTATAGAATCAAAATCAAAACAGCAGATCACATACTTCTAACATCGCAGGATACATCTCCATGTCTCATGTTAAAATACTTCTCAGATCTACAACTTCCTTTATCTTCGTTGACTGCGACAATTTCCTTCTCCTGGGCTGTTTCTACTCCGTTAGCAGCTTTCCTCAGCAGACAGCCCACAGCTCCGGTGTCTTTAATATCTTGGGGTCTCCAAATGAACTTCAGTTTCACAACTTCTTGTTCCAATGTCTGGGATCTTCTGGGCTCCTCCAAAGAGCTTGGGTCACCTCTCCAGCTCTGCTCTCTGCAGCACTCGAGACTCTGGTTGACTCCACTCCATGGCTGCGGCTCAGTAATCATTCTGTGGCACTGGCATCTCGAATACAGTGGGATCTTTCACTGCAACTAGGCTTCACTAATAGCCTCTCGTAGGCTCTCTTCATGGTGCAGCCTCAAATCCTTTGCATGACCCCTTCAGTCCTGGGCTGTCAACTGCAATTGAGGCTGCACCTTCACCAGTGGCCTTCCATGACCTCTCACAGTGCCGTGCCTCAGCTGCTCTTCATGACCCCTTCATGCCTTCAAAACCAGTACCACCTGGGTGACTCTTACACATTACCGAGTCCAGCTGCAGCATGAGGTACAACCTTGGCTATCTCTGGAACACAGCTTCTCTGTGCTCTCAGAAAACACTTTGCAAAAGATTTTTTTTTATTAACTTGAGTATTTCTTATTTACATTTCTTTGCAAAAGATTTTTACCTTGGTCATGCTGGTCTCTTCTTAATCACCACTAATTTCTTAGCTCCAGCTGACCAGCATCAATTGTCCCAGTAGTCTCCTCCTCTTGACTATAAAGCCAGAGCCACATGGCTGAAGCTGCTGAGTTCTGCTGCTTGCTGGGGGTGGAACATGCCCCCTTTCTGTTATCCTTCACTGCCTAAAGCTTGGCTGTCCTTGGAACTTGCTCTGTAACTGATAACTTAGAATAAGTTCTGTGATTAAAGGCACCACGTTTGGACCTAAACTTTTTCAAGATCCAGAAAAAAGCCTTCATCTTCCAGTCTCAAGGTCTGGATGTTGTGTCCTCCATTTCTGGACTATAGTTTATTCCAGATTAAAAGTCCAAATGTAAACAATAACCAGTTCATAACAGTGCCTAACATGATATAACTATTCCTTGTCCAAGAGCAAATACATAAACAATAAGATTAGCTGGAGCTTAGCTGGGTGGGATCTTGCCCCAAAGCCTTCACTCCCTTAGTCTGTTTATCTCCTGAAACACAGGATTTAACTCCACTGCACTTCCTGGTGCCTTTTAAAAAAAGATTTATTTATTTACTGTATGTGAGTACACTGTAGCTGTCTTCAGACACACCAGAAGAGGGCATCAGATCTCAATACAGATGGTTGTGAGCCACCATGTGGTTGCTGGGAATCGAACTCAGGACCTCTGGAAGAGCAGTCAGCACTCTTAACCACTGAGCCATCTCTCCAGCCCCCTGGTTCCCTTTTATTACTTGAACCATATGCTTTGTATTTTTCCTTTTTAAGCTTGCTGTGCTCTATCAGATTTCTCTTCATGAGGGTGAACCAGAGGACAAAGTCTATGCTGGTCTTTTCTGAGACCTCCTTTGTCAATTCAATTAATTGAAATCTCTTTACCTTAGCCTCAGGTAGACTCTTCAAAGGCAAAAAGCAGCTGCATTCCTCACCAAAATATCACAAGAACAGTCTCCAGGTCACATACCGAAGTTCTTCTCCACAGACACTTCTTGGGCTAGGTCTACACAGTTCAAAATAACCTCACCACCACGTCTTCCATATTCCTACTAGGAGAGCCCTTTAAGCTCCACTTAAATCACTCCACTGCTTTCCAAATCCAAAGTCTCAAATATCCACATTGCTCCAAACAAAAGCATGGCCAGGTCTTTCACAATCCCCTACCAGGGACTACCTACTAGTTCCTGGTACCAACTTCTGTCTTAGGGTTTTACTGTTGTGCATGGACACCATGACCAAGGCAACTCTTATAAGGACAATATTTAATTCAGGCTGGCTTACAGGTTCAGAGGTTCAGTACATTATCATTATGGCAGAAAACATGGCAGCATCCAGGCTGCTAATAAAGGAGCCAAGAGTTCTACATCTTGATCAGAAGGCAGCCAGGAGAAGACTGACATCCAGGTAGCTAGGAGGAAGGTCTCTCAAAACCCACCCCTACAGTGACACACTTCCTCCAACAAGGCCACACCTCCTAGTAGCGCTACTTCCTGGGCCAAGCATATTCAAACCACCATAGGAATGGACGGGGAAATGATTATAATTAAAAAAAAAACAGACATCATCATCATCATCATCATCATCAAGTAAGCCTAGGGCTCGAAAGGTGGCTCAATGCATTAAAGCACTTGCTGCTAGGCCTGACAAGTTGAGCTCATTGATGCAGGCTAACATGTACACAGATGCATACCCAACCATACGTGGTGCTAACATGTACACGGATGCATATCCAACCATACATGGTGCTACTGTGTACCTGGAGGCACCCCACCCCCACCCAGTAAACAGCTATAAACAAAAAATGAAATAAAAAGGCAAACAATGCCTAGAGTTAGTAAGAAACACTTTGAATGAGAGGAGGTAGCTTTTCAGTGCTGCTTAGAAGCAGTTGCTTATTGTTTCTTGTATGATGTTCCCAAGTGAGCGTGTGAGGCAGTCTTCATGACCAAGCAGGAAGGCTGTGGTGGAGAGAAGAGCAAGGGGAGGTCATTGGGGCCATAGAGGGCGACAGGGTGGTCAGGAGCAGAGCCTGAGAGCTGAGTCATGGCTGCTGGTGGGAAAGCAGCGCCCCTTCCTTTTTTCTAGGATCCTGGGACGGTGATGTCACAAGCAGACTGTTGAAGATGGCAGAACAGGCGTGTGCCTGGCCTTGGCACCAGAATCTGTCCTACCAATCCTCGCAGCCTTCCTGCTGCAGGAGAAGGCAGCAGGCCTCTCATCAAGCAGAGCCTGGCTCACACACCAATCAAAATGCAGGGGAGTGGAGCCCAGTCCCAACCGCTACATCGACAAAACACTCCTTCGCCTAAGGCTCAGGGAGCACTGCAGAAGACGGGGTGAACGATTGTAGGAGCCAGAGGGTCAGGGAGTTTGCTGTGAGATTGCGTCTTCTAGTCATGCCAGAAGCTGACTGACATACAGCTTAGCAGCGAGTGTGATGGGGCTGATGGTCGCTTAAGGACTTTAGACCACAAGGTGGAGCCCTGCTGCTGAGAACCGGGGGGAACAGGAGAGACAACAAGGGCTTTGAACCACAGAGGGCCTTCTTTGCTTACCACCTCCAGGATGCCCAGACGCACCTCCGGGGTACCCAGACGCACCTCCAGGGTGCCTAGGTGCTCAGACACCTCCAGGGTGCCCAGACACACCTCCAGGGTGCCCAGACACACCTCCAGGGTGCTCAGATGCACCTCCAGGGTGCTCAGATGCACCTCCAGAGTGCTGAACCCCCACCCCACCCCCACGAGTAGCAACAGCCTCTTACAGCACATCCTTCTGTTTTTGTTGTGTTAGAATGGCAGCTCCTCTGGACAGATCACACCAGGCCAGTACAGTTCCACAGGAGAGGATTATTTGTGTGGGGGGCGGGGGACAAAGGAGGAGGAGGAAGAGGAAAAGGAGGAGGAGGAGGAAAGAAAGAGAGGGAAGGTCAGAGCACTCGGGGGAGTGTTTGATTACTTCTCCTACTTTTCCGATATCTAGAGGTTGGCAATTGAGACATATTTTCCCTGGATAGGGATAGTACTCACTAGGGACCTGGCTTGGTTTTTACAGTAGAACTTACCAACAACTCCTGTCTCCCACCTGGGATTCCATGGGTCATGAATGTAGAAAGAGTGCCTTCCGTTGTTGATAGAAGAAGTAATTGGTCCATGATCCTAGCATATGTATCTGGCAAGACCAATAGGGGCAGCTCCCATATGTGTCTGGCCATTTTTTACAATCGTCTTTTGTCTGGTCAAAGAGAAAGCAAGTAAAGGGATCATAATACTTAGATGGGATAACTGATACAGGGATGACAGCAATGTGGATCGGTTCCTGGCATCCGGGTATGGAGAAGTTTCCTGACCCTGTTTGGAAAGACTGTTTGCTATTAGTGGGGGGTTTCTTGAACCTCAAATCTCCAGCTGTAAGGGTTACCCTGGATGGAAACGAACATCAGAGGGAGGATGAGAAGCCCATGTCTAATCCAGTGGGATCAAATGCAGCTGTGGGAGTGGAGTTGCATCTTCTGGGATTGGGGACAAGGTGGGTGGTCTCGACATCTTCTGGAGTTTGAGAGAGCATGATCCTGTTAGGATCGATGAGTAGGAAGAATTTTGAGGTGGAGGGATCAAAGGTTGGAGGTGAGACAGGTGGGCCCAGTGAGAGAGTCCCTCGAGTTTAGCAGCTGTAGGGGTCACGAGAATTACCTTGAAGGGACCCTGCCATTTAGGAGAGAGAGGTGAGGGCTAATGATCTGGGAGAGAAGAACTTGATCTCCCTTGTTGACAGGGAGTGGGCAGGGGACAGTGTGTGGCTGTAGTAGATAGTAGTCAGCAAAGTTCCATAGGAGAGAGTGGAGGTGGCAAAGTAATGGGGTGAGTAGGTGATTTGGGAGGGGAGCGCTTGTGTGAAAGACCACGAGTTAGGACCAGACGTCCATACGTGAGTTTGAAAGGTGACATGAAGCTTGGGGAGAGCTCAGAGCCTGAAAAGACCCAGGGGTAGGAGTTTTACCCAATCGAGGTGAAGTTCCTGTGACAGCTTGACAAGAGAGGTTTTTAGGGAGTGGTCAGTTCTTTCTACCTTCGCTGAAGACTGGGAGTGGTAGGGAAAATGCCAGGGGATGCCTAGGGACTTAGACAGAATTTGAAAGATTTGGGAGGTAAACTCAGGACCACACCAAATCGGGGGATGATCTCAGGAGGAGATCAGAAATTGCCTGAACCCTTTTGTTAGTTGTGGGGAATGCCTCCAACCATCCTGAGGTGTCCACCAAGACCAGGAGGTACTTGGCAAGTTTGACAGTGGGCATGCAGGTAAAGTCAAGTTGCCAGTCAGTTCCGGGAAGGGTCCCTCTAGCCTGAAGAGTAGGAAAAGGGGTGCTAGGATACCTGGAGTTGCAGTCCTACATCTGACAGATTTTGCAAGAGGCAGTGATAGATTTTAAGAAACTTTAAGTCCTCAGGAACAGTAGGCTGTAGATGGGTCTTAACAAAATAAGACAATGCTTGGCTGTTATAGGACAGAGTTTGATGAGTGTCGGGAAGTGAGGATGGGGGTGTGGGTTCCAGAACCAAACTTAAAGGCAGTTTCTGATGCCAACAATCTTGAGGACCCCATCTTTCTGAAGGCTGGAATGAATAAAAACCTGGAAAAGATTGTTGTACATTTGTTCTCCTAACAGCCCTTCTCCGTGTGGCTACTCACTCCCTGATTGCCCAACCCAAGGTGATGCTGGCCCATGTTCCAGGTGCTCGTGCCCATGCCGACCTCCTCATCAGTGCCCAGCACACAGGGCATTTTTCTTTCTTTCCTTTCTTTCTCTCTTCTTTCTTTCATCGGGATTCTTCTAAGACCACCTAGGCTGGCCTTGCTTTGAACCCTGATGTCTCTGTCTCCTCTACTTACACTCAGCCTCGATAGTGCAAGATGATATCTCATTGTGATTTTTTTTTTTTCTTTTTTTTGGAGCTGGGGACCGAATCCAGGGCCTTGCGCTTGCTAGGCAAGCGCTCTACCACTGAGCTAAATCCCCAACCCCTCATTGTGGTTTTTTTAACAAAACTATTTTTTTTAAAAAAATTCATTTTAAATTAATTTGTGTCTCTGTGTGTGTCTTTGTATGTCTTTGTGTGGGTCTGTTTCTGTGTGTATATGTGTATGTATGTCTCTATGTGTGTATCTATGTGTGTGTCTGTGTGTGTGTGTGTGTGTGTGTGTGTGTGTGTTAGAGAGAGAGAGAGAAAGTATGTCTGTGGGTGTGTGCATGTTAGACACATCTGGTGTCTACAAAGGCCAGCGGTGTCAGCTTCCCAGAGCTGGAGCCACAGGACATGGGTGTTGGGCTCACCAAACTCTGGTTCTCTGCAGGAGCAGCAAGTAATCTTAACTGATGAACTATCTCTCCAGCTCCTCTTACTGTGGTTTTGATTTGCATTTCCCTAATAACTGATGAAATTGTGCTTACTGGCCTCTTACATATCTTTGGAAAAATGTCTCTTCTGCTAGACACACATTCTACTACTAACGTATACATTTGGCCAGTGTGACAATATCTTTTGATAGACAAAAGTTTTTTTTTAAATATTTATTTTAGCTTATGTGTATGAGTATTTTGTCTGAGTGCATGCATGTTACCACAGGTGTACCGGGTGCCTGCAGAAGTCAGAGAGGGACTCAAATCTCCTGAAACTGGAGTCACAGAGGATTGCGAGCTACCATGTGGGTGCTGAGAACCGAGCCTGGGCCCTCTGCAAGAGCAACAGATGCTCTTAACCATTGAGCCAAGAAAAGATTCAATTTTGATCAAATCCAATTTATTTATTTATTTTTGTTGCTCATGGCCGTAGTGTTGCTTCTAGAAGTCCATTGGCCAATCTAAAGTCACGAGGACTCCCTTGGTTTCCAGTTTTAGCCCCTCTCTAGGGTTGAGGTGATTCTTGTACATGGTGTAAGCTCAGGACCTAGCTGCATCCTTTTGCATATAGACACACAGTTATCTAAGACCATTGACTGGGAATACTATTTCCCCATGTGGGAAAGACATCAAAGGTAGTTCCCATAGGGGGACGCTCCATGCATAGCAGACTCAGAGGTCTGAGAGGAAATCACGCTTCTACAGATGACAAGACAGGAAAGGGTTCTGGCTGTGAGATTAGATTTCATGGGCTGTGCCAATCAGACCCACGTGGGCTGAGCATTAATGTGATGACACCGGTGTGCCATGTGCTGGTGAACAGGACGGCCCACCATCCCAGATCCAACATGGAGTTTCTGTGCCACTCTGCAAGAGCAACAGATGCTGTTAACCTTTGAGCCAAGAAAAGATTCAATTTTGATCAAATCCAATTTATTTATTTATTTTTGTTGCTCATGGCCGTAGTGTTGCTTCTAGAAGTCCATTGGCACAATCTAAAGTCACGAGGACTCCCTTGGTTTCCAGTTTTAGCCCCTCTCTAGGGTTGAGGTGATTCTTGTACATGGTGTAAGCTCAGGACCCAGCTGTCCTTTTGCATATAGACACACACAGTTATCACACCATTGACTGGGGAATACAGTTAGGGAAAGACATCAAAGGTGTTCCCACAGGGGGGCACACATGCATACACAGACTCAGGCAGGTCTACAGAGGAAAAATTTCACGCATATCTACAGATGACAAGACAGGAAAGGCAGTTCTGGCTGTGAGATTAACTATTTCATGTACACACATCAGACACACACATACAGACATGAGCATTACATATACACAGATACCATGTGCAGACACACATACATACCACCATCCAGACCACATGGAGACTGTGCACACATGTCCACAGATGCACACAGCAGACAGACACACAATAAATAACAGACACACACACATGTACACACACAGACACACACACATACAGACATGCACACATATACACAGATACACAGATACAAACAGAGACACATACATACATACACACACAGACACACACATAGAGACATGCACACATATACACAGATACACACAGACATACACACAGACACACAATAGACACACACAGTCATATACAGACACACACACATGTACACACACAGACACACACACATACAGACATGCACACATATACATAGATACAAACAGAGACACATACATACACACACAGACACACACATAGAGACATGCACACATATACACAGACACAAACAGACACATACAAACACACACATAGACACACACACAGACACAGGCACATATGCACACACACAGACACACACAGTCACACAGAGACACACACATAGACAGACACACATATACACATATAGACACACACAGACACACATACACAGACACACACACACATACAGACATGCACACATATACAGAGATACACACACAGACACACACAGACACCCACTGATACATACACATACATACACACACAGACACACATATAAACACACACTCCTGACAGGTCAGAGTAGCAGTGATGGCTAATCTTGCTTGTCAATTTGACTATATCTGGAATCAATTAAAACCCAAGCAGCTGGGCACATCCATGAAGAACTTTTTTGATTGGACCATTAGAGGTGAGAAGACCCACTCTAAATCTGGGGCACATTTTATGGTGGCACTCCACACAAAGGGACATGGAAGAAGGAAACATTTGCTTTTCGCCTGCTTGCTCTCACTCTCAAACATATCCGTCCTGCTGCTGAGACGTTCCTCTGCTCACAGTAGAGCCATTAATCTAATAGATTATACAGAGACAGGGTGTTCTCTATGCCAGTGCTGTCAAATAAAGGACATGTCAAATTGTCATGTTCAGTGACATTTCAGGATGACCACAGAACCAGCAGCATGGTGGATACTTGAAGGATGCTGCATATGGAGGAGGAAAGGTACAGTCACAGCACAGAGCACAGGACAGATGCATGCACGGGGGAATAACAGAGCAATGGAGAGAATAAGGACTCCTTCACTCCCCACACAGAAACCAGTAACCCCCACTGCTAATCGGGGAGAAAGTAAAGAACTAAGGAGCCAGCCATGGGCAACCGTGGGGCAGTGAAAGTGTTGTAAGACCTCATAGTGGCCTCACCTCAGGAGCGCAACCCGCAGAGCACAGATTGACAAAGTGACCGCTGCAATGGCATGAGGGTATAAGGTTTTTAAATCCACATAAGTGGGGTTGCTCAAGCACTCAGGGGGAGGCAACCCCAAACCCAAAAAGGACACAACTTTTATTCATTACAGAGGGCAGACTTCAGCAACAGGGTTAGCTGGCCTATTCTCATTGGTGGTACACAGGACAAAGGATCTGGTCAGGTATCGGCTGGCCTGCTCAAGAGGCTGTTCTTGGCTCAGTTGGTCCCTTTCCTCATCCAGCCCTACTCTGCAAATTCCAAAGTTTAAGTACCGGTATCACCTAACTACAGACTCCCCAGTGAGCTTCAGAAACCAAGTAACAGAGCGGGGCATTTGCCTAACTAAGAATGGACACATGAACACATGGGGAAGAATTCAGAGTTCAAAATAAATCTTCACATCTTCATACTCATGCTTTTGTTATACCAGTTGGACCACAGGCCAATCTAGTCAAGGCAATTCCTCAGCTGAGGCTCCCTCTGTAGTTTGTGTCAAGTTGACAAAAACCAACCAGCAGAAAGAATAAACAGGTACGCCGAGCTTTATCACAATGAATTTTTTGCCTTATTGGGTACAATCAGTTTTTTTTTTATCTCCTCTAAAACTTATGTCAAAACTTAATCCTCAACACAAAAGTATTGGGGGCGGTATTTTGGGTAGTTATTTGGGTCATGAAGATGTCATCCCTTTAGGTGAATTAGGGGTATTAAAAGGGATTGTTGATGGAACTTGGGGTTCTTACGGACTTCTATGTAAGGACATAACATTCTCCCCCCACAAAAGGAACAGAAGCAAGGCACTGTCCTAGAGGCTGGGCCCTTAACAGGCTCAAGCATGCTGCATCAGGAAGCTGCATTTCACAGACTCCAGAACTAGCCTCATCTAGGCTCCAGTCCTATGTTTAGCTTCCCATAGCATTTAGTGGGAAGGTTCTAATGCTGAAGACACCACATGCGTTGGTCACAGGACACAGAGCAATTAAGTTGGTACCAGCTGGGAAGCTTCCTTTCTGACGGCTAGCGCGTTTGGTTAGTAGCTTTGTCAATTTGAGTCATCAGGAAAAAGTAGCCTCAACTGAGAAAACACCTCCTTCAGATTGGCCTCCAGGCAACAATGTAGAGGCATTTTCTTGATTTATGATTGCTGTGGAAGGGCATAGTCCACTGCAGATATTCCACCCTTGGGCAGGTGATCCTGAGAGATACAAACACGAGCTCAGGGAGCAAGCCAGTAACAGCATTCCTCCAGGGCCTCTGCTTCAGTTCCTGCCTCTAGGTTCTTTTTTAGTTCCTGCCTTTAGTTCCCTAGATGAACTGTAACATGGAAATTAAGCCTAATAAACTCTTTCCTCTCTAAGCTGGTTCTGGTCAGCATTTTAACATAGCAGTAAAAGGCAAACTAAGACAGCTAGCTTTTATGTTATTGCTATGCAGGTTACTAGGGGAGAAAAGTCAGGACAACCTTACTCTGCTTCCGAACTTGCTACAGTAACAACCAGCATGGCCAGACCGGCATAGGGATACAATAGTGGTAAAAATGTTAGGGAGGTTACCAATTACTTTCTGATCAGATTTAATGCATACTTGATACTGTGAATCTGGCCAAGAACTTATGGAGGGATGGCTCATAGAGATAAAGCTGCTGCTGTGATTTAGATAAATGGGCAGAACATCAAACTGTCTACTAAATTCTTATCTCTGTATTCGGCTCTGACCTCATTAGAGGATTTGATTGTGTAGTGGATGGCAGTTAATGCAGAAATTCACAGATGGTCAAAGTACAGAGAGTAAGAAACTGTGCAGTGCTCAGCCACAGATGGGGCACCTGTAATCACCTCCCTTTACCATGAGACTCCAGTACTACCATAGAGAGGAGGCCAGGATGATAGGAACCAGAAATCAGGGAGGACCAGGGAAAAGGGTCATTGGATATGATCGATACACTGTGTTTATACACTCTGACTACCTGTGGTTGCCTACACAAGCCAGTCAGAAGTCCAGTATGGATTGGGGAGGAGCATAAGTCTCTGACCAACTGTTGACAGCTGATGGATGCTGGGGGAGGGAGAACCAGTTTTCTGGAAGGGTGTGGCCCTTGGTAATTAACATGAGGGTAGAGTTTCACATTTGTGAATATATGGAGAGCACAAACTGTTTCTGGGGAGATCAAAACATTGCATACATGTATGGAAGTCTCAAAATCAACGAAGCATTATATATTTTACATGTAAACATTTTTGAAAAAGAGAAACAGGCTAATGGACTGGAGAGATGGCTTAGCGATAAAAGTGCTTGAAGGGGCTGGAGAGATGGCTCAGCGGTTAAGAGCACCCGACTGCTTTTCCAGAGGTCATGAGTTCAATTCCCAGCAACCACATGGTGGCTCACAACCATCTGTAAAGAGATCCGATGCCCTCTTCTGGTGTATCTGAAGACAGCTACAGTGTACTTGTATATAATAAATAAATAAATCTTTAAAAAAAAAAAAAATGCTTGAAGACCTGGATTCAAACTCCTAAGTAAAATGCTGGGCATGTCCTTAAGTGTCTGTAGTCCAGGGCAGGGGTGTGCAGACACAGGGAAGTGAGAGATCCTGTCTCAGAAAATAAGGTGGAGAGTTCTTAGGTGCATGTGCTCAGGAGCATACACAAACATGTCCACGCAGGAACACACCCTCACACTTACACACACATTCACATGAACACACACAAACAAATAATAAATCTTTTTTTAAAAAAACTATTTATTTATTTTACATATTTTATGTTCACTGTCACTGTCTTCACATACACCAGAATCGGATCCTATTATAAATGGTTGTGAGCCACCATGTGGTTGCTGGGAATTGAACTCAGGACCTCTGAAAGAGCAGCCAGTGCTCTTAACCGCTGAGCCATCTCTCCAGTCCCAAATAATAAATCTTAAAAAAAAATGAATCCACAACTCGTTTTCAGGGGAAAAGTGGGTAAATGGGAAACTACAAGTTGTAAAAGCTGGAGGTGGTGACCGCAGCAGGGACAAGGGCCTTGTTACTCTGAACAGACCATATACTGATGGAGGGGTGCAGCAGAGGGCGCCTGTGATGCTGTTGGGATCAGAACAACTGTTCTTGCCATCAGTATGGTTGCAGGAACTTCAGCCTGCACAGCAGACATATCGGCAGCCAGGTTTCCATGGCAACAAGAGGAAGCAGACAGTTATACACATAGTGTAGGGGGAAAGTTTCTGTGGTACTGGGACTTGGGATGTGACCCTCAAAAGTAGCCCTGGATGTCACTCCCTTTGTCCCGCATTTCTGCATGAGCTGGCCTTCCGAGGCTTCTATAAACTACTTCTGAGAGAGGTCATTAGCCTGTGACAGGCGTCAGGTCTCTATCTGGTGGGAACCCAGAGGTCAAAAAGAACTTAACTCACTAGGTAGTGCCAGGTTTTCCCTGTTAATTACCACTGGGCCACACTGTCCCACTGAAGGAAACATCCTGTCTCTGTGGCATCAGAGCAGTGCTTACGAGGAAGCGCAGCTTCTTCCCAGGAGCATTTGAACTGCATGCAGGAAATCCAGGAGAGATTGGGGAGGGAAACAGCACAAAGCTGGGTCCTCAAGGGCCCAAGAGTAACTGAGTGCAGCCCAGATGCCAGACTGTGTGTGGTGAGAGGCAGTGAGAGGTCTGTCTGCTGACAGTTCTGTGTTTGAAGGTTTCATTTCCTGTTTGCTTTAAATCAAATTGTATGTAGTGTGGAGGGGGGATATTGTTTTGTTTTCCTGTAGGACCTTTCAGGATTCGGTTGTTTGGTTGGTTGACTGGTTGGGTTTTTTTCTAGACATGGTTTCTCTGGATAGCCCTGGCTGTCCTTGAACTCTCTTTGTAGTCCAGGCTAGCCTCCAACTCAGAGATCTGCCTGCCTCTGAGGTTTCAGTGTGCTAGACGTTTGTCGTTTTATCATTTACTCTTTTTTAAAAAATTTCCTTGTCATATCAATATTACTGTGATTCTCTCTTTACCTGTGTGTGTATGTGTGTGTGTGTGTGTGTGTGTGTGTGTGTGTGTGTGTTTATGCTTGTGAATTAAGGCATGTGTGTGTCATAGCATGTGTACGGAGGGGACAACTTCATTTCCTCTGCTGCTATAAGGTGAGGAGTTATACCCCGACCAGGCAGTCAGGACGGGGCCAGCAACCCTGTAGGTTTCTGCTGTTGAGCAGATAGCTTGTTATTTTGTGACAACCGCTTAGGGAGTGCATCTGAAGATATTCTGATTCCTAGAAAAACCACAGAAGCAGGCAGCTGACAGGGGGCCTCTCAGACTACCCCCACAGCCCCAACCCCTCTGCAAAGTTTTTTTTTTTTTTTTTACATCTCCAAACAAAACACTGGTCGCCCACCTTTGGGTCCCCTTCTGGTGACAGCAGGGGTGGGGTGGGGTGGGGTGGGGGTAGCTCTAATGACTGCTGTCAGGTGGCCTGTGCTCTGTGCTCAGATGTTCCCTGCTTTCGAACGCGCCAGTTGTTTCCAGGTCTCTTGTCACACTCAGGAGACGCTGACAGGGTGGAGGCCACTGCTGTTGGAAGCTGTGGCTGTTGGCTGCTGATGGCCCTGCACCTCTGCACCTATTTCTGTCCTGAGTCTGTTTACCGGGCTCCACCTCTCTCAAGGGTATACATCATATTCTTGGTTAGCTACCAATTTAGCTGGCCTCCAGGGAGAGCCTCCACATCCCAGATTGCCACAGGAGCACTGGAGTCACGTGGTCACCACTATGCCTGTCTTTTATGTGGCTTTCAGGTCTTCATACATGCATGGTTAGTGCTTTGCCCTCTGAGCAATTCATATATATATATATATATATTCCTAATGCTGTGTGACCTTTGCATACAGTTCCTCATGTTGTGGTGACTCCCCCACCACACACCTTAAAATTATTTTTTGTTGAAGATGTTCCATGCATCACCAAGGCTCAGCAGGAGTCAAACACTGAAGGGGCCCAGGAGGGTCCGACAACTCAGAGTGATTGAACAAAGTCACGCCCTCAAGAGCCCAGGTGCTGTGACTGGAGCCAAACCTCCACAAACATCTGCAGGCAGGGCTGATTTGGACCTGAAGGGCTCGGAAAGTCGGGGAGCCAGGGAGTAAGGGATGTGCTTGAGGCATCGGCTGCGGCCCTCTCTCAGCAGCACCTTCCCACAGGCTTGAAGCTGAGTCTGCTGGGAAAGAAACAAACGGAATAATTGTTTATATGGGATTTATTAAACTGCCTTGCACAGTGTGGTAGGGAATGCACCAATGGCTGTCTCACACTGGAGAGACCACAAACGCAAATTAAGATTATTTGCTTAATCTATGATGATATCTGTCTCAGCAGTCCCAACCTGATGCTGAAGGCCTGGAGGATTCCCAGATTGCCGTGGCAACAAGATAGATGGAACCAGGTGAGCCATTAGTGTCAACCCCACAGGTCTTACTGTTACTAATCATTGTGTCTTCCAACTTGCAAGGCATTCCTTTGCCGTGCACTCCATCCAGTTCACCACCAGTTTTCCCCGCTGTACCCCAGTATCTCATGCTGGGGATATCTGAGCAGCCTGCTAACCGGTAGGCAGGAGCTGGTCGGTGGCAGCTGGGAGGAATGGGGGCAGACCCCAAGGCCAGACTCTCCTTTCGGGCAGACCAGCACGCACATGTGTGGAGCACAGTACAGATTCCTCTGTTGCAGTCAGAGCTACAGGGCTTGATGACAGGATGCTCCCAGGGGCTGCCAAAGGTGAGCCGTTTCCAAGCAGGCAGCCTGTGCTCAGCTTGCAGTCTTTGCTGAGTCCGCAGCTCAGACATTAGCAGTAAGAAAAGACAGAACACACAACTGCAATGAGCAAGCGTCTGCAAGTCCTTCATCCCTGGTTACTCAGCAAGCGTGAGCTATGGCCTGCACTGCTTGAAAAGCAGGACACAGCAAGCCATAGACGTGAGGTGACACTCGGCTGAGGCGTGCTGGCATCCTTGAGACCTGACCTGGCCCTCATTCTCAGCTCACAGAGGAAGCCCAGAACAGTAATGAAGCCCTTGGGTCAGAAGGAAGGAGATCCTGAATAAGACATGGCCCTGACGTGGAGCCCAAATGGGTGTCTCAGGGATTGGATCCAAGCCTGACCTTCCCAAGTTCCAGGGTCTCAAAATGACCCATGGTTTCCTGAGTCACCTCGGTGGAACTTCTGCTTTTGTGCTGGATCTAGTGCAGGGCCCACTCAGCTCACTGGGTCTCTTCTTCAACATCAACAACAACAATAACAGCAACAATGGATTGAAATGATGACGGAGCAATTGAAAGCATTTCTTGTTCCTGCAGTGAACCTGAGTTTGGTTCCTAGAACTCACATGATAGTTCACAATCATCCTTAACTCCAGTTCCAGGGGATCCGAAGCACGCATGCACACCACACGCACACGCACACACACGCACACACACTCAACAGTTGTTTCAAATAGGAGGATAAAAATGACGTTTCAGTGAGACCGTCTGAGCTGTTTTATCTCTAAGAAAATGCAGGCTTGTAGAAAGAGCAGATTTGCCCTTCAGAAGGGCTTGCTTATTTATTTTGAGGCAGGCCTCTCTGTGTAAACCTGGCTGTGCTGGAACTCCCTATGTAGACCAGCCTGGCCTTGAACTCAGAGACCCATTTGCTTCTGCCTCCCAGTGCTGGGACTAATGGTGCGTGTTACTACACCAGCAGAAGAACTTTATAGAATTATAGGCTCATGGTTATAGAAAGCCACGGTGAGGCTCTGAAGGGGGCATTCAGAGAATAGCCACCGTGTACAGACAGCATAGTGAAGGTTCTGAAGAGGCCCTGGTAGGCGGGGTTGTGGGGTGGGGTGGAGGTGGGGCAGGCTCTTTGAGGGTTGCTCTTCACTGGATGGTGTGGGCTGAGGAGGAATGGCTGCCATCATACAGGATGGGCAAGACTCTGTCCACTTGCTGGTCGGTGTTTAGATGTTCAGGGGTGTTCCAGGGGATAGGTCTACCCTTTGCAACTTCTCAGTAGGCCAGGTGTGAAGTCCAGTCTTTCACACTCTGAGGGTCCAGAGTGCATCCCTAATCCTGGAAACACTAGTCAGACCTGGAGGTCCCCTGAAGCAGCTATAGACTGCTTCTACCAAACCTTCAAGGATGGGACTGGCACAGGGAACCCAGTGTGCTGGAGAGTTTTTGTCAACTTGACACAAGCTAAAGTCGTCTGAGAGGGGGGAACCTGAATTGAGGAAGCGCTTCCATAAGATTAGGCTGTAGGCAAGCCTGTAGCACATTTCTTAATTAGTGGTTGATGGGGGAGGGCCCAGCCTACGGTGGGGGGTGGTGTCATCCCCTGGGCTGGCGCTCCTACATTCTATAAGAAAGCAGGCTGAGCAAGCCATGTGGAGCAAGCCACCAAGCAGCACCCCTCCATGGCCTCTGCTTCAACTCCTGCCTCTAGGTTGCTGCCACGGCTTCCCTTCCTGATGCCCTATAAGCTGTAAGCAGAAACAAGCCGTTTGCCCACCTGAGTTTGCTTTCGGTCATCATGCTCATCACAGCAAACTGGGACAGCAGGTGACACTAACAAACAGGGACTGTGAGGGCCTGGTGGCCAGGCTTGTGACGCATCAGAATCATGTGGGCTCCTCAATTTTACTCATGTCACCCCTGACTACAGAAACAGTTTGCCTTATTAGAGTTGGGCTAAGGCCTGGGCATCCAGGTAGTTCTTATGTGTCACCAAATTTGGGAGCCTTGACAGTAGAACACAGATGAGGATAGCACATAGTTGATGGAAATCCAAGCAGCCACAGACTGCTTTACATCCGGGCTACATTCGCATCCAAAGATCTCCGCACGGGCCCTGTGGAGGGCGGCATGGCATGGCCATAAGGTACCTGCATATCCCTACCATTTTCTTCAGGTATGTGTGCACGGAGAAGCTGAAAGACAAGCAGCCAGCCTGTGGATGCTGGAATCTGGCTTGGCCTTCTTAGCTCCTGTGGATATAAGCAGTTTCGTAAGAGACCAGCCCCTGAGCGAAGTGAATTGAGAAACCTGGGACTTTATCCATGCTTGGAAATGCTCTAACCATCGAGCTATGTAATAAAGCAATGGTCTGGTGCAGGTATCTACCTGAGGCAATAGAACTGCTGCCCTGGCCTGGATCTTAAATGTTCTCCAAGGACCATGTGTTGGAGACTCATTCACCAGCCGGTGGCATTATTGGGAGATGGTGGACTTTTAAGATGTGGGGGCTTAGAGAAGAAAGTTAGGTCACTGGTGATACGGCCTCGAAGTGGGTGCTGGGAGCCTGGGAGCTTCCCTTTTCTGTTTCTCAGCTGTCATGCAGTGAATCAGTTTCTTCCAGCATCCACTTCTGCTATGCTGTGTTGCCTTGATCCAAGAGTGGGCAGCCATGCACTGGGCTCTCTGAAACCAGAAGCCAAAACCAAACCCTTATTTACAGAGCACCATCACTGCAGTTTCCACTGTAGTTTGTCACGGGACAGAAGACCAAACGATGAGCAGGTGACATTGAAAAGAAGGAGCCTTGTCCTGGGAGGATCATGAAAATAGGCATTGGGTCCCAGCAAAGTCCTGTGGCAGCAGATGGCTGGAGCCGGTGTGGCTTTGCACCGTGCAAGACAAGTGAGAAGGGGAAGGAGACACACACCCGATACTTCACAGGATGTGTCCCCATGGAAAAGTAAAGGGAGAGAAAAATATACAGCAGAAAACTAGGGGCCAGAGGGACCCCTGGATGGGGTAGGAAGGTCTTGCTGAGATCAGAGCTGTCACGCATGATGAAGAAGTGTTCAGGGGTGTTCCAGTGGATAGGAACAACTTCTCAGTAGGCCAGGTGTGAGTCCAGTCTTTCACACTCTGAAGATGTGAAAGATACAAATACTCAGAAAGATACAAATGTCAAGGAGATTCTTGAGTTCAAGGTCAGCCTGGGACAGAGTGAATTTAGACCCAGGTGTGACTGGAATGGTAATCTCAGTACAAGGTCCCACTCAGCTAAATTTACAAAGCAGGCAGATCTCTGAATTATTTTGCAATTAAAAAAAGGAAAAAAAAAAGTGCTGTGGTCTCCTAAGAATTAAGGGGCTGGGGTCACCAGATGCTGATTCATAGGATAAACAAAAGGAAATATGGAATAAACAACTGAATTGATATGTGCATTTAAAACCTGGGCTTTGGTTTGCAGGAGGTGAACTAGTAGAAAGTAAACGGTTCTTTGGGATTTTCTCCAGCCAGAGCTGAGCTGTCAGGACGTCTCTGGATAGTGAGAACAGCTCTTCCAGAATCTTTTCTAGAATGGAGAGATGGCTCAGTGGTTAAGAGCACTGACTGCTTTTCCAGAGGTCCTGAGTTCAAATCCCAGCAACCACATGGTGGCTCACAACCAACTTTAATGAGATCTAATGCCCTCTTCTGGTGTGTCTGAAGACAGCGGTAAATCTTATAAACAAATAAATCTTTTTAAAAAATAATTTTTTTAAAATAATTTTTTTTCTAGCAGGATCCCTGATTTTCGTTCGAAAATCCATGGAGAGAGAACACAGCTCTTTTAGAATTTTCATAGCTCCTTTAGAAAATTTTTCTAACAGGGTTTCTTGGTCAAAAATCTCAAGGATTACAGAGCTGATGGCTCTTTTAGAATATTTTCTAGCAGCTGTCCAGAGTAGGCTGTCTGAAGAGCGAACACAGATTTTTTTTTAAAGATTTATTTATTTACTGTATGTGAGTACACTGTAACTGTCTTCAGACACACCAGAAGAGGGCATCAGATCTCATTACAGATGGTTGTGAGCCACCATGTGGTTGCTGGGATTTGAACTCAGGACCTCTGGAAGAGCAGTCAGTGCTCTTAACCACTGAGCCATCTCTCCAGACCCAGATTTTTTTTTTCTTTCTGATTTTGATTGGGAAACCCAGAATTGCTTTTAGAATTGTTCTAACTGGATTTCTGACTTGGGCAGATGATCCAATTTTTTTTTTATAGTGGCTTTTCTAACTTTGGTCAGAAAACCCATGAGCTATCTAGAGCGCTCTCTCTCTCTCTCTCTCTCTCTCTCTCTCTCTCTCTCTCTCTCTCTCTCTCTCTCTGCACACTCCCTCTCTGACCCCTCTTTCTGCCTGCATGGCTCCTCTCTGTTCCCTGTCTGTCTGTGTGTTTGGGTGTCTGTCTGGATGTCTGTCTACATGTCCACTTGTCTGCATCTATCCCATCTCCAGGTCCTCACGCCTCTCTCTTCCCTCAATAAACCTCTTTTGCCCCAGATCTGTTGCATGGTATAATTTCTCACAGGTGCACCTTGGCTGGGGCCCACCAAAGATACCCCCTTGTGACATTATATTTCATAACACCAGATCTGTCTCCTGTAGTATCTAAGATGCTTCAGATTTTTCCCCTCACATGTGGTATCCATTTAAGGCCAGTCTTTCCAGGTGGGTGGTATGAGGGCACTAGGAGAAGAGGTTAAGTCTGTAAAAACAAAGTTGAGACCGGGGTGTCTGTATGGTGGGATGTGAGACCAAGGTGTCTGTATGATTGGGTGTGGGACCAGGGTGTCTGTATTGTTGGTTGTGAGACCAAGGTGTCTGTATGATTGGGTGTGAGACCAGGGTGTCTGAATGGTGGGCTATGGGACCAGGGTGTCTGTATGGTTTGATGTGGTTCTTGGCTGCTCTGTTTTCTCTCTCTCTCTCTTTTTTTTTCTTTTTTTTTCCGGAGCTGGGGACGGAACCCAGAGCCTTGCGCTTGCTAGGCAGATGCTCTACCACTGAGCTAAATCCCCAACCCCTGCTCTGTTTTCTCAACCGCATTTCTTTTCTGAGAATCATCAGGACCAGACATCTCTAATTCCGTCAGCAGTGAGAGTTGCCCACAGGAGGAGGTTATCTGGTTGTAGCGCTGACATTCACAAGCAGGACCATCTCCAACTCTGATCCTGAGGCTCGCATGGGAGCCGGGCAATACCAGTGCCTTTTACAAACACAAGCCAAGCATGAGGACAGGCTAGTGGATACAGAACAAATGGCTGACCGAAGTTCCCCTCTCACTCTGGAGCTGAGCATCCAGCAGCTCATTCTCTGCCTCCAGGCACGTGTGAGGAGGGAGGAGCAGCAGGTCATAGACATGGCTACAACCATGACTGGACAGGGCCGTTCCAATGCCCTGTGTCTGCAGAGGCCTTCCCACCCTCCTTTGGTGCTGATGACGTTGGTCTGTGAGCATGCAGGAAGAATGGATTCCAGGCTTGGCCCAGACGCAGGCTCATTTAAGATTCATGTGGATGCCATCATGTGTGACCGGCAGACAAGATGACTCAGTGTTAGCCGGTACATGAAGAGTCACATAGGCAGCAGAAGGGTTCAAGGGTCAGGAAGATCCAGCTCTTTGTAGGAGAATGAGCAGCTGGGAGAGGCTCACTTTGGCTGTGGTTTGAATATGTATGTCTCCTAATAGTCACAGGCTGAAATAGTAATCCCCAAGGTGATGGGGAGGGAGCAGGGCTTTGAGGGTTGTAAGTCTTCATGCGAGGGCTCCACCGAGCTCTGTTTCCCTTGTCATGTAAGGTCAGAAACGGGCACAGACTCTGGGAACCAGAAAACAAGACTTCAGCAGGCAGAATAACCTGGAGCTCTGAACCTGGACTTTGCAACTCTGAGATGTGTAAACGATGAGTTTCTGTTGTTTATCTGATACCCGATGGATGACATTTCTATAGCCCACTCGGAGTGAGATGCTTCTGTATCCATTTCCTAAGGCTGCAGGGGATAAGGTTCTGCACGCTAAGTGGCTTAAATGAGAGAAATTAATTCTTCTATCTCTGAAGGTTGAAAGCCCAAAGTCAGGGTGTCAGCAGGTTCTTCCTAAGCTTCCTAGAGGAAGGGTCTGACACAGGATGTCTCAGCGTAGTGATGGAGATCTTCTCCTAGCATTCCTCGGTCACAGCATCTATTCAGTTTTTCCATTTTCATAAGAACGCCAGTTTATTGACTCAGGCCCTGTTCTCATTTAAGCTTAGTTACTTTTAATAGCTCCTAACTGCACATACAGGTCCATTGGAGAATATGGCTTCAACATAAGAATGAAGTCCGGTTTAGTCTGTGGCAGGCACACGTGCAGTGAGCTGAGTGTGGGGAGGCAGAAAGCCAGCCCCCCCCCCCGCTAATTTTTCTTTTTAAAGGTGGGGAAGATCCAGGTTGAAGACTCTCCTAGAGCTCAGAAGGGATCAGATCATCCTCCTCTTTCTGAGACCCCCAATTTCCTGCTGCATGAAGAGGTGCTTTTTACTAACCTGAGGGTGTATCTTCTCATCCCATTCACCAGGCATTTGAACATGAACTACAAATCTGCTTCCGTAGGGCTCAGCCTCTCAGAGGGGAGTTGAGGTCACTCTCCCTCAGGGAGATGAGCCCACCATCTAGCGCCTGGGTTCTGGCCCATGACTTTCCAGCAGGTGCTTCCTCCCAGGATGCTTCCCTGGGTCAAACCCAGAGCCACAAAGGCTACCATTAAACCATTCTGGTAAGTGACGTTGCAGAGCCCAGAAAGCCTGGGAGGGTGGTGAGCAGGAACCAGGGTGCAAAGCAGGGCGAGACTGCTTCCCAGCTGGTCAGGGCACAGGAGCAGTGGTTGTAGGGGTCAGGGTGCTGCAGGTCTGGAACCATGGCCTGGACGTCTGCCCTGCTCATACTGCTGGCCCATCTCACAGGTACGGGAACTCTTGGGGCCCAGAGCCTCCTTGCCCCTCCTCTTGCCTTGCTCTGCCGCAGTGATGGGTACGCTTCTATTTTCTCAGGTTGTGGCCCTCAGCCCGTGCTGCATCAGCCACCATCGGCCTCTTCCTTCCTTGGAACCTCCATCCGCCTCACCTGTGCCCTGAGCAGCAACCATAACATTGACATTTACAGCATTTACTGGTACCAGCAGAGGCCGGGCCACCCTCCCAGGTTCCTGCTGAGATTCTTCTCACACTCAGACAAGCTCCAGGGTCCCAAGATCCCCCCTCGCTTCTCCGGATCCAAAGATATAGCCAGGAACCTGGGGTACCTGAGCATCTCTGACCTGCAGCCAGAGGACGAGGCTGTGTATTACTGCGCCGTGGGGCTTCGGAGCTGGGAAAAGGAGAAGAGGATGGAGAGGGAGTGGGAAGAAGAAAAATAGCGGACAGATTCGGGATCTTAGGCTCTGGAGACATTCAGACCCAGAACCACGGAGTTTGCTTTGCTCGGCTAGGCTGGTTTGGGGAGGAGGGGTAGAACACCCGGCTTCGCAGAAGGTGGAGCCAGCCAGCTTTTCCTTGTATTGCAGTGTTGCTATGCGCCCCATCAGAGGCTGGATTGTAGAATTAAAGCTGTTATTTTACTGAGTTTGGCTTGGCTGGTTTGTGATCTCAGAACCGATTTAAGAACTGGCTAGGTCAGAGATCCCCGGACCCTGGCTAGTCATGCCCAGTTTGGCCAGGTACCCAACACTGAGGCAGAGCACTGCCTTAGCCCTATTTTTATGATCATGGGGCAAATGGGTGATAAAAACATCATGGAGGGGGTTGGGGATTTAGCTCAGTGGTAGAGCCCTTGCCTAGGAAGCGCAAGGCCCTGGGTTCGGTCCTCAGCTCCGGGGGGCGGGGGACATCCTGGAGGAGGACCTTCTTGCAAAGGACAGGGTCTCCTGTTGTCATCTCCACAGTCACAGAGTAAAGGAGCCCAGCAAACGCCATCTACCTTGAGGGAGAGCAGGTGCCAAGTGACAGGTGTGGGGCAGGTGCCCCTCACTGTTACTAGTGATGTTGTGGGATGGACAAACCGTTGTCATGGAGCTGCCTGTGCATTGTGGGTGTGGCCTCTGCTACCAAATGCAGCACCCAGCCCGTGCTCTCCAATGTGAGTGGTGACAGTCCCAGATGGCACCAGGTAGCAGTGAAGGCCCCAGGGTTATCAAGATGCATCTACCTTCTGTGCAGGGGAGGGAAGGGGCAGCCAGCATTTTCTTAAAGCCCAGATGTTACCAGCCTTGACTTCGTAGACCATCTGACTCTGTTGAAATACCCAGTTCTGTCTTTAGAACAAAGAAACAGCCATAGATGATGGGTGAGTGACCTGAGAGGCTGTTGCTAAAGCTAACTTAGAGGCTGGGCAGGGCAGGATGTGGTCCTCACCACAAACGGCCTGGGAGGAGTGGCACAGGTCCTGCCTGGGTTCCAGTGATCCCTGCTTGGGGTCTCAAGGGCCTTCACAGCTTTTGTTGACCGATGTTGAGTTCTGAGCTGTGGCCTGTGGACAGACCTTGAAGTATGAGGCAGTGGTCCACTGAGGCCACACTAGGCTTGTTGGCTGCAGGGTAGTTAGAAGAGTTTACAGAGTCCTGGGCACAGCTTGGTGCCTGGAAATCCAGGAATGCAGTGCAAGATGTGCCCCGAGAAAGCCTGTGTGTGAGCATCTGCACTGCATGGATGTTTTACCTGAGGGAGGTGCCAGGCAAAAGTGGTGTCCTTTGTGGCTTCAAATTCGATTGAGAACACCTATCTACCACTGCTAAATGATCCCCAGCTTCCCCTCCTGAGGGGTGGACACGTGCCAGGGCCATTCTTTCTTCTCTGACCCAGGACTCTCTTACCTGTAAAATAGTGGTCCCAGTGCCACCTGTGTAGGTCAGAGGACATTTTTTTTTTCTTCCATCACATGAGCCTGAGATATGGAACTCAGGCCCTGAGACTTGGCAGCAAGCACCTTTCCCACTGAGCTGAGCTGTCTGCCTAACTCTGACTAATCTACCTGAATGCTGAATGTAGGCTCAGCGGTCATGGGTGTGGCCTGTTCTTCCTCCCTGTCAGTTTTCCCTGTCATCCAAGTTATTTCTCACCCGGCCACCACTGGGACCTCTTGCCTCTCACCCAGCTTGTCTTGACTTTACTCTATCTTACCATTCTTTCACCCAAACTTGCCTTCACTCCACCTTTGCCCGCTTCCTGATTTCTGAGCATGTGGGCTGGCCACGTCTGTAGCTCTCACTTTCTAGCGGCTACATTTAAAATAATTTAATTATTAGCTTAGTTCATGAGTGTTTTGTCTATATGTCCAGGCCAGAAGAGGGCATCAGATCCCCTAGGACTCTAGTGACAGATGGTAATGAGCCACCATGTGGGTGATGGGAATTGAACCTGGATACTCAGGAGGAGTGGGCTTCCTGTTTACCCACCGAGACTTCTCTTCAGACCCACTCGTGCAAAGATTCTCAATCTGTGGATCTCAACCCCCTTGGGGTCGCATCTCAGATCCTGCATACCAGATATTTCCATTATAATTCACAACAGTAGCAAAATTAAACTATGAAGTAGCAAATTATGTTATAGCTGGGGTCATCGCAACATGAGGAACTGTATTAAAGGGTTGAAGCACTAGGAAGGAAGGTTGAGAATCATTGGACCAGTGGTTACATTTTTTAAAAAGGTGACTAAACATGTCAGCATGAATCTATAGTTTCAGCTATTCGTTAGCTTGAGGCAGGGGGATTGCTTAAGTTAGGAGTTGTTGGTCAGGGCAACAAAGGGGGGGGTTTCCATCTCTAAAAATAGTTTCAGAAAAGTAAAAAGAAGCAGGTGAAACAATGTCTAATATATATCGTATTCAACACAACATATCTTCAAAGTAACCTTTTTTTTTTTTTTTTTTTTTTTTTTTTTTTTTTTTTTTTGGAGCTGGGGACCGAACCCAGGGCCTTGCGCTTGCTAGGCAAGCGCTCTACCACTGAGCCAAATCCCCAACCCCTAATGATTTTAATGAGCAATCGTTATAATTGGCATGTGAGCATCAGTTTCTCTTTGCTACTCCGCCTTTGAAATCCAATGTATTTTACAGCTGTGGCTTATCTCCACCGAGACCCACACAAGTGCATGTGGTGTATGAAAAGTGCAGAAGTCAGGCTCCCTCCCCACCACCCAGCCATTGGACACTGGCCAGATTCTGGTCTGAAAGTCCCGTTTCTTGTCCCTTTTGCCTGGACTGTCCATCTCTGCCGTCCGTATTCAGCCAACTGCCATCGATCAGGTGCCTGGGTTCCCTGGTGGCCTCCAAGACTTCACTCAAGCTGTTTATATTGGGAGGACTTCCTGTCCCTGGATGGTGCCCTCCCTCTGTTTGCACAGATGCAGAGCTCCACAGCTGCCTCCCCTTACCCGGAGCTGGGCAACCATTTCCTGACCACTCTGCGATTGGTGCCTTCCTCCAGTGGGCAGACGGGCTGTTTTCCTGATTACAGTTAGCACCTCCCTCATAGCTCTCTTTCATTTTATTTTATTTTATTTTATTTTTAGCAAGACTCTTACAAATTCCCAGCTGGCTGGATCCTCTGTGTGTGATAAACACTTTAGGAGATGAGAGGCAGGCAAGCGAAAGACTGAACGATGTATGAATCCTGGGCCACTCGTTTGTTCTCGTTAGATGGCCGGGGTCACTGTAACTCCCTGAGACCAAGGAGAAGCTCAGATGCTCTTTCACATCTGTGACTGGCCACACTCTGTCTCTGTACTTCTGTCTCTCCATTGTTATGTTTGTTCGTTGTTTTCTGTCGCATTACCATCCTCTGTCATCTGAATTGAGGCAAGTGTGCTGTAACCAAGAGGGGCCTGGGAAAGGAGAGCTTGAGGTAAGGAGCCCGGGGCAGGAGAGCTGGTGGAGAGGTGGCTTCCCAGAGCCACAGGACCCAATATTATCCAGTATTGAGCTTCTCCAGAGGCATTTGGAAGAGTCCATAGCAGAGGGGGAAAGTAGTAGACTAAAACAGTTCAGCGGATTGGACTGGGCTACAGCAAGACAGAAAGAGGGTGTGGCCAAAAGGACAGAGAGAGAGAGAGAGAGAGAGAGAGAGAGAGAGAGAGAGAGAGAGAGAGAGAGAGAGAGAGAGAAATAACTGGGTTATAAGGGAACGAGAAGCTGGGAGAGAGGCCCAGGAGCTGGAGAAGTTGAGGGCGGGGATGGGGTGAGAATCAATGAGAAGAGCCACAGGTACTTGTGGCTCTGAGGGAGCCTGAAGCCAACATGCTCTTTGGCAGGCTCCCCGCGGGCGCCACAGATGACCCTTTGTCCTGAAAGCGATAGTGAATGGAGTCACTTTCCTTTCTTTAGCAACAGACTTGGGAGAAAAGTAAAAATAGATACATCCCGGGGTTTTCTTAAAAAGATATAATCAAGCGAAAGAGCCCTGCGTTTGCACAGCAGTAAAAACAAAGTCACCTAGATCGCATAAACAGATAAGGTGGAAAAGCCGGACTTGCTGAATCCCATCCTCATGACACTCATCAGCTCTAGGGAGGCCAAGAAGTTTAGCGCCCTCTCCTGGTCACCCTGTAGAGCAGCTCCAAACAGCATTGTGAAAAACAAAGATTCTTTATCGAGTTCCAAGAGTGAATTCTTTCTAAAGAAATTTCTAAAGGGAAATAGAAATGCCCTGAGCGTTTTAGTTACTGATGACATGGAGGAACAATACGTGAAAAACTGTTTAGAGATACGAAAACAACCATTTCTAACTGCCTTAATCAAAAGTAGCCATGTGTAATTTGGCATTTAGTTAGCATGCTTCAGTTACATACTTACTGAGAGCACCAGGAATTTATTAATTTTGCCGTTTTAATAGGAATAATTATCACCAGGCCACTGTGCAGATTTTTCAACTACATGTCACCGTACATGTGGAAATATGCCATGGCAGAGCAAAAATCTCAAATATAGAACACATTCTATTCCACTGCACTGAACAGCAACTGCCCATCTTCCCCTCCGTGCCCCTAATCTGCTCTGTGATTTACGAGTCTCTGTGTGTATACAGGCTAGAGGACAACCTCAGTGTCCTTCCTTGGGTGCTGCCGATGAAATCGGCCAATGAAATAAGCCAGTTCAGCCAAATTAAAAGTAAAAACCAGCAAGTTTATTTAGGAATGGCCTTCCAGGAGAGAGTTCACCAGTCTCAAGGGGCAAGACTGGGAAAAGTTGCAGGCAGACTGTGGCAGGGGAATTTTATGGACTGTAGGAGAAGGAAAATGATGTGTCTGCTGCACACTGGGCTTGTGCAGGGGTAGGGGGTGGGGCTTGCGTGGCTGGTGACCTCAGGTGAGGTTGTTAGGAATGCAGGACTGAGCTGTTGACACCTTTTCTGTTTGGAGGCTTTCTGAGTGAGTGGGGCTGGAGAGAGAGGAATGGAATTTGCTGGATCATGTGGTGGTGGTGGTGGGGCAGACTGGGGACTCCAACAGAACACTCATTCTTTTTTCCAAACAAGTTCTCCCACTGTCAGGTAGACTAGGTTGGTTGGCCATGGGACCCTGGGAATCTGCCAGTGTCCACCTCTCTGGTGCTGGGATTACAACTGTTACACCACATCTGGCATTTACAAAAACAAAGCACATGGGTTTTGGAGATCAAACAGAGATCCCTGTGCTTATAAAACAAGTGTGGAGAGCTGTTGGGGCTGCTGCGAGGAATTTGGCAGGAATTTGACATTGGGCCAGGACACAGAAGTAGGCTCATGATGAATAGAGTTGAGGAATGTGTTCTTTGTATCTTGCTGGGTCTCATTAAGACTGAATACGGCACCCGGGGGACCTTCCTTTATGCCTGGTTTGTTCTTCACTGTCTTGTTTATGTCTTAGGACTGACCACATTCCTTGTATGTACCTAGAATGACATAAAAGCAGACTGGAGAAAAATAAACCTGCTACAGCCATCAACACTGGCTGCAGTCATGTTATAATGTTGTCTAATTATCTTTTTCTTTTCAGTCCTCCATCTCTCCCTTGAGGCCCTGTTGACTGACTGAGCTGGCTTGGTCAGATAAGCAAGGGATGGTTATCTTCCCATCCCTTATGAGTGAGTTTTAAATGCCTCACATAACGGCGTGCAGATGCTATCCTGTGTTTGTCTTATGTAAGTGAGCATAATCAGGAAATGGAGCCAGGATCCATAGTTGCCTGCACATCCCTGCCCGCGGCATTTATCTATTCCGTCTAAGGTGCAGAAACAGCTAGATGTCTACTGATGGGTCCTCACGACTGGTAAATACAGGACATCCTTCCATATTTCATGGAGGGGATTAATAGTTTGGTTGTGCGATCCAAATGGACTTATAAAAGTTGACTGATGCCTTTCACCAGGGCATCACTGGTGTACCAGTGCGAGTCAGGAGCAGGGGTCTGTGGTCTACCTTTCCCTCAGGGCATCTGCGAGTGAGGCAGAGAGTGGAGGCACTGGACAAATGAGTCTGAATTGGATGGAGCCCAGGTTCAAGTATACCAGAGGGGATGGAGGAGAGAAACCCTTCCCCCTACCACAATCAATAAAACAGCTCTCTGAGACCGCCCTTGCTTGTTCATACTGGTTTATTTGATGGTGGATGTAATGCATATACTTTTGGGGGGTGAACCAGGGATCGAATACTTTTTGTGGGAAGGAATACTCAGAAAGAAAAACCCATTGGCTGGCAGGCTCGGGGCTACCTAGATACCTCATTAGCATGGAGAAGAACTCCAGGTGTTTATGTTATGTGACCCAGCGCCCATGGTCCTCAGTGGGATGTTGTGGTTATGTGTTCCAGAGAAGGTAGAGGCAGGGAGGGACGGCTCCACTCCTTCCAATCTCAATTCTGAGATTCGAAGGGTTTGAGCTCACTCAACCTTATCACTTCTTGGGTCTGTCTGGTAGAGTATGGTGGTCTTGCATGACCCATTCGTTGTCTTAAGACTGTTTTCTGTTGCTATAACAACTGCACGAGTCTGGAAACTTCATGAGTAAAGGCATGTTCGGCTCACCATTCTGGACAGACAAGCACGGCACTGGTATTGGCTTTGGTAAAAGCCCTCTTGGATAAAGAATGAAGTCATGGGGTGGGGGTGGGGGTGGGGATGGGAACTCAGATGTCCTGATGCCCTTGGGCCTACCCACAGCAGAGCATACATCCTAAAAGGCATGTGTGAGGGAGTCATACAGTGGCCCTCAGAGTACTGCTGGCTAGATCCGTAGACACTTAGACTCAATCATGGAACTTCTGGACAACATGGGTGTGGCTTCCTGTAGTCACAGTGGACCAGCCAACCTGAATGAGCCCTCACCCTGACCCCTGTGTGCCTTTCGTCCCAGTCGGTGCAAACATTGGTAGGACCTATGATTTTTACATGGCCATAAATCCATCTACCCCTTGTAGTCTATAAATGACTTCATGGTGAAAGGAGAATTATACGAATTCTAGGTTTGGAGATACAAAATTAAAAGAATAAACCCCAAAAGGCCACAGACCCAGGGCTAAGCCCTGCAGCCAGGACTAGCAAGCCATAAAAGATAAAGAAAAGGAATGCAGGAACCAGCCTGAGTTAATGGGACTGATTCATGGGACGTCTGGCAGGAAGACATCTCCCCCCAGCTCACTCAGGGCCATCCTCCAGCCCCTGATAAGCCCCTGACTTCTAGCACCTACTCTCTCTGCTTTGTTCTCACTGCTATGTTTGAATGAGCCAATTGTATGTAACCACGCCAAAACCCCTAGCTTTCTATATAACCTCTGACTTTTGAGTTTCCACACCTCTGTCTCCTGCATATGTGTCGGCCCGGAGATCTCTGTAATAGGTCTCTGTAATAAACCTCGCCTTTGCTTATTACATCCAAAATGGTCTCTCTGTGTCTGGGGTCCGCGATTTCCCAAGACTTGAGTAAGGGTCTCTCTGTGTGGGATCTTTCAATGACTGAAGTCTATCCTCTCTGGCCAGCTACACAAATGCCAAGAAGACCCAGTGTTCCCCAATTCTCAAATCATCCCAGGCTCAGGAACTTCTCTTGCCTTGTGGGTTACGTCTAAATTCTCCCCCACTGGGCACAACAGAACACTAAGCACACAGGTTCTCTTGTATTTGGGTGGACAGTTTATGGATTAACTCATGACCTCAGGGGGCTGACAGTGTTTCCTTGGTCTTCTTACCAGATTCTGCACATTAGAGAAAACTATGATGGTGGAGCTCTCAAGGAGAAAGGAATGAGCCGGAAAGGAGGAGGTCAGAAAGAGACAGGTAACATGGAGGCAGAAGCATGCCTTGAGGCCAGTATCGCACAGAGGGGCCATGAATACTGAAGCCGTCTCTTGTCTCTCAGAAGAATGAGAAGAATTGGGGCTTACTCAGTCCAGAGATGGGATCTGGGCTGGAAAAGCCATGGAGGAGCTCACACCCTTTCCTCCATGCAGAGATGAGAGGGGAGGCTTTGAGACAGGAGCATGGAGAGGAGCAGGAGCTGAGCTCTGAGGACAGGACACCCAGGGGCAGTCCAGGGCCCGAGGTCCCTGAAACTTTAACTCCGTTCATTTCCCAGGCTGCTGCCCGGGAAAGCCTATTTCAGAGTCTAAGGATGAGGACAAGGGGGCCAGCAAAGAACCTGGAATCTAGAATCTTCTCTGCGCCTCTCTTGCAGTCAGTCTCTTGCCCATTAACGCCCCCAGGTGGCTCTTCTCAGTTCCCTCATTTTCTCAGATAAGATTTTCATGCACCCTTCCCAGCGAGTTGCTTTCCCCCAGCCTCATCCCCATCGGTTACGAGCTCAGGTCCCTAAAGTGAGTGAGGCTAGGGATACCACTCAGTCAAAGAGCATTGCCCTGCCCTGGCTTTGTACCAGTGGAGGAAAATGACTTTGAATGGCCCCATTGTCACTTTCATCTTCTGCCAGTTCCCAGAGGAAAGCCCAGTGTAGGTGGCAGATGGCACTGTAGGACAGGTGGAGGGCACCTGCATCAGAGTTCTAGCTGGCAAATGTGCACTATTCACCTGCTTCCAAGTGGGAGAGGGGTCTGCAAGCCTGGCCCCAGCCCAGCAGCTATGCTGCCACCGTCCAGCACAGTACCAAGACAAGGAGACATAGATGGCATGTCAGAGCAGCAGGAGTGCATTAAGGGTGGATTTTAGGCCCCAAGCACTGCAGTGACACACCCAGCCCTTCTGTTCTCTATGAGGGGTGGCTTCTCCACCTGATGCCGTCAATGCCCAGCATGAAGAGCAGCAGAGGTGCAGAAGGAAGCAGGGCTCCTGGGCACAGTAGTCTCCTGGAACTCACTATAGTGGCTGCCTTCTGCACTGCCACAAAACCTTCAAAACAGAGTCCTCTGTTCCTATGTGTGAGCTCTCCTGCTTTTTCCTCTCAGAGAACCCCTCCCTCCTCAAATTTGTCCCTCTCCTGTCAATCACTGCCTCGGCCCTCAGTTCCGGCCTGTGGACCAGGAGATCTGTAGGCGTGACTCACTTTCCAGACAGTGGACCTTACTCCATCCTCCCAGACTCTCCTCCTGGGGTTTCCTGCAGACTCCAGCTCTTCTTCCTCTATCCCGGACCTTCTGATACACACACACACACACACACACACACACACACACACACACACACACACACTGTGGTAGTCTGTCTTCAGGCATTGATATCTTCCTGAAAGAGCCAGAGTTGGGGTCAATCTAAGGCCATTGGGAAAATTCCACCACAGACCTCCTAACACTAAGACCTCTCTCTTCCAGGAGGAGTAGAGCCAGCTTAGTTCCTGGAACAACTGCAAGCCAACTATCAGACAAAGCCACCTGTGACTCCCAAGTGACCCCCCTTGACTCCTAACCAACCCCCACTTGGAAAGATCCGGATGGTCCACTGATCATGAGTCAGTTTGAGGATTGCTTTGCCCTACCAATAGTACCCTGCTTAGTTACCATTGTTCAAATTCTGCCCTAATTGTTTGAATTCCATCCTTACTAAAGGTATATAACTCCCTGTTAGAGTTTACTCAGGGTTGTCTTCCCCTTGAAGTGGGATAGGCCCCAACATGTTGGAACAATAAAACTCCTCTTGCATTTGCATCGATCACCGCCTCTGTGAGTCTCATTTAAGAAGTCGTAGAAGAGGTTTAATTCAGACCTCATACTTGGTGCATTGGCCCGGAAGCTCACCTCTTGTGGAGGACCTACAGGAGGACAATGGGTCAGAGGAATGGCTCCAGCAGGTATGGTGGTTGTGTGTGTCTCCTCTATCTAGTTTTTTGGTTTGTGTTTTGCTTTCGGTTTGGTTTATGCTTGCAAGCATCAGGAAGGCTCAGAGAGCCTCGGTAACTAGAGAGAGGCTTGGAGGACGCTCCAGCCTTTCAGACTCCAGTTCTAGCATGAGCGATGGGGTCACCATAGCAACTGGGGAGGGGTTTGGACACTCAGCCTCATTGGCTCTGGTTCCTATGTGAGCCGATGGGGTCGCCAGGACTTTGGTTCCAGCTTGAGCCAACAAAGTCACCAGATCTGTATTTCACCCATGGCAGGGGCAAGCCTGTGTGTCTTTTGCCCGTGGCAGGGGCAGATTGTCTGAGTTGTTCTGTCAGTGGCAAGGATTGTCTTCCTTGTGTCTCTTTGTGTCATTCGACTTGGACTGACATTATTTTCGGACATGTGAAAGAATGTTTTTTACCTTAATCTTATTCTGATTCATTTTTAAAAAGTTAGGACTAAGGACTACTTAATGCAACTTGGAGTGACCTGCTTTTGATGTTAAATGGCCACCTGGAGTGAGACCTTTTATCTCCCCAGGGTGTCAGCAGTAGAGGATAAAATGTTTCAGAAGTTTTCCCTCCTCCCCCTTGCTAATACCTTCATCAACAGGAACAACAAAAGCCAACTCTAGCCCAGCAGCCAGCTCCATCCTTGTTGACAGGATCAGCTGGAGGGCTGGAGGGCTGGCTCAGTGGTTAAGAGCACTGACTGCTCTTCTGGAGGTCCTGAGTTAATTTCCCAGCAGTCACTTTGTGACTTCCTTTTCTCTCAGGACCAGCTCCAGGTTTTACAGCTCACTCTGGCTTATCCTCTCTTCCCCTCCTTTTCTGCCAAGTGCAGACACAGTGCACACTAGCATCCAGGGTCCTTGACAGGAGAGGCCCCAAGTGGGCATATGTACCCCTCAACAGAGCTTGCAACTGACTCCTGGTTACTCATTTTGTCCAGTAAATGACTATCCTTCTTGCCAAGAGAAATGCTTGCTTCGTGTCTGAATAAATATGATCTCTTTTTCATCTTAACTCAGAGACTATATTTATTCATTGGCCAGTAGGAAAATTCCACTACAGACCTCCTAACACTAAGACCTCTCTCTTCCAGGAGGAATAGAGCCAGATAGTTCCTGGAACAACTGCAAACCAACTATCAGGCAAAGCCACCTGTGACTTCCAACCAACCCCCCTTGACTCCGAACCGACCCCCACTTGGAAAGATCTGGATGGTCCACTGATCACGAGTCAGTTTGAAGGTCACTTCACCCCACCAGTAGTACCCTGCCTAGTTACCATTGTTCAAATTCTGCCCCAATTGTTTGAATTCTGCCCTTATCAAAGGTATATAACTCCCTGTTAGAGTTTGCTTAGGGTTGTCTCCCACTTGAAGTGGGGAAGGCCCCAACATGTTGTTGAAACAATAAAACTGTTGCTTTTGCATTGATCACCACCTCTGTGAGTCTCATACAAGAGGTCCCGGAAGAGGTTCAATTCAGACCTCACATTCCCACTGCCTGCCAGGAGTTTATGCCACTCCATACGAATTGTGACATTTCTCCTCAGCCATGGAGATACAGCCCAGCCCACAGGTGAGGCCCTAACAGGAAGTAACATGAAGCTCCACCTTTGATGGTCTCTTCGATTTGAGGTCTGGTCTGTTACTCCAGCTCTGGTCTTGTCTCAGGCAACACAATCCAAGTATGACTTGAGATTTTTACTCAGCTGCACATGGCGGCACCTAGCCAGCCCTTTCTATATTCCCTCCAGTCGTCCTATACCCATTGCTTCTGAGTCTGTAGCTGTTAACTACATTCTCAATATCTGCTCCAGCAATGGCCAATGTAGATGAACACTGACCTAGAAGAGCCTGGACCCTGGTCTTAGCAACACCAGTGGTCTTGGATGGAAAGTGATGGCCCCATAATCTGAGCTCAGCGTCTGGATCACTCAGTGGTACAGCAAAATTGACAATGACCTTGAACACTAGGCATGCAGCTAGGGGAAAGATAAGACTCAAAATGGCCCCTTCAGGCTGGAGAGATGGCTCAGTGGTTAGGAGCCCCGACTGCTCTTCCAGAGGTCCTGAGTTCAATTCCCAGCAACCACATGGTGGCTCACAACCATCTGTAAAGAGATCTGATGCCCTCTTCTGGTGTATCTAAAGACAGCTACAGTGTACTTACATATAATAAATGAATAAATCTAAAAAAAAAAAAATGGCCCCTTCAGTTATAGCACTTGAGGCATAATTGGGGAATCCTCCACACACAAAAATTAACTCCTTGTTTTGAGCCAATGTTTCATCTTTTAGTTCTATTCCAGGGCCCAGAGTTGTAGCAAGCAAAGCTGCCTCTAGGCGCAAGTCCTCGTGGAGTCAAATCCATTACATTTTACACAGCACCATTCTGGTCGTGTTGTGGCAGCTCTAGTTTTTGCTCTTTGCCCTGATGGTTGCAAATTCTTCTCCTCCCTGTAGGTTGGCTCACTGTGGTCGACCTTTGTATAGTGCAGAACATCGTGATTGCATAGAACTTACGAACTCTGCCATTCTTCTCTTAAGCTGTTATCTTAACATGGATAACCTTGCTCTTGTTTTGCTGCAAACAGTGAGGACACAGCCCCTCAGCCACCACCAACCCCCATCAGCTTCTGCCCAGCATCCCCTACCCTACCCCACCCATCAGCCAAGGCCCAGTACCACCACCCTGCCCCACTCCCACCCAGCCCCTTACAGAAATTCTTAGATATGGAAAGTGTTCTCTCAGCTTCTTTGGTTCAAGAGTAGTAACCACCGCTCCCCCACCCCAATTTGGTTGTCTTGGGGCCTGCCTCTAGGAATCTGCACCTACATTTGTTACATATTGATAATTCATGGCTTTTGTCGTGCGGAGGGATCGCTTCTCTAACCTAGAAATGTTCAGATGTTCCTCTACTGTAGGTGTTTTCTCTACAGCTCCTCACTTCTGGCATTTAATCTATTTTGATATTTCATTCCCTTCAAATGTCTAAGCAGGGTAAATACACCAGGCCCAACTTCTGTTCCTGCACTTCCTTTTTCGCCATCTCTAGTCCTTTGGACCAAAAAATGAGTTTTTGATTAGTTTTCATACTTTTCTAATAGTTTGGATTTGCCGTGTGGTGCTAGACCTCACCTCAGAGGGACTCAGGGGGTCTCTAGTTGTTCTAGTACTTTCCTTTTATAACCCCACAGCCATGTTTGGTAGTCTGTAGTTCTTTAATCATGTTTCTAATTCTACATTTAGCAGGATCTGTGGTTTCATTAAAATATTTTAAATAACATATTATGACAGTTATATTACTCCAAACCCTTTGGGGATTTACAAAATGTGAACTTAGAAGCCTTACTGAGGCTCTTACCCTGTGGTGTGTAAGAATCCACACAGGAGTCAAATGCAGGGCAGACGTCACTCTGCTCCAGAGCGTGGTCATCTGTCTGCTCTGGAACAGCTCTGGCTTCTCTCTGCTTTGTCGTCTTTCGGGGTAAGGTGGAATCTCAGCGTAGTTTTACTTTGCTGTGAGGTGATCATTTCCTCATATGTTTATGGCTAATTGTATTTTGTTGTTAGCGCGCTGTTCATTTCATTAACCACGATGTCATCAATTAGGTTGTTTGATTTCATGTTTTAGATATTTTCTGTGTCTGAGTGTGCTTTGCCCGTATGTATGTGTGTGCATCACACATGTACCTGGTGCCCACAGAGGTCGAAAGGGGGTGTCAGATCCCGAAGTGGGCGTTTGGTTTTCTGGAACTGGAATTAGGACTGGTTGTAAACATCATGTAAGTGCCAGGTCCTCTGCAAGAGCAACAAATGCTGCTAACCACTGAGCTACCTCCAGCCCTGGTTGTTATTTTGAGTTCTTGATTACTTTCTACTCCTCTGTCGGAGCTTCAGCTTGCAAAGGTTTTCTCCCATTCCGTGTGCTCCCTCTTCATTCTATGGTTTCCTTTGCTGTGCAGACTTTTAATTTCCTAAGATGCCATGTGTCAGTTGTTGGCCCTATTTCTGAGCAGCTAAAGTGTCACCTCCTGGCAGGTTAGGGAGACTGTGAATATGCCCAGGAAAGGCAGAAGCAAACCTTGAGTGATAGGCCTTATCAGCCTGAGCAGAAACATCTACCTCGGCTGCAGCTGTGAGCTTTGATGTGCCAGAGTTAACAAGCTGCAGAGATATGGGAACTTATCTGATTTACTGTGGTACTGTTGCTACCCCATGTTACTGTTCTGGGGATGGATGTTGTGGTCTCTCCCTTTACATACTCTGTGCTAAATATTAAACTTTGAGCCTTGATCAGAACACTGTCTTGGCTCCATGTTTCTCACATCCCACCCCTGCCCTTTTCATTTCCAGCCCTCCTTTCAGGAGAGCCCTGCCTGGTCTTAAGCCGCTGGATGGCTACACTGAAGTCCTGTTGAAAAGTCCTTTTCTGCATCTATACACGGAAATATTTTCCCAACTTCTTCCTGTATTAGTTTCAGGGTGTCAAACTTTACATTAAGGTCTTTTTATCCGTCTGGAATTAATTTTGCACAGGTCGAGCTATCTTTTGTCAATGCTGTTTTGAAACAGGGTTTCACTAAGTAGCCCTGGCTGGCCTGGAATGCAGAGACCTCACTGCCTCTGTTTCCCAAGTGCTAGGATTAAAGCAGAGCACCTCCATTTCCTCACATTTAAATTATGAACCATGGAAGTTTAATCCAGATTGTTCCAGAGAATCCTACAAGCCTGACATCAAGAGGCACATTTTCTCACCAGCAAGGGGTAAAACTACAGTATATCACTGTCTTGAATTTGATTCTACAAGCTGCAAGTAAGGCCTCCACAAGACCCAGCTCCCGTCAGTCAACTGCTCTAACTCACGACCTCTGACACACCCAGCTACAGACACCAGCTGGGTGCTTGGATGGCTGTCTTGTTCTATTTTCTAAACAAGCCTTAATTAAACAGGAAGTACCATGACTGCTGAGTGAATCCTGTAGGCAAACTATTTGCAAGGGCCAAACACAGAACATGGCAACTGTACCACAGTATAAAACAGGAATACTGCCTGCCCCCTCTTTTCGGAATGCCATGAACTTTGATAAACTAGAAAAGACACATTTGCCGCCATCATGCAATTTCCCACCCAGCTCCCAGAGTTGCACAACTCCGTTGCCCAAGCAACCCCTTCCCTGGACTCACACATGGATCCTAGACCCTAACAAGAGCAGAACCAGACTTCATTTGGTGCCTCAGCCCTCCTCTGCCTGTGCCTGTACCCTCCTCCTCCCTTTGTCACAGCTATGCCGCCGTGGCCTCTCATAACTCTCTCCTAGTTTTGCACCTAACAGTTCCCCCCATCTCTTTGGGTTCAACAATTCTGCAGAAATGACTCCACATGAAGGAAAGCGCTCTTTTTGCACTTACACAGGCCACATTTGGGCAACCTGACTGGGACAGTTCAGAGATTCCTGCCCTTTCCCGTAGTTCCATATAGTGCCCCAGCTTTCTGGTCATCCCCACTGAATGAAAAGATAGACTGGGACATGACTACTCCCCGGTCTAATGCAAGAGGAGGTTTACTGTAAATCTGAGGGAGAAAGCAGCCAGAGGCATCTGGACAAGGTCAGACTAAACACGGGCAACAGATGGGACCAGGCCATGAGGGGAAAGAGGGTGAAGGGATGGTGAGAGAGAAGAGAGGTGGGCAAGTGGTCCAAGAGAGATTCAGGAGCAGAGCTAGCCAGGAGGCAGAAGACCAAATGACCGAGTGTCTAAAATGGCTGGGTTATATAGGGAAGAACAGCTGTAGGGAAAGGGGAGTGAACTCAGAGGCCAGAGAGGTTGAGGTAGGTGGCGGGATACGGCAGCCAGGATGACTCTAATAGGTAGGGACTGAGGGGGACTGATGGCCAGTGTCTGCTGATATGTAAATGGGCACCTCAGCCGTTTGTCCTGAGTGTGAGACCTAACACCCGCCCAGAATGCGTCACTGAGGCACAGTGGCCTGACTCTCACGCTGTTTCACCATGTAGGTGTCATAGACTGCATTGCTGAACCCAGTCCCTGGCCTCTGTTTACCAAGTCATGCTTGGCTGGCCTTTCTCTCACTCCCTTAAGCTGTCCCTGACCTCACCTGCATAGCAAAGGCAATCATGTTCAACAAGAGACTGCAAGATCTTAAAGTTCTGGTGGCCAGAACGGAGGACGGTGATCCCATCTGTTAGTGTACTGTAGTGTGCATGTCAAAATTTGCTAAATTTTAAAGTTTGCATGTGCAGTTTCTTGTTAACCAAGTAGCATACACAGGGGTGGAAGTATACTGCCATTTAGATGAAATTAAGGGTTTCTTTTTTAAGAATTTTAAAGTGTGTGTGCGTGTGTGTGTGTGTGTGTGTGTGTGTGTGTGTGTGTGTGTGTGTGTGTGTGTGTGTGTATGAGAGAGAGAGAGAGATTGTTGCTGTTATCGTTGTTATTGTGTGTACTCACTCGTGCTCATGCCACACTGCACGTGTGGAAGTCAGACAACAGCTCTCCCGGGTCAATCCTCTGGGTTCCAAGGATTGGAACCAGGTGTCCGGCTTGTCTAGACCAAGTGACCGTGTGTCTAAAATGGCTGGGTTATATAGGGAAGTGCTTTCACCCACAAACCCACTTGCTGACCTGAGGGAAGTGTTCACAGTGCACAGATAGATGGTGTCTCAGGATTCTATTACAGCATTGGCAGCAATTCAGGGAAAAGCTTACCTTTGAGTTGACCTTCGCATTCCTTCCATGGAATTTTGGTTGATCAGTCACAAGAAAATATCCCGTAATTGTCCATTTGGCTCATGAGGCAAGGGGACAATGAAGAGAAAGACCAGGGACTACTGACTCCCACAGGCTTCCTTTCTCTTTGGGAACATAACCAAAGTGCACTGTCTTTTCCATCACAGGTCAAATGAGGATCCGTCTATAAACAAATTTTGTAAAGATTCCATCTGGCAAAAATCCTTTCCCCACCTCAGCACTTCTGTAAGCTCAAAGCTTGTGACCAAGGCTGTGTCCTTTTGTCAAAAGGAGCACTCTGCTCATCAATTGCACTGCTTCAAGTTATCCAATCATGTAAGGCTACCAGGCTGAGCTCTCACCACGAAGAGTGAAGCACAGGTCCTCCTTCCTGTTAGGAACAAAACCCCCAGATGGTCTGTCTCCCTTTGCCTTGTGAAATTACTCTAGACTGTGTGGCTATTTTCTCTAGATCTCGGATGCACTTCTAATACTTTGGCACACAATGTGAGGTTCTCTTCCCATGACTGGGGGTCTGGGGGACTAATCTCCACCCTGGGAGGTGCACACCACTAGCTTTTGCAGTGGCTCTGGACATAGACATCCTTCTAAGCTCTGGCACTAACGGAGAGTCAACAGTAAAGCAGCAGCTCAGAGAAGGAAGGGCACAGGGCAAGCAACCAGGTAACCGTGCACAAATCAAGGGGCCAACAGACGATAACAGACTGCCTTTGTGATTGGGAGGTCTAAGGAAGATGAAAGTGCGAGTTACGCGTTGTTCATGAGACTTGGTCTGAAAATGAGAAGCCAAAGGTACAGAAGGGACCTCTAGTGCAGGAGGAGGGCTGTGTGAGCAACCCCAGGGAGGACAGAAAGGGGGGAATGAGGTCTTTCTGTCATCCCTGCAATGGTTCATGTGGCTGTTTGTATTCTTATGTTATTTTGGGTCCCTAAAATTGTTTACATAGGAGTCCACACTTCCCGAATGTAAGACGTTGGGGAACCCTGTCCCTAGTTGGTTCTGGTTGGTAAATAATGTTGCCAGCAGCCAGTGGCTGGGCAGGGCAGACAAAGGCAGGACTTTTTGGATTCCCAGGCAAGGGACAGGGAGAAAGTGGAGGAAGGAGAGTTCCTCAGAGTTGGGGGAAGGTGGAGAGGAGGAGACACGACACCTGAGAAGGTACGGGACAGAGAGCATAGTGGCCATGTAGGAGCTGGGGGAGAGTGGCCTTCAGAGGGCTGCCTGACCGGGAGCAGCAAAGATGGAGTATAGGATTTAGTAAGTAATGACTTGGGAATATTGGAGGGAGTTGGATTAGCCACGAGGAGGTTAAGAAGTGGTCCAGCTATTGCACTGTTCTAAACATATCAAACTATAAAAAGGGCTCTCTCTCTCTCTCTCTCTCTCTCTCTCTCTCTCTCTCTCCTCTCCCTCCCTCTCCCTCTCCCTCTCCCCTCTCCCTCCCTCTCCCTCTCCTCTCTCTCTCTGTGTTTGTGTGTGTGTGCACACGCGCGCGTGCGCGCTTCATTCTGGAACTCAGAACATTGAGGTAGATATTGAGGAACGTCACCGCTGCCAGGATGTAAGTATTTAAATAGGTACTACCACAGATCCGCTAGGATGAATGCTGAAGTTCTGGTTAGACAACTCCTGAACTGATGGGAAACAGAAGATATAAGGTCAATAAAAATAAGATTCTCTAAATAGCCCTGTGGGGCACCATAACACAAGGGAGCTGAACACTCTCACAGAAGGCCCTATGGAATCGCTGGTCATCAAATCAGTTCTCTGGGCCCCAGCTCTGTCTGGCCCAAGAGTTCCTCTCCCTTGCCAGGGTGAGGAAGGGATGATAATATAGGGCCATAGTTGCTTGGAAAGAGACAAGGAATGCTAAAGCCACACTTTGTGTCTAAGAGCTTCTCAGACATAAGCAGCAAGTTACACAAGATTTGAGGGTGAATCTAGAGGGTATACAATGTTTCTGACTGGTTTTGAGCTGCATGCTCCTCTCTTTCCTGTGGAGAACAAAGGAAACAAATGTCTCCCTCCTGTGAGCTTTCTGTTTTTACTGGTTTGCAAACAATATCCATACTCAAGGTCATCGATAATGTACCATGGATGTAATTTGGATTTTTGTTTAGGGATTAAAATGAAAAAATAAAAAGGAAGAAACAAGAGGAGAAGCATTAAGATGAAGTCAACTGACTTCATCTTATTTGAAAGCAGCGCTTGGACTAGAGACCATAATGATCCAATCCCACCTAAAACTAAGGGAATTTGTGGCTGGGAGAAGCCAAGAGAGCAGGGCTGAGCACAGCTCAGCCTGTAAGGGAGTGGGGCTTGAGGTCTGTGCTGTATGCAATCACCTTCGTGCTGTTTTAAATTGCTATTGACAGCAAATGGCTTCATTATGAGTACAATTACTATGGACATTCAGAGCCTTCCTTTTTATAAAATAAAATAGCATTAGATTGCCCAGAAGGAGTTACTCATGTTACAAAAAGGTTTACCTGCTGAACCATCTTTAGGAATGAAGGATTCTGCCGTTGCGGCTTATCAAAGCTTATTTCTCTCTAAGCTTGTGACCAGGGAGAATGTGTACACTCAGAAGGTGGAAAACACATACCAGCAGCTAAAAAACTGGGGCACCAGCACCATAGTTTGGGAGTGGATCTCTGCCATTAGAAGCACCTCCCAGACATTGCTTCCTTGTTAACTTTGACTTAGCATGTCCTGCATCACTAAGGTGCCACAGATGTGGGAGACAGACCCTCAGGTCTACTGGTGGTGAGAAATGTTCCCGCATACATAATCACCCAAGAGAATGGTAAGTTACAAATATACCCATTAGCACCAATAAATGAGAGTGGAGATGTCCAGGTTCCAATGTCCCAACAACATGGGACTTATGTCCCTTCTGCCTGTGTGCTAGGCTTGCTAAGGGGCATCACAGACTGAACAGGACAATTTCTGACATTATCAGCCATTGCTCTAGGAGTATCATCTACGTACGTATCAGAGTACATTGGCAAGTGTTAATACAGATGTTTGTTATTAGCCCCTCAAAGAGGTTATGTATCAGGCCAAATGGGAACTATAAGATTCCAATATAGACAGGAAAAGTCACAATAGCAGAGACCCAGCCCAGCCAAAGAAAGACAAATCCTACTTAAGTTTCCTGTGACCATCAGGAACGTCAGCCCGGAACAATGACAAGAAGACATGGGTTGGAAGTAGTTCCTCCACACACTAAGGAGAATCTGGCAGGGCTGGTCTACAGGTGGAGTAGCAATCGACTAAGGACGCTCTGGCCCAACTCCTGTTGGCAGCAGCAGCAGTGGTCCAGGGACTCATGGTGGCACCGAACCATCAAGATACTGCTCACCATGTGTTACCTTTGCCGAGAGCAGGAGTCCAGGACACTTCAATGACAAAAGAGATCTTACCAGACATTCTACTCAAGACCCTCAGATAAATAGTGGCAGCTTCCTGTTTCATGAGAATGAGGGGCCTCTCAAACTCGAAGAGGAAGGCAGCATCCTAAGTGCTCGTTTGTCTAAGGCGGGCAGTAAAGAGAAGAAATCAGGCAATCTTTCCCAGAGGCTGTTGATCAAGCACAAGAGAAGCATCACCCACAAATCCTGAAGTGAAAGCCAGGGGTAGAGATCTAATAGGAAGCCCATATCTTCATACCACGGACATCGAAGGACCTCTCAAGCACAGATTACAAGGCTCACGGGGGAAGGGGGGATCCTGCTTGGTGAAGGGCGCCCACTCACTTTATGAAACTGGGAAAATTCTGACCTCTCAGGAGAGTTTCAACATGATAGTTTCCTGGAAGCTCTGCTACCCAAGACTAACAACTTGCAAGTGGGTCAAATTCTCATGAGCAGACTAGGGCGCAGGTACGATGTTCCCGCCCCTGTGTGAGATACCATGTGCTCAGCGTTTGTGAGCGTGGGGAGTCAGTGCTCAAGGTGAGCAAACTACTGAACACTTGATCCTGTTGCATCTGATGGTGAAAGAGTCAGAGTTGGGGTCAATCTAAGGCCAGTGGGAAAATCCCACTACAAACCTCCTAGTACTAAGATCCCCTCCCTTCCAGGAAGAGTAGAGCCAGCTGGAGCAACTACAGGCCAACTATGACTCCTAACTGACTCACCCTTGACTCCCAACCGAAACCCCTTGACTCCCAACCGACCCCCACTCGGAAAGTCCCAGATGGCCCACTGACCACGAGTCAGTTTGAAGATCGCTTTGCTCCACCATTAGTACCCTGTCCAGTTACTGTTGTTTGAATTCTGCCCTTATTGTTTGAAATCTCCCCTTATCAAAAGCATATAACTCCCTGTTAGAGTCTGTGCAGGGTCATCTTCACCTTGAAGTGGGGTGGCCCCAACGCACTGGGACAATAAAACTCCTCGTTTCTGCATTGATCACCCCCTCCCTGATTCTCATTCAAGGGGTCCCATTAGCGGTTCCACTCTAGCCTCACGTTCAGTGCGTTGGCTGGGAAGCTCACCTCTTGTGGGGGAATCCACAGGAGGTTGATGAATTTGAGGAAACGGCTCAAGCTGGTACTGTGGTTGTCTGTGTCTCCTCTGTATGTGCCAGTTTTGTTTTCAGAAAGTGTTTGTAAGTGTCAGGAAGGCTGGGAGAGCCACAGTAACCAGAGTGGTCATTTGTGGTGGGCCAATGTGCCTTAACGCCACAACTGCAGGAGGCTGGAGGACGCTCCAATCTCTCCAGAGGGGTTGGGAAAAACTCTGCCCGTTTGGTTTTGTAGACTCTGGACCCAACGTGAGCTGGCCGAGTCACCAGATAACACGCTTGTTCCACTCGCAGAAGGGGCGAGTGGTCTGTGTGTTAATTGTTTTTCTTTGTGTTCCTGGACTTGGACTGATGAAACTTTTGGACATGGGACAGAAACTTTCTACCACCCCTCTGGTCTAGTCCTGGAGCATTGGGATGAGGTCGAGGGACACACACACAACTTGTCAGTAGACATAAGGGAAAAAAAAAAACACTCCAGACCCTGTGCACATCTGAATGGCCAGCTTTTGGGGTCAATTAGTCCCAGGAAGGGACATTTGATCCCCCAGAGCCATGACAGTCAAATGTAAGACCCTGGGACTTGGATCCAGATACGCCAGTCACCCAGCTCAGGTCCACTATATAACTGTCCGGAAAGAGCTTATAACTAACCACCCCCTGCTTGGGTCTGTTCTTTTCTCCCTAGCAGGGTTCTGACTTTCAAGACTCAGTCTGGGCTCGGGAAAGAAGACAGAAGTTCTCCAGGAATCGGGAGCCACAGATCTCCTCGTTCTTGATCCCTCTCCCCCGTACCCACCCACTCTTGCCCCCAAGTGTGCTGCGGGAGCCCCAAGGAGAGGCTGAGGCTTTACTGGCCCTGGTTCTGGCCCATGTGTCCCTTTACCCGAGCCCCCCAGAGGAGGACACAGGTCCTGCCATGGGGATGTGGAGCCATAGAGTTGCATCTCCTGACACCACTGTGGCCCTCCCCCTGCAGCCTTTGGGCCTACAGATGCAACAGGAAGTCAGGCCATGCAACACTGGCCCTTTCCCACCTATGATCTCTATAACTGTAAAGCTCAGCATCCACCCTTCTCAGATAACCTCAAGGGCCTCACCAATCTAATAGAGTCCATTCTTTTTACACACCAGCCTACTCGGGATGACTGTCAGCAACTTTTGCAGGTCCTTTTTTTTACCACTGAAAAGAAGGAACGAATTCTCCTGGAGGCCAGGAAAAACATTCCAGGAAATAATGGGGTCCCAACCCTGAACCCTGCCTGACATAGTGACATAGGATTCCCCCTCAGGGGGCCTGACTGGGACTACAATGCAGCAGCAGGTAAGGAGCACCTGAAGGTCTACCTCCAGGCTCTGTTGGCAGGTCTCAAGGGTGTAGCAAAGCAACCCACTAATCTAAGGTGTGAGAGGTGCGGCAGGGCCCTGATGAGACGCCTTCAGCCTTCCTAAACCGACTTATCGAGACTTTCCTCCAATATCCCCCCTATGATCCTAATGCTGACAAACATAGGGCCACACCGACTATGGAGTTAGTAGATCAGGCTGTGAAGGACATAAAGAGGAAGCTTCAGAAGCTAGATAGCTTTCAAGGTAAGTCTTTTAGGGAACTAGGGCAGGTAGCTGAGAAAGTTTACCACAATAGGGAAACAGAAGAAGAAAAGAAAGAGAGGAAACAGAAAGAGGTGGAGGAAAGGGAACTGAGAAGAGAAGAGTGCCAGGATAGAAAGTTAGAAAAAAATCCTTACAGCAGTGGTTAGAGAGAACAGGAAGGGACCTGAGCCTCTGCTACAAGTAAGGAGACAGAGAGCTCCACTTGAGAAAGATCAATGAGCCTACTGCAAAGAACGCTGGTCTAGAGATTGTCCCAACAAAAGCAGGGAGAGGGGGCCAAAAGGAAGGAAAATGGCTCACAGACCAAAAGAGATTTTTTAACTTGGGAGAAGAGAGTGACTAGGGGAATGGAGCTCTCCAAAACCAGGGTAACTCTGAAAGTGGAGGGGAACCCACCCAGTTTCTGGTGGACACAGGGGCACAACACTCTGTCTTCCTCCAACCAGAGGGGCTCCTCTCCAAGAAAAAGTCTTGGGTCCAAGGAGCCACAGGGATTAAACAATACTCACAGACTACCCAAAGATCTGTTGATCTAGGTGTGGGCCAGGTATCCCACTCCTTCATGGTCATACCTGAGTGTCCTTACCCCCTCCTTGGTTGAGACTTACTAAAATGGGTGCTCAGATCCACATGGACTGGTAGTTCCAGAAGTACCCCCAGGCCTGGGCTGAAACAGCAGGCATGAAGAAGGCTACCCACCAGCCCCCCATTCATGTAGAGCTGACAGCCACGGCTACCCTGATATCCGTGCACTAGTACCCCATGTCTCAGGAGGCCCTGGAGGGGATTCAGCCTCACATTAACAGGCTTCTGGATTTGGGGATCCTGAGGAGATGTTGATCAGCATGGAACATACCTCTCGTGCCTGTCAAGAAACCTGGCACCCAGGACTGTCACCCAGTGCAGGACCTGCCTGAGGTAAACCGGCAAACGGCTGGCATACACCCCACAGTACCTAATCCTTACACCCCGCTGAGCTCATTACCATCCACCAGGACCTGGTACACAGTTTTGGATCTCAAAGATGCCTTCTCTGTCTAACCTTGAGTCCCCAAAGTCAGGAGTACTTTGCTTTTGAATGGAAAGATCCCGAGATGGGGATCACAGGACAGCTCACCTGGATCAGGCTGCCCCAGGGCTTCAAGAACTCACCAATCCTCTTTAATAAGGCCCTACATCACGACCTCGCCATCTCCTGTGAGTCTAACCCACAGGTGACCCTTCTGCAATATGTAGATGACCTTCTAATGTAGCAGAGACCGAGGAAGACTGACTCAGGGGCACTAAGCAGCTGCTGATAGAGTTGAGTGAGTTGGGTTATCAAGCCTCAGCCAAGAAAGCCTAAACCTGCCAGAGTAAGGTGAGCTACCTGGGGTACCTATTAGAGGATGGGAAGTGCTTATCAGAGGCCAGGAAAGAAACCATCCTTCATATCCCTGCCCTGAAGACCCCCAAACAAGTGTGAGGATTTGGGGACGGCTGGCTTTTGTAGGCTTTGGATTCCCGGGTTTGCCAAGCTAGCAGCCCCCCTCTACCCCTTGACTAAGACTGGACAACCATTTTATTGGGGTGAGGGGGAGCAACAGGCATTCAGTGACATTAAGAGGACTCTTTTGGAAGCACCTGCCCTCAGGCTACCTGACATCTGCGGGCCTTTTCATCTCTTTGTGACCGAAAACCAAAGGATGGCTAAGGGGGTGCTAACTCAACCCTTGGGCCCAGGGAAAGACCTCATTGCTTACCTGTCAAAGAAACTGGATCCAGTTGCAGCTGGATGGCCTGCCTGCCTGAGGATAATAGTGGTGGTGGCAGTCCTGGTCAAGGACACAGATAAATTGACCATGGAACAGGATTTGACTGTGACAGACTCTCCCCCACCCCCTGCCCTTGAAAGTGTGGTGTGTCAGCCCCATGACCAGTGGCTCACTGATGCCATATGACCCACTACCAGACTTTGTTGCTGAACTCAGATTGAGTCACTTTCCCACCTTTGGTGACCCTCAACCCAGCTACTCTATTCCCTGACCCTGATCCCTAGCTACCTGCCCATGACTGTTCACAGGTCTTGGCAGAGGAGCAGGGGCATTGGAAAGATCTCTCCAACTGACCACTGCTCAATGCCAAGGTTACCTGGCTCACTGACGGCATCAGCTATCTCCTAGATGGGCAGTGCAAGGCCGGAGCAGCCGTGGTAGACAGGCAAGCTGTGCTTTGGGCAGAACGGTCAGCCCAGAAAGTGGAACTGATCGCACTCACCAAGACCTTAGATCCAGGAGCTGGCAAAAAAGATCAACATCTACACCAATAGCAGGTATGCTTTCGCCACCGCTCATGTACATGGGGTGTGATATACAGCAGAGGGGCCTCCTGACATCCATAGACAGGGAGATTAAGAACAAAGCCAAGACCAAGGTGTTCTTGGAGGCTCTCCTCAAACCACTAAAGGTGAGCATCATCCACTGCCCAGGCCACCAAAGACTTTCATAGCTAGGGGAAACAACTTCGTGGATAGAACGGAGAAAGAGGTTGCTACTAAAGACCCAGCCACTGTCAGAGACAAACGTGGGATGGATGACTGTCCTAAGGCTTGGCCCTTTCTACAATACTCCCCAGAAAAAGTAGTCCAAATCTCTAGTTACCCCACCAACTAGTACCTTAAAAGAGATGGACAATGGAAGACACAAGAAGGAAAAGTTATTTTACCTGGGGTCCAAGCAGAGATCTGCTTGCCCAGATGCACCAATGGACTCATCTGGGCACCGGGAAACTAGTGCAAGCGGTCAAGGGTTCTCGAGTGTTCATCATGGACCTGAGGTACCTGGCAGAAGAAGCAGTGGGAAGATGCCAGGTTTGTCAACAAGTAAATGCCTGCCACACCGAAGTAGGGAAAGGAAAAAGGCTCAGGTGAAGCAGGCCAGGTGTCTTCCAGAAGTAAATTTTACCAAGGTCAAGCCTGGGAAGTATGGTTACAAATACTTACTAGTTTTTGTAGATACCTTTTCAGTGTGGGTGGAGGCCTTTCCCACAAAACAGGAGACCACCACAATGATGGAAAAGAAGATACCCAGAAGAGATTTTTCCCAGGTTTGGAGCACCTAAGGTAATAGGATCAGATAATGGGCCTGCCTTTGTATCTCAGGTAAGCAGGAGCTTGCTAAGGTCTTGGAGACTAATTGGAAACTCCATTGTGCATATCGTCCCCAGAGTTCAGGACAGGTAGAAAGGATGAATAGAACTCTATAAGAGACCTTGACAAAATTGACCTTAGAGACTGGCGGTGACTGGGTGGTGCTCCTTCTTCCCTTGGCCCTGTTCTGAGCCCAAAACACCCTTACCAGCTGAACTTGACCTCCTTTGAGATTCTCTATGGGGGACTGACCCTGTTGGTAGCTTCTGGACCTGACCTTGAAATTATGAACCAAGGAGACCATGTACTCATAAAAAGGCTGATAGCCCTTCAGATAGTTCAGAGGGAGATCTGGTCCAATCTGTCTGTTCTTTATGCTCCAGACCACAGAAGTACCTTATCAGTTTCAAACTGGAGACACACCGATCCCAGTCTTTAGAACCTCAGTGGAGGGGCCCCTACATAGTCCTCCTAACTACGCCAACAGCTATAAAGGTGGATGGAATTGCAGCCTGGATACACGTCTCTCATGTAAAGCCAGTTACTTGCCTACCCCCGGCTGACCATCCCTACCGGAATGGAGATTAGAGCCCCCACCCCCACACAAAGAACGCTCTGAAGATCAAGCTCACTTGACAGCCTATGAAAAATGGAACAGGATTCTCCTGTTAAGAGAATCATCCTGATCCTGATCCTGATCCTGATCCTGTTCCCAGACGATGGGATGGTCAGAGGGACAGGCCCCCACCAGCTGACCAAGCTGACCTGGAGAGTGACTTCAACCCTTATGGGAGATGAGGTGACCATGGTGACTGAGAATCACCCCCTTACACATTATGGCCAATACTCATCTTTGACCTATGTCAACTGGCTGTAGACTAGTCTCTTGGAATATACCCATGGCCAATAGGACTAGGTTATACGGCCTTCCTGTACTCTTAGATACACCAAGGGCAGTCCAGGATCTGGGAAATTGAGGGCTTGGCTGTGGCAGACCCAACACCTGATGCCACCTTCACAATGCCGTAGTCTATGTCTGTACCTGGGACAAGCCTACCAGAAGAGACCAGCACAGGTGTGTGTGTGGAGGGGTAGGGAGTGGGAGGACCAACTCCTTCTACTGCAGCAGTTGGGGATCCAAGACTACTGGAGATACTTACTGGGGCCCACCCTCCTCCTGGGACCTGATTACAGTCCGGAGGAACCGAACCAAGGTCACTAAGTGTAACTCAGGTCTAACAACTCTCCCTGTCAATCCGGAGCCTGCAACCTCCTAGGTATAGACTTCACCAAACCCAGGAAGCAGGCTAATAGTAACTGGCTCAAGGGGAAAACCTGGGACTTAGACTCTATAAACGCTGGTATGATGACAGGCTCCTTTTTCACTGTCCAGCTCAGGATAGAAGTCCCCACTGCTTCAATGGGACACAAAGAAATGGCCATTGTGCCACCGAAATGGCTGGAGCCTCTCCATCTGACGATTCAGTCAGCTCATACGGGAAACCCCACACTTTAGAGAGTCCGACTCTGTATCTGCCTAACCCAGCCCCCTTGACTGATCTCATCAAGAAGACCTTCCATGTGCTGAGTGACTCTGACCCTGGGGACACTAATTCTTGCTGGCTCTGCTATGATATAGCGCCCCCTTATTATTGAGGGCATTGCTTTTACCTCCTCAAATATCACCCTGTCTAATGCATCATCTTCCCGCAGGCGGGCTCAGAAATCAGGAATGGGTCTTACCTTGCAGGCGGTGAAATGCCTAGGTAACAGCACTGTCTTACCAGTCTTTGTGCAACTCTACCTATTCCCTAGGTTACCAAGCTTCATTCACTTCACTGCCCCAGAATGGATGGTGGGCTTGCTCCACAGGTCTCATGCCCTGTGTTCACACATAAGTATTGGACCAGACAAAAGATTTCTCTGTCCTGGTACTACTAGTCCCAAGGCTAATATACCACCCTTTTGAGTACATGCTAGATAGATGGGACAGAGACCACCAAGTCAAGAGAGAGCCTGTATCTTTGTTACTGGGGCTGAGGCTGGGCACAGCAGGTATGGCCATTAGGACCACCTCCTTAGTACTCCAGGGGCAGAGATGTCAAGAACTCAGGATAGCTATAGATGCAGATATTGAAAGAATTGAGACTTCCATCTCCCATTTACAAGAGTCATTGACACCCCCCCCCTCTCTGAGGTGGTCTTGCAGAACCAACATAATCTAGACCTCTTGTTCCTCCAGCAAGGGGGGGGGTCTCTGTGCAGCCCTCCGGGAAGAGTGCTGTTTTTACATAGATCACTCAGTAGTTAAAGATCCCATGGCTAAAATTAGAGAAGGATTTGCCAAGAGACAAAGAAGAAGAGGACAGGTCCAAGGATGGTCTGAGTCTTGGTTTAATGGCTCCCCCTGGTTTACCACCTTGATTTTCACCATTGCTGGGGCCCTTGATAATCTTTTACTTCTGACTTTTGGCCCCTGCATTTTAAACCGTTTAGTAGCTTCCATAAGAAAACCGAATAAGTACAGTCCAGTTAATGATCCTAAGGCAACAATATTCGCAGCTGGAAACAGAGAAGCAAGAGTAGGAGCCAAAGGACTACAAGCTCCAGGATTGAAGCTATGCTAAAAGAAAAGGGGGGAATAGCCATCAATTCAGTGATTTTATTTTTATTCTTTTTGAGGTTTTTTATACAACTTTATATAAATTCAATTAGAACAGATGAAGAGCATGAAGAAAAATAAGAAATGATAGTAAATGTAATAGATGTTGTAAAAAAAAATGAAAAGAACCAGTTCTTATTTATGGTTAAAGAGAGAATAGTTTAGGTAAGTTTGGGTTTTGTAATGTGGAGTCACAGAAGGCCTTAGTAAATCATACAAGGTTTGTAGAGGATGGGCCTTAAGGGTACTACATGTTTGAAGGTGAAAGTTTGCATCTGTAAGGTTATACTGTTACTCACAGTAACATTTATAAGAATTATATCAAAAGAACAAGGACCAAAAATCAAAATAATTATTTTTGCTAACTTTGCAAGGCTTTAACCACTTGGAAAAACTGACTACTAACAAAACTGAGATTTATTTAAAACTCTTTGGGCTGTTTTATCTAAAAGTTACACAGAAGTTAAAAAGTATACAACAGCTGGGCAGTAATGGAGCACACCTTTAAGTGCTAATCCCAGCACTTAAAAGGCAGAGGCAGGGGAATCTCTGTGAGTTCTAGGCCATCCTCGTCTGCAGAGTGAGTTCCAGGACAGCCAGGGCTACACAGAAAGACCCTGTCTTGAAGAGTAAAGCAAAGAATAAAGAAATAGAAAAACAATAAAATTATATGGGTGGTATATATCCTTCTGGGTATTCAATAGCCAAGGCCCAGAGCAGACGGTAATGAGGGTGGGAGGTCAAAAAAGGGCAGCCCGTGCTTTGGTCTTTGTCATGCAGAACTGGCCAGGACCCAGAGAGCTACTGCTCTGATTTTCCTCTTGCTCAGGGAGGCCACACGGGCTCCAGATATCTGACTCCACTTGCTGTGCTAGGACGGATGACAAATGTCCCCAGCAGTCTTAAGCATTTGAAAATGTGGTCCCCGTTTGGTGATGTCATTTGGGGAGGTGCAGCTTTGCCGCTGAGGACAGGCTTTGAGTAAAACGTCCGCTCTGTGCTTATGGTAAAGGGTGTGAGTCCTTGACTTCTTGCTGTCCTACCCGCTGCCATACTGTGCCACACCAAGCCGTCCCCACCATTATGGACTCCACCCTCTGGAACAGCAAGCCATGTAAACCCTGCCTTCCGTAAGTTATCTTGGTCATGATGTTCAATGACAGCAGCAGAGAAGTAACTAATCGCACGCCAACACATCCTGCGAGAAGGTCTCTGGGGCCCTCAGGCTACATGTGTTGTGACCTGGAAGCCGTCCAGGTGGGCTGGAGAGAGAACCTGAACCACTAGTGATAGTGGACCACCTCCTTCCAGATGCCACTGCTGGGAACGTGATTTTCTTAGAACCAGTGGTGCCACGATTGGCTTTATGGAAAATACAGGTTAAGGTAATGGTGGCCGCTTCATCTCCAGAGTATTGAGAGGCATCATGAAAGGTTTACATATTGAACTGGGGCCATCCATCACACACCCCAGCACTCTCCCTCCTCAGGCAGAACTGAACGGAGGAATCAGACCTTTACACAGCCGAGGGCTGCAAGCACTGAGCTAATTCTAGGCACAGTATTGCCGTGGACCAAATGTTTACCTCTAATGTTGCTTACAACCCTCGCCGTCCCTCAGGAACGCCCTAGGAAATGGCCATATGTGCTGCCAGGCCTGACAATGGCCATTGACCTTCCGTCTGTAGCAGTCTGAACGACTCATATATTTGGATTCTTAGTCACCGGGAAGCAGAACTCTGATAAAACTTGAAGGATTAGGAGGTGTGGCCATGTTGGAGAAACTGTGTCACTGGGAGGGAGGCTTTGAGGTTCGAAATCCCACACCAAGTCCACCCTCTCTCTCTTCCTCTCTCCGTCCCTCCCCTCCCCTTCCTCACCCTCTGCCTCTTCTCCTCCTCTCTCTGTTTGTGGAACAGGATGTAGCTCTCAGCTATTTCTCCATCACCACACTTGCCGGCCACCATCTCTCTACCATGATAATAATGTATCAAGCGTCTGCAACTGTAAGCAAATCCCAATTCGATGCATTCATTATAAGGGTTGCCTTGGTCACAGTATCTCTTCACAGCAATAGAACAGGAAATAGAATAGAAATCATCTATGAAATGCTGTATTGATTGCCATGCCTTCCCATCATGGGAGCTAACAATTAGTTTCTCGGAGGTTCCACTTGCTTTCTCTTAGGTTACAAGGCCTCTCTCCCACCCACTCAGACCACCAACTCAAGTTGTCAACCCATTTGTACAGCTTGAGAACCAAAATGTTAAAAAAAGCTGGAAAGAGAATTGAAATGGACCAGGGCTCCTCATTGGGGGACCACTGTGAGGGCTCTTCATAGACTGTCTTATCCAATAAAGTACCTGAAAAATCAGAAATAAGTGACCCTTTTTCTGTCTTTATGGAATGATGGCTTAAAAAAAAAATCAAGAGCGATCTTGACACCCCACCCCACCCCCGCCCTGTTGTGGTGCTAGGAGTCAGGTTTACAGCAGGATGTTCTGTGATCCTATGCCTATGATAGTCAGTCCAACAACTAACTAAAATCACACTCACTAGCACAGTTCCATGTCCCACATTTCACGGCAGGAAAATCAGATGATGTTAAGTGAATTTAAAGAATGAGAAGGAACTGTGGAAGGGGGAAACTGTGAGGATTTAAATGAAATGTGTTGTCTTTTCTATCCAAGGTTTAAAGGAGTCAAAAGAAATTCTGTTTTTCAAGAAATCTGTTTTACAAACATCACCTGCAAAAAATCCCTGCCCCAGTCAGCATTTCTCCGGGATCAAAATACTTTGCTTCTAACTGCATTGCTGCTCTCTGTTAGCCAGTCATGTGTGTGTGTGTGTGTGTGTGTGTGTGTGTGTGTGTGTGTCTACTTTAATCATCTCTAGGGACTGCCGTGTCACTGGGAGCTCCATTGCTGGCCCTGTCTGCTTACCCAAAGCCTTTCCATAACCAGGAGCCTCATCATTAATCCCTAGCCTACCTTTAAAGCAAGGAGCAAGAGGTAGATGTTCTTCAGCTGTGAGCCCCCAGGGCTACCACCTGCCATATCTAGGTCAGGTTATGGGAGGAGGGAACACCAGTCACAGTAGTTTCATTTCTAACTCTCTCTGAAATCACTGCGTCTTTTCATCCCCTTCGGATATGGTTTCTGGATGAGACTCCTGTCCCCCTCACAGCCTTCATTGGGTTTTTGTTGTTATTTTTGTTTTGGTTTGGTTTGGTTTTGTGCCCTGGACCACACACACGGTGTGGCATGAAAGGTGCAGCAGGACGTTCTCTGGGGCACTTGCTTCCAGGAGGAAGGGAGACTGCACTGCAAAGTGGGCAGCAAGGCACTCAGCCCTGAGACAGGAGCGTCCTCCCCACTTACATAGCTCTTCCAGACAGAACTTGGAATACATTCTTGCTTGCTTGGGAGTGTCAAGATGTCTATGGCAATGAAAATATAAAACGAAGCCAAGCGCTGGTCCAGGGTCTCTCAGATAGTGATGTTATGTATGTTTTACACTAATAGAACAAGGTTGCTCTGTTGGTACCAATGTTGTCCCACGGAAAGAAAACGAGGAAGATGCTAGGACAAGATAGTTAGAGAAAATCTTTGGGACCTGGGACTGGGGCAAAGGCCCCGCCCTAAAGTGTAGCTGAAGCCCCTTCCCAGGTGAGAAATATGGGTCCCAGCACAGATGACATTTGCTGTGAACACTCCAACAAGGACATCCACTCTGTTTTATAGAGACCCCTTAAGTTCCTTTAACACAGTAACAAAACCAGGCCCATTGTCTGGGGAAGGGCCTCACTCCTTTATTAAGAACCTCAACAAGATGGCTACATTTATTTACGGGGAGGATGCCCCACTCCCTGCATCCCTGTGGTGTAGACTTTAACCTTATCAATTGTAATCCTGTCGGGCACTCTCAGGAACCACCCTGTGGCCCCAGTTAGATCCTTAGCCACCCTTTGAAGATAGCTTCAAATCCCACTAAAGCCCTCCATATGGTTATTGTAAGACAATGACATTGGTTCCCTCAGAGACACTCAGGTCCTGTGCTCTTAGGTGCACCTCGTAGGATGATGTCATTACACAGGTGAAGGCAAGTACAAGGTAGAACGAGGCCTGTCATTGGACGAGAAGGAAGGATGGGCGGGAGAAAAGTTTTCGAGGAGGAGGAGACTGAAGAAGGAGGAGAGCAGCGGAGAGAACATGGAGGCAGATGTTAGGACTCCTCTCTGCACACTTACAGGTTGTTATGAATATTCTTTTTTTTTTTTTTTTCTAAGGAATGGATGTGTACCACTGAGCTTTGTGGATGTCTAGAGATGAGCAAATTTTATCTTACCAGTTGGATCAGAGGTTATTGTGTTGTGTGTTCTTTCTTGTGGCAATTTAATTGAATTCAAGAGAGTGTGTGATGATTGGAGACGTGTATGCCTGGCATGGTGGCAACCTGCCTTGGGAACTAGATGGGTAGGGAGATTGTTGCCAGGCTCAGAGAGGAGACATCAGCAGAGTGATTGGCATGGAGAAAAAAGGTGAGACACTTTGCTAACTGAAATGAAGATATCTACCAGATATCTTGGGGCACTACAGTGCTGGATCTAGTGGGGGATAAAAGACAGCATTTTTTAAAATTTTACAGCAACAGCACCTCACTTTCTTCTGGGCACCATCACTTTCTCTTAACCCTTATGCCTGACTAAATGGCTAAAATGAGGTCCTGAGAATGCAGGACAACTGGACAGTTCTTTTCACAGGGAGGCAATCTTGGGCTGAATTTGGACCTAAGAAAGAGGGTGGATGGATGCACGTAACAGGGTCACAGCTGAGCCTAGCCATGGCCACTGCAGTTATCTCTACACTTCCTCCCGGCAGGAATAAGCAGGATCCAAGGGGCCATGCTGAGATCTCTGCACAGTGCAGGCGTCTTCTGAGACGTCCATGGAGGTGTGATTACTCCCTGCTCCATTCTTCTTCAGCTGCAGTGATAGATGCCAGGCATTGGCCTTTGGGGAACTCAGTGTGAGGCAGCGTAGGAGCCTGGTTTCTATTCCTTACACCTAGACTGCAAAAACAGATGTTGGAGGACAGGACAAGGGTCAGGACAGACAGATATCTCCAAGGCCTGGTTTTCCTGGAGCTACCACGGGGCCAAGTCCCTATTGTTCACCTGCTCTTGAAAGTCCTTTGCAAACCAGTCCCATTGTCGAAACTGTTAACCATGACTGTTTAGCCCAGAGCCGCATTTAAACCAAAGGCCACATGATACTACTGCACAGGTACAGTTGCAGAACATTTCTGAATGCTGAGAAGACAGGCACCATAACAGACAGGCACACTTCACGCAGTGCCGGACACACTTCACACAGCAATAGGACTGGTGTCACGCTCCCAGTGGTCCCTGCTGGTCCTGTCTGGCCATCTTAACAGCATCTCTAGCATGTGATAAGACTGTCAATCCCAAACTCTTATGTTCTGTTCACAGATAGAGAGATCTTGGTTCTAGATACGACAACTAGTGCAGGATCTGAGCCCCCTTCAGGTTCTCATTACGATACTCTACCTTGTGTAGCTTGTCCCCCTCGGGTTTCTCATGAATGTTCTCCTTGACTGTGATCTCCCTCAGGCATGAGAAAGTTCTCTCCTCACCCTGTCCAAAGTACTAGGTCACACCTGTGCATATACCCACCCAACTCCAGCAAAGGGACAGGGAGCAGGATGGGGGGATCCCAGTGATCCAACCCTCCCTCTTTCTCTATTCGAATATGATGACAGCATGCTTATAGGGGTCTTCCTACCCCCCTCTAATTTCCTGCTTGCTTTCCTCTGGATCCAGATGTCGACTTTATTTCAATACCCAAGGGCCTCAAGTGTACATGCACCCAGGAAACACCCATTAATGTGTGACCCCATCCAGTAGCCAGTTCTTCTACAAGGCAAGCCCCAGAACAGAGTTCTGTCTTCCTCACCTTTGGACTCTAGAGGTCTGTGCTATCTAGTGTGGCCACTGCATGAATGTGCTTTAGTAATGAATGTGCTTCATTAAGCGATTAAATGTCCCATTAATCAAAATTAAATTAAAATCTGGTTCTGGGCCATGCTTGCTCCATCTCAAATGTCCCAAAGAGTAACATTCCACTGACGATCGAGAACACCTTCTCTGCTTGGGGCACCTGCTGGTGTCTGTGACACAGCTTCTGTATGACATGTTTTCCAATCTTGCCTGTGTGAGGGATGTCAATCACAGTGGAAGGTCAGGGTGCTACGTCTGGAGTCGGAGCTGTAATGAGCCCATAGAGACGAGGAAGAGGGGCTGCACAGGGCTTGCTCTGCCTCCTCTCCCTCATCAGAAGGTTTGCAGCCGTTCCAAGCATCTTGTTAAAGACCTCTGACGGGACAGACAGACCTGGAGAGAGTATGAACCAGACCAAGTCCCAAAGAAGAAGCCAGGGACTATGAGACCCACTGATCTTAACTGGTGCAAAGAAATACCAGTCAATATTGACTTACTGTTCTGTGTGAGCCTAAAAGGGGCTTCATGGAGCGCCTCAACTCCAAGATGAGAAAGAAGACTCACAGGCAAGTAATAGCCCTCTAGGTGGGGACCAGTGGAAGACAGTGTCAACAGCAGTCAGGCCCTTCCCCAAAATGGCTTCCGAGACTGAGTATTAAACTGAGAAGAAAAAAGGAATGTATGTGAGAGTCTGCTTGTCAGCTGCATGGTCAAACAGCCTACTAGTAAAGAGGTCTGTGCATCTGGTGTTAGGACTGCTGGCTGTATAGCTGTCGTCCCTTGCTCGGGCATTTAAAGATAGTTTTCCCACCTTTGTCACAGCAAACATCAAATCCTTGAGTCGTGTTGGCAGAACCTCCTGGAAACTCTGCACAAGAGATGTGCAACTATGTTTGGGGTCTTGACCCATGACAGGAATCTGGTGGGACGAGATTTGCTCACGGGCACAAACTTGAACCTGTTGACAGCCTTCCATGCATGTGCCACATGGGGTTGGGAGGCTGACCCTATTTCTTTCTGATTCCAACCCTTCTAGGTTACAGGGCACTGCCAGGTCGACACCGTCTATGATCTCGGTGGATTATCAAGTGCTGTTGTTTGAATTCACAGAAGAGCAGACTCAAGCCTGTTTGCCTCAAACTGTCATCCAAAGTCCTTAGACTAGGCATTGTCTGGGTCACTGACCTCCCTGACTCTGTGACCGGAGAGAGGTCAACAAAATAGCTCCAAAAGAAACACACTGTGCCCTTGAGAACAGCAAGGGGGTGAACTATTTCCCACAGAGGCTCCTACTGTCTATCTCGTGATATAAAAGTACCTGCAGTGGGAAAGAGAGGTGGACGCCCAGCCATGAGAGAAAGTTCAGTCAGGAATGCCGTGGATGCTCCAGCTTTACAAACTGACTCCCCCTGGATGATTTGAGTGTCCGTTTTGTATCTTTTCTTGTATATTTAATAAACTCACTCTCAGGATTACGTAGAATTGAAGGGACAAGATGGTCTCCCCTGAGATTGCCGTGTGTGCCCCGGAATCATAGGGCAATGAGGAAGAAGTTTGTCCTGAGCTCCTGTCAGCCTTTACCAGGCACCCACCATGATCTCAACTTGCTTATGTGTCTATCTTGCCCAGAGCCTCTCTGTGGCCAGGCAGGATCCTGAGGGCGTGCGAAGGAGCTGCTGGGCTGGCTGTATGGAGTCCCTGGCTTCACCTCCTGGAATTGGTCAGACCTAAGGGAACCTCAGGAAGCAGGGGGCAGGTTGTTTCTGGTTCTAAGACCTATTGTGCATTGCTAGTGTTCTCCCAAGTCCAGCACGTTCAGATACCCCTCCCTTCCAGTCCACCCGGGGAACAGTGTGAACCCCAACAGGTCCTGACTGCCACTCAGAAGGTGAGTTTGTGAACAGCGAAGAAACAGCAACAACCCGCCATGTATTTGCCTCTACCTTGACTCTTTACCCTCTTGGCCTCCTGTTCCAGCCACGCCCCTCCCCCTTTACACTTTCAGGAGTCTCCTCATAAAGCTCTCATCTGCGTAGCTAAGGTCCCTGGGACCTCGCTGACTAGAAAGTTCTCCCTCCAGAGCCTCCTTCTTGGGCTTTCATATTACTGAATAATGGTGCTGAGCTATTCTGAGGAGTGAGGCCATGGGTTGCAACAGTGGGGCTCTCCACTCCCCCACCATCCTCCCTCTATCCCCCCACCTTCCCCACCCCCCACCCCCACCTGATTCCCTGTGCCCTGTGCCCTGTGCCCTCTGCCCTCCGCCTTCCTCCGGGCTCTCCTGCCCTGGAACTCTGGCCGGTCACATTCCTCTCGTTTTGGAATCTACAGAGAGTAGTGAAGACATCAATGAATAAAAGGAAGAACTGTGAAAGGAGAGGAACCCCTTCCTCTGTGGTGTGGCCACAGAGGCTACTTGGGGAAATCAGGGTGGAAGGAGGCACCAAGTTCCTTTGCATGCAGGCACTGCTCCAAGATGGCAATTGCTACTGGTGCTGAGCAGATGCTGGTACCCAGTGAGGGCTGCTGTAGCATCCAAGACAGCTGGATATGTGCAAGCCCTGGGAGTCCTCAGCCTCAGTGGAGCCCTGGGGAGCCCTGGGGAGCCCTGGGGAGACCTCAAGGTCCTGGGGCTACGGAGAGTCTGTAGACTTTTCATATGTACATACTAAACAAAGCACAGTCAAAACAAAAGACGAACAAACGAACAAACAAAAACCCAGTAAACCGAAGGCTCAGGTTACCTCAGCTCGGTAATACTGAAGGCAGGATCATGAATTACTTGTGCTCCTTCCATTTTGTTCCTGATCTAAGTATACACACTTGGGTTTATTCTATTTTAGATGGTATTTTTATGCATTATTATACTGGAATACTTTAAGATATAATATATATTTATATAATATATATTAAATATTTTTTAACTACCCCAGCATAATTGTTTCTATTGAAAGGCACAGACAAGGTTTGGTGGCAATGCAGAAAATATTTTCAGGAAAAAGAAAGAGCTCCTGGAAGCTGTCCTAGCACAGACCATGGCTCTACCATGGTCAGCAGAGCCCGTTTCTCAGTGTCCTTGATGAAGCTGCTTGCTTTCAATCTCAAGGTTGTAAAAAAAAAAAAAAAAAAAACCCTTCCCTTGTCAGGGTCACTGTCAGTGCGTGGTGCCCCAGGCAGAAGCTGGGGCTGGGGGTGAGCTCCTAGGAAGCAGTCTATCGTGTGGCCTAAGCAGGACACTGTCCACTGGTTTCCAGTGGCAAAGGTCATAAACAGAGGAGAGCTGCTGGCAGGAAAGAAACTTCTATTAACGAGGGTCACTGTTTTGTGGAATTTCACATATACTTATCCAGAAATATCCTAGGAACTCGCTATACACCTGCCACAAAGCCAAACTGCAAAGTAGCACTGTCAGTCTGGTTTGATGATGTCTGCAAACCTTGGGCCTACGTCTTCCAGGCCCAACAGTGCCCGCCTCCTTTCCATGACTAAGAAAGCACACTTTGTTACCCCAGTCATGCTGTCAGCTCTCATAAACGTTTTGTCTGGATCAGACCTTTCCCTAAACTTCACAGTTTGTAGCCAGTGTGTCCTCCTTAGGGGAAAAGAAGGTTGGCCTTGGAGCCTGAGGCCATACTCCAGGGCAGGGGAGGCCTGCAGTCCTATCCAGCTTCCCCACAAGGTGCCCCTGCTCCCTCATTTCTGTGTCCCCAGCGACCAGATCCTGTGCCTGACTGTGACGTAAGATCCCCAAACAGATATTGAGATCAAGCCTAGGTCAGGGGACACGAGCCGTATTCACAGCCTGCCCTCTTACTGGGTTATGTTGTTTACTTTTTAATTGTATAGATTTAGAAATACATTTCATATTTAAAGTTGTAGGCTTTAACCTTAAACCAGATGTATCTACTATAGATATATATGACACATATGATAGATATATTACACATAGAATCTCAAAGCAAGGTGGACCTTCGTGAATTTTGTGAGCACAATGCCTGCCAAGTTTCTCTTGGCATCTCGCCCTGCAGCAGCTTTCTTTCCACAGGACATCAGACTCAGCCTCTTGCCAGAACACACCGCCACACCCATCCATGCTCAGAATGTAGGCATCCTAACTCACTTCTCTCTCATAGCCTCTCAAGTTAGAGAGTCCTTTTCCACACACGGGAGACTGCCATCGTGATAGACGGGCCGCTGTGCTAATGTGGGTGTCAGCCGCAGGCACGTGAATTTATAGGGATCAATATTCTACATGTTGTCCTAATAATAAGCATCATCCATGCCAGGGAGCTGCATCTGAATTCTACCCAATATTTGAGGTAGAAATAATACCTTCTCCTACAGAGCATAGATCTGGGCGAAAGGAACACTGCCTCACTGTTCTCTTTGGATCAACAGCAAACACCATGGGAAACGTGAATTCAGACCAAATGTGCTTGATCAGATTTGCCATATTTGATGCTAACCATTGACCATCTACCAAAGGTGTTCAGAAAGGGAAGAAACTTGGATCCCAGAGTGGGACGCTTTTCAGACCAAATGTGCTTGACCAGATTTGCCAAATTTGACGCCAGCCACTGACCATCTGTCAAAGGTGTTCAGAAAGGAAAGAAACTTGGACCCCAGAGTGGGATGCTCATGGAGTTGGTGGGAATAGGATCCTCCCTTTGGGCATGGCCTGGAGAATGAGGAGGAGCAGTCGGCATTTGTTTGTAACAGGGCATAGGTTTTTTGGGGTTTTTTTTTTTTGTTTTTTGTTTTGCAGGGCAGGTTCTTCAGTGCCAGACCAAGGGGTCTGGAGACAGAAGCAATGTCTCCAACCGTGGACCACAGCATCTGGGTTGAGTGGGTTGTAGAGTAGGTTCTGCTGAGGGAGACGGGAGGGAGGGAGTCCATTTCAGTCCACTTCCGGTGGGTGCAGGTGATGTCTGCTCTTAAGCCAGGGCCTCCCCTACCTGCTGCCAGGTAGGTCAGCAGTGACGCCCTCTGGGTATACTCCAGCCTCCTCTAATAGCCTCCGCAGCATGGAGCAACTGGGCTACTTCACCCCTAATAATACGCCAGTCAGGTGTATGCACCAGCATAGCATTGTGTGAGTGGTTGGGGAAAGGACTGAGAGCTGAGCCACTTTGTAGCCAGAGGAAGCGTTAGAGAGTTCCTCAAGTAGTCAGCTGACCGCCGGGGTGAAGCTGATAGGTAAGGACACTGTGAAAGAGAGACAGGATGTGGTCTGCATATCTGGAAAACAGCATAGGTCATTTGGTCAGGATTGACCCAGGCCTTTGCCATCTCTGGGCTAGCCATTGCCCTTCTCTTGGCGCAGGCCTCATACTGGACATCTTTTCTCCCATAGGCACCTGAGGCTGGTAACCCTCGGGAGATGACCTCGCCTCTCGTCAGGACATGAGCAGATGACTCACATGGGAAATCCTCTGTTCCCAAGGAACCAACATTTCACATCTTGGGCCTATCACCCCCTCTTCAAGTGTAAAACGGGACACAACCACTGCTCAACACACCAGTCACCCCACAGGGTCAACGTGGGGTCACATGGGTGATAACAGATCCTCTGGGAAAGCTACGAAGCCTCAGACCCACGGGAACCCTGGATTGTGCTCTGTCTTCCATGTCCATCATCCACCCTCATTTCCGTGTGAGATACCGCCATCCAGCACGCTCTGGGCCCTTGATTGGGATGCTTAGGTACACTACAAACGCAGCGCTCATTCCCCATGCCACATTGGCTCAGAAGTGGGACCAGAGGACAGGCTGGCCAGCAATCATGTCCAGCTTTGCTTACAGTATTGCTTCCTCTCAGTGAGAGTCGTGTCCTTTAGTCAGCCCATGCAAGCTTTAATTAAGTTCCCAGCACACTCCAAGACCCATCTTCCTAAGCCTTGCTTTGACTCATGTGGCCCCCTCCCCAGTGGCCATGGCCTGCTGCCGGTGTGCAACTGCGCCCCTGTTTTGAACCTGTTTTCTAAGATTGTGGATTCAGAGGCAAAGACGCTAAAACACTCAAAAGTAAAACACATGCCTTGCAGTCCTGCAAAGCTACCGCCTGGGCTAGCAGGCCTGCAGATGTTGCCACAGTGACAACCATTTGCATATCAAGACTGGGCTAGCAGGCCTGCAGGGCTGCCACAGAGACTGCCATTTGCCCACCAAGATGGGGACTCTGTAAGCAAAAGCTGTGAGCTCAAGGAGTGGGCATGCAGCTCTCAGCCTGGCCTCTGTCAAGACACCCAGCCAGTAGGTCAGACGTTAGTCAATAGAGATGCTAGAAGCCCAAAGACTTTGTCTGACACAGCGGAAGCCCGGAGCCACCTCCCTGATTTTTTTTTTTTTTTTTTTTTTTTTTTGAGGCTAACTGCTTGTCTCCAGAGAAGGTCAGTTGGGGAAAGGCTAATTACCTATGCAACTGCCATGTTGGCAGTTGGTTTGGAATGCTCTCAATTCTGAGCCAGTAAGGGGTCCAGCAGACTACTGGCCTTCCACGGTGGTCGGTACTGGAGGGCAGTGGGGATCTGGGCACCTCCCACCCCTGGATGTCCATAGGGCTTCATCCTGCACAAAGGCATTGTCAGTTCAGAGGGTGAAATAGCCAGGAGGTGACTCAGGATTTGTGCCATTCTGTGAGGCTAGGGCCTCTCTCCAGGAGGCCAACCATTTCCCTGTCGCCATCTTGAGGCAGGAGGATTTGGGAAGACCATGACAAGTCCTAGGTTTGCTATCCAGAGCATGACCCAGAGATCTCCAGACGGTGAGGGATCTCTGTTTTCATGGAACTAGCAAGTTTCTCTACCCTGCAGTCATGGCCCCCGGGATGTGGCCTGGGGAGACCCCCTTAGTCTAAATTGCTGTGTGCTCCGCCATAAGGTAGAAGTTGCAGCCCCTCATCTGCTGCATTTTCCGTCACACGACTCAGCTGGCTTTGCCAGCACCTGTAGAGACCACAACCTCTGCAGGGTTCCAGTAAGGCTCTACCCATCCTGGAGCTGCAACTGTGTGCCCTCTCTAGATGTCACCATCTAGATGTCACAACAGGTCCTGTTAATTCTTCCAGACACATAAGTGAAAGTTTTTTAGGTAATTCTTAAGAAATACCAGACAGTTTTTTTCTTTGAATTTTTTTTCCTGTTTATCTTCAAAATAATAAAACACCAGCAAGCAGGTCATGTTAACATTTCCACACTGAGGAAAAGGGAAATGAGACACCAAGGGGCTGAACACTGTTCCAGCTTCGACTGACGACCCCCAAGGGAGGGCGGTCACGCTTCTCAGTGTTTCACTGTTCGCCTCACATCAATAGAGACTTCTGAATTAGTTTCTCTAGATAAAGTGCGGCTCTCACCCCTCATCAAACAAGTTTCTTTTCGCAGCCGATGAAGGCTATTACAGAGAAACAAAACAGGTTGAGGTGCTGAGGGAAAGCAACAGCAAAGAGCCAGCCTCCAATGGGACGCATGTAGCACAGCCACACCTTCAGCTTAGGGAATGCCTCAGAAGAGGAGGAAGCCAAGACCTGCTTTGAGACAGCATCTTCTGGACCTGACAGAACTGCCTTATGAACTCCTAACACAGGACCACACCAGTCACATGACTGTGAAATGAGGACAAGTGCACAAGGTCCCATCCCTAGATGACAAGCTACAGTGGTCAGTAGCTGCCAAGAGAGGAAAACCCAGGTCTCTTCAGGGATGGGACCCTGGTAGTTACCCATCTAAGTCTAAGTACACATGGGAGCTCCAATTGGGCTCAGTAGGAGATAAATCAATTCTATTACTACTTCTATAGTTATATATGTACATATTTTACATATCTATACTTCTATAATCTATAATTATATATAAATATATAATATACATCGCTATAGATACATTCTATCTATGTGTCATATCTTAGGGTGTTACTGCTGTGAAGAGACACCATGACCAAAGGAACGCTTATAAGGACAACATTTAATTGGGGCTGGCTTACAGGTTCAGAGGTTCAGTCCATTATCAAGGCGGGAGCAGGGCAGCATCCAGGCAGGCATGGTACAGGAGGAGCTGAGAGTTCTACATCTTCATCTGAAGGCTGCTACAGAATACTGGCTTCCAGGCAGCTAGGATGAGGGTCTTAAAACCCTCACCCACAGTGACACACCTCCTCCAACAGGGCCACACATTCTAATAGTGCCATCCCTGGTCTGAGAATATATAAACCATCACATTCTCTCCATATAGAATATATATATATATATATATATATATACATTATACTTATAGAAGTCATGAATTTGAGCAGAGGTCTGGTGGAAGACATAGTAGTGGTGAGACGGAGGGATAGAAACAATGAAAATTCTCATGTATGAAAGTCTCAAAAATTATAATGAAGTAAAGTATTTCTATATATTCCATCTTTGGGGGGTACTTTAAACACATACTGTGGTGGTTTGAATGAGAATGGCCCCATAGGCGTATGTATTGAATGCTTAGTTCCTAGTTGGTGGAACTATTTTGGGAAGAATCAGGAGGTATGGCCTTCTTAGAGGAGACAGATCACTGGGATGGGTTTCAAACACCGACATCAGGCCCAGCCCCCCAACCCCCCTCTCTGCTTCTTGCTTGTGGATCAGTTGTAAGCTCTCAGCTAGTGTTCCAGCACCAGGTCTGTCTGCCTGCCCACCCCCAAGTCTTTTTATCTTTAAGCCACTGGACTCACCCTTGGAAACTTCACAGTTTTATGCAAGCCTCCGATTAAATGCTTTCTTCTTTAAGTTGCTTTGGTCAAGGCATCTCTTCACAGCAATAGAACAGTGACTAAGACACACACCAAAGTCTGCTGTCCTCAGCTATACTGCGGCCCAGTGGCTCCCTAGCAGCTGGAAATAAATATATTCAAGCAGACTCCTGCCAGCAAGGTCAGCTGCCCTCTTCATGTGTTTTCCTGATGCATATCATGGAAAAGATGACAATGGATTCATAGTGTGGGGTGATCCCTGATAAAACAAGCTATCTTCCCACTCAGAAGCATCGAGTCAAGTGACTAGCATTGAGCGGGGTCAAGTCTCAAATATCCCACCCACCTACCCAGCTCGGGAAGTCTGTAGGAATCAGGATAGTTGAGACAAATCACAAAAATGTTACACCCTGTGAAATAAAATTTATATAAAACCCATGTGGTGGTTTGCATATGCTTGGCCCAGGGAGTGGCACTATTAAAAGATGTGGCCTTGTTGAAGGAAGTGTGTCACTGTAGGGGTGGGCAATGAGACCCTCCTCCTAGACGCCTGTGAAACCATTTTCTCCTGTGTCTTTGGAACAAGATGTGGAACTCTGAGTTTCTCTAGCTCCATGCCTGCCTGGATGCTGCCATTCTTCCTGCCATAATGATAGTGGACTGAACCTCAGAACCTGTAAGCCAACCCCAATAAATGTCATTTATAGCGTTTGCTTTGGTCGTGGTGTCTCTTCACAGTAATGGAAAGCCTAAGACAACCCACATTCTGAAAATAGTTTTAGGCCAGAAGAGGGCACCCAATCTCTTGGAACTGGAGTTACAGATGGTTGGGAGCCACTGTGCCAATGCTGGACATTGAACCCCCAACCTTTGGAAGAGTGGCCAGTGCTTTTAGCTATTGAGCTCTCTCTCCAGCCCCAATATATATGGAAGTTTTACACACACTGTTGCTCCAAAAGGAAAGCCTGCGCCAAGTACCATCCATCATTCTCCATACCCATCTGCCAGTCCTAGAAATGCCTTCATTTCATAGGAGCACCGTCTTTTGTGTCTGGCTCACTGTATCAACAAAATGGTTTTGAGGGTCCTCCATCTTGAGAATGCACCCCAAGCAAACCTTTTTTCAGCAGTAATTCCATTATGGGGAGTTGGTGTTTCCTTCCAAGCCCTCAATGCACTATTTCTTTTCCAACTTATTTGTGGCTCCTTGGCTGCAATGGATATTCACACGGAAGCTTTCATGGGAACACTGTAAAAGTTCCTGACATAGACCTAGAGACGGGAGTCCTGTACAGGTGGTTATTCTGTAGCTGTCTGCTTTGTGCTTGTCCCAGGAGTGTATGGGGGCTCCAGTGACTCCACAGGTCACTGGCAACATTGTTTCTTTTGTTGTAGCTGTCCTAATGCATGTGAGTTTTCTGTGTAGCTTTGGCTGTCTTCTCTCATAACCAGTTGTTGTAAATGATTGTATCTTCAGATCGACATCAGTGCACCTTCTTTGTAGAACATCTGCAATTTTTTATTGTAAAATGTTCCTTGGTGGTATTTTTACCATCGATAACATTCCTCATATGTTTAAGATATTGGCGCTTATGAGATAGCACTTCCTTACATTTTTTGGGGTACACAGTTTCTTTTAATGCTCCCCTGTCTCCCTGCCTTATTAGTGAAATTTATATAGTGTGTGGAGAGGCCTGAGACGGTTAATACCAATCCTTTGACAGCTTGACAGACTCTGCAATCACCTAGAATACACAGTCGGGGCGTGCCTGTGAGTCAGGGCGAGAGGGTTTATGAATGGATTAACTTGAGATGGGAAGATCCTCCTTAACTGTGGGTGGCATCAGTGATGGCCTGGGGTCTTGACTGATGAAAAAGGACAGGTAAGCTGAGGTGCAGCATTCATACCTGTGTTTCTCAACTAAAGACCCAACATGAGCAGCTACCTCAAGCTCCTGTCACCATACCTCTGTGCCACAGTCTGCCACCCACCATCCAAGCCAAAGGAAACCCTACCTTAGCTCTCTCTCTCTCTCTCTCTCTCTCTCTCTCTCTCTCTCTCTCTCTCTCTGTGTGTGTGTGTGTGTGATTTTGTCAAGGAGAAGAGTCAATAACACAAGGTCCACCATTCTTTCTATGCTTGTTAAAAGGCTGTCCTTTTCCCATCTGGTGGCTTTGTCACCCCCATTAAAAATCAACTGACCACCAGTTTGAGCCTCTACCCTGTCATCTGAGCACCATGGCTTTACAGTGGGCTCTGTCTGCTTTGCTGCTACACAGTGCTGAGACTCTGAGAGTGAGCTCTTTCCCAGCCTTTGCACTGACTGTGAGTCCTCCACCCTTGTCATTCTTCAGGAACTTCTCTATATTTAGTCCTCTGTGTTTCCATATGAGTTTTTTAAACCAGCATTTCAGTGTCTGCACTGAGGTAGCTCAGATTTTCATAGGAATTTGTTTGAAATAAAATAGGACATCACAACATCTTTACAGGGAAGTTCAAATTTGTAATGTGACTTTCCTTTTTTCTGTGTTAAACCTAACCGATATGCAGAAACACGCACATATTTAATGTATGCATACTGGTTAGTTTGTCCCAATATCCCGTAGCCATCAACATCATTGTGTTTTGGTTTGGTTTTGTGTTCAGTAACAACCCTTCCATGAAGTCTACCCTCTCTGTAAAGACAGGGTGGCAGGACATCTCATCTGCAGAAGTGTTCATGGCACTTGACTGAAACCGTGGCCACTGAAGAACAGCTCTGTAGTTTCTCTCTCCCCCAGACTCTGCAACGTTACCCTTTTCAAGGATGCTAAGTATCCTGAGTGTTATAGATGCTGAGTGGACGGGCTTATTTGACTTAGCATAATGTATGCATTCTGGCACGAACAGTGGATTTCCTTCTTTACTAAGGTGGAATAGTATTCCATGGTACATATATACTCCATGGTACATATATATACTCCGTGTTACATATATACCGTTTGCTCAGCTCCATCTGTGATGGATAGCTAAGGTGCTTCTAGCTAAGGCCTGGTGCAAGCTAGTCAAGTGTAGTACCTTAAAGCCACTCCCTCAGCCCAGCACTCACATTTAGGCAGGCATTTCATTGAGTCTGTAGATCCCTGAGGAGGTCTTCCCTTCCACAGTATACATAAAAAGGACTCACCAGCTCACCCCTTAATGGTTCTAGCCCCTCTTACTAGCCCCACATAGAGAGGGAAGTCTGACCTTTCCGGAACCATTGAAGATGCACACTACAGCATCGCTTCCGATTGCCTGCATTACCCTAGTGGCAGCCAGCAGGAACTGTGTGTGCGCAGAGCTCAGGACAGTGGCAGTGCCAGCTCCCTTTTGGAAAAACTTTTCAGACAGCTGGTCTCTGGGTGGCTTCCAGCAGGCAGAACTCCTAGGTGCTGCAGATAAGACCTTCAAGGGGTGGATTTCCAGGGCCTTGCCCAGTGCAATGGTTAGAAATGCCCAGGCTGGGTGGTGAGGATGTACCGTCAGTTCACTTAGTACATTTTTTGAGCACATCTACTAGGGCATTCCCAGTAAGTCCAGGCACTGTGCCAGGCCCTGGAGATGCAGACACAAAGGGGCCATACTAAGCACATGGCAGTCCAGACTCCGAACAAATACTTTCTGTTCTAAAAATGTGAGGCGCATAGTCCATTACTTGAAATCCCCAGACAGGAGAAAAGATGAAAAGATGAACATGCTGAGGGGACCTGTGGGTCATGCTAAAGAGCTCATCTCTAACAGTGACAGGAGCCTCTGGGGGATCTGCAGACCAAGACACTATATCAAAGGGTGAGAAGAGAAAAAAGGAAGAAGGAGGAGGAGGAGGAGGAAGAGGAGGAGGAGGAGAGAAGGAGAGAAAGGGAGGAGAGAAGGAGAGAAGGAGGGGGGGAGGAGGAGAGAGAGAGAGAGAATCACTGAGAATTTAGCTTATCAGATATGAAGTGTCTATTTAGCCAGGCACAGCAGCACACATCTTTAATTCTGGCAGTGGCAGAGAGGCAGAGAGGCAGAGAGGCAGAGAGGCAGAGAGGCACAGAGGCACAGAGGCAGAAAGGCACAGAGGCAGAGGCACAGAGGCAGCTAGATCTCTTAGTTGAAGGCCAGTGAATTTGTCAACATCTTTATACTTGGAGGGTATTATTTTTCAACTGTAGACTCAGTTAGCAGGGCTCTTGTCCTTAATTCCCTACAGAGTGGATGCTTTTTCTTTGCATGCTGGTCCAGTGGGCTTCTGTTTTAGTTTGCTACTCTCTTGGTGTGATAATCACCAAGACACACAGTGGGCCGACTTTCCATCAACTAGCAATTAAGAGACTGACCTGCCGGGGCATGGTGACGCACGCCTTTAATCCCCACACTCAGGAGACAGAGGCAGGCTCTGGGAACTGGGAACTATATGCTGTGAGTTTGAGGCCAGCCTGGTCTACAGAGTGAGTTCCAAGGACAGTAAGGGCCACACAGAGAAATCCTGTCTCAGAAAACCAAAAAGAAAAAAGGAAGGAAGGAAGAGAGAAAGAAATGAAGGAAGGAAGAAAGAAAGAAAGAAAGAGAGAGAGAGAGAGAGAGAGAGAGAGAGAGAGAGATACAGTCATGGACCAGTCTTCAGGTGACATTTCCTCTTTCCAGGTGATTGTAGATTTGTGTCAAATTGACAACTGAGGCAAAGTAGATCCAAGACTTCCAGAAGAATGTTCAAGAGTTTCCAAAGCAGCCCAACTTGACCCCACTGGCCACTAAGTGCCTACAAATGAGAGGCACCTAGTAAACTGTGCTTTATCTCGCTGGCTACAGCACGCTCCAGGTGGAAGACTGGGTGTGCTCTGGCACCACCCACTGGCCATTCTTGGATTGCAGGCTCTTAAACAAAGGAGTTTTCTTTCTCTTCTGATCATGCATTTTGGGCTGAAAGCGATTACATGATTTGTTATGGATTATTCCAGGCGATAACTGGAGAATCATTAATCCTCTTTGTGTCTTTGGCATCTCTGTTAGCTTTCCAACACTATGACAAAATACTTGAGATCAAGTTGAAGGAGGAAGCCGTGGCTCAAGATGTGAGAGAACTGTTTCAGTGTTTACACTAAGATAGGAGCAGAGATGCTCATCTTCCACAGCAGCTGGGAATTAGGGAGGGGCAAGCGAGGGCAAAGGACTGGGGACAAAACATCGCTTCCAAGGATGCAATCCCAGGGACTCACTTACTCCAACTAGGCCCACTTCCTAATTTCTAATAACTTGAATGGGTTTATCATTGTTTGGGGTGGAGACACTAGGGACCAAGTACTTGAACTGTTTAGAAGAAGTTAGTCACGCTCTCTCAGCTATCCACTCCCCAGCCAGCCACACCCCCTCAACCTGCCCCGCCTCCACAGTCAGCCATACCCCCGCCGATGATCTTGCCTCTGCAGTCAGCCACACCTCCACAACCTGCTCCGTCTCTGCAGTCAGCCACGCCTCACAGTCAGCCTCGCCTCCACAGCCAGCCACGCCTCTGCAACCGGCCACGCCTCTGCAGTCAGCCAGGCCTCTGCAGTCAGCCACACCTCCACAACCTGCCCCGCCTCTGCAGTCAGCCACGCCTCACAGTCAGCCACGCCCTCACAGCAGCCACGCCTCCTGCAGTCAGCCACGCCTCTGCAGCTGGTCACGCCTCTGCAGTCAGCCACACCTCCACAACCTGCCCCGCCTCTGCGGTCAGCCACGCCTCACAGTCAGCACAGCCACGCCTCTGCAGTCAGCCACGCCTCACAGTCAGCCGTGCCTTCACAGGCAGCCACGCCTCCGCAACCGGCCACGCCTCTGCAGTCTGCCACGCCCTAGCAGTCTTCTGATTACTCTCCTGGAGGTTCTCACAGAGATGCACTCAGCTCTTTGCCAGATGCCTTTCAGCTGTTGTTTCACTGGGTAGTTCTCTGAACCTACATTGTTATTGACCCACTTTACAGATAGAGCATCGAACTCTGAGGGAAATGAGAGATCGTCTAAACTTAGAGGATCTTTCTTCTCGCTAACCTCACTGTAAGGAAGCCCTCCCTGAACAAGAAAGACCTCCTTGTGGGTCTTTTGAGTAAGCAGTCTGGTGCTCTAAACTACCTTTGAGTTTCTGGTCTTGGGCCTTGTGGACACTTCTTAAGGGCCTCGCTCCCACTTCTGCCCATCAAAAATTAACTGTTTTTGCTGGACTCTGGGGCATCCTAGTTAGACAGAGGGACACGGGGGATTGGGGGAAGGGGGATAGATGGGATGGTAGACTGTCAAGACCTACAGTTCCCAGCCTCATGTTCTCCACAGTGGGGCCCTATGCCCTTGACCACATCAGAGGAAGATGAAGACTGCAGATCATTCTGGAATGATGCCTCAGTCAGAGAACTAAACCACATGCTTGGAATCTACAGCTCACCACAGGGACAGGACTCACCACATGAAGTGGGGGAGGGGGTCATCGGCCTGGTTGTGAGTGGGACTTAGGACAAGGTCTATAGTTGGCCTTGGGGCAGAGAACAGGGTCACTTCTGGGCCTTCCCTCTGTCTCCTACATTACCACAACAAGAAGAAGCATTCAAGTAGCAGCATCTTCCCTTCCTACCTTGACTATGTAGACTCTCTGGACTACAACTCCCAAGCCACTCTGCTCCAAGGCAGCCATGCTCAGCAAGTGAGTTCATCTGGCCCAGGTTGCCCATCCACACATTCTGTTCAGTCATCCTCTGCTAACACAACCATTCACCTGTTCACCTGTCGATGTCTCTAGCCAGCTGACCAGCGAGTCAGCCGTCCTCTATTCTTGGATCCACGCATCCTTCTATCCATGTATGCACACACACGTACAATCATCTACCTGCCTTTACATCCACCCATTCATTCTCTCATTCAGCTACCCATTTTCTACTCATCTGTTATGTGACATTTTTCATCCAGATGTAACAGTATGTCATCTTCAGGCAAAGACTAGCTTGGCCTGATAGCGTGGCTGCTAATGACCAAAGCATTATATATAATGGCTGTTCACTATATTGTAGAAGTTCCACCTCATGTGTACCTCACAACTCACACCTATTGTAAAAGTAATAGAGCTATTGACATTTCCTGGTGGATGGGGGCGGGTGAGTCCCTCACTTGGATTCAAGCTGTTATCCCTCCCCAGCCTCCCTTGCAGCTGCTCAAGTAATCTTGGGAGATATTAGTTTAGGCAGAAAATGAAAGGTTAGCTGTGAAGGACATCGAGATACGGCTCCTGTGAGGTCATTATCCATGAGAGTGTGGGACTTTGTTTGATGCTGTTGTCGGGGAAGGGACACCAGTTCTCTGAGTAACCTCTGACCTGTGTAAGAAAATGTGGGTCTCCCCCTCTCATGGATCATTGGTGGATAAAGTCTACAAGGGCATTGGGAGCGGAGATGATGAACAGGGGGTCAGAAGCCCTGTGTGTGGTGAATGACCACAGCGGGACCAGCTACCAGGAGACAGCTCAACTTTAAGTTGATTCAACGGGGGCTGAGGGTAAGAACATCCAGGATGGGCAAAAGTCATTGGCTGGGGGCTTAGGACAGCAAAACGCCTATTAGCATGAGGAAGCATTTTAGGAATCTCAGCTGCTAGCTGAACAGGTTTTATTAGGAGAAAGGAAATTGATCTTGTAATCTAATTGGGGCTACATGACATTTTTTCAAGTAAAGGTGTATGTGGGGCGGGGGAGTTTAGAATTGCCCAGACAAGGTCAGACAGAGGAGAAGTCCCACTAATGAACTAATGAAGGGAGTCCCCCAATACACACCAAGCCCCAAAAGGCAATCCAATCAGTGGTAGACTTCGACCTTAATCACAGAGTTTTCCCACAAGGAAGCTCATGAGTTTGCTGTGCTGGGCCTTGGTGTGTCATTTGTGCCTGGTCTGGGGTGAATAGGCTTTTGTTCTCCACTCCCCTAGAAAATGTTAACAGATTGGCCCAAGCCGGGCCACAACAGAACCCATGGTGAGTGGTAGAGAAGGCACACAGTGAAGGCTGGGCCGAGCCCCAAGTGCCATAGGAAATACCAACATGGTGGTTCTTCCCTGTGATGGTGTGGTGGTGTGGTGGTGTGGTGAGTGGTGTGGTGTGGTGGTGTGGTGGGCAGTATGGTGGTATGATGGTGTAGCTTCCCCTTGTTGCTATGGTGGTGGTGGCATGGCTAGTAAGACATATGACTGCTGCTGAGCTATCTGGAGACGGAGTGTCCGTGGGGGAGCATACCAGCATCCATCATGCTTTCATGATGTGATATGTGAGTTCTGCCATGCGCATGTGAGGACACTCTGGAAATGGCTGGAAGACTCGAAATTGCATTTCCTGAGTAGCACAGAGTGGGGGAGGTTGCCCTCAAGCCGTCGCTTCAGCTGTGTCTGTTGCCTTGTATAAGAAGACATGCAGCCTAGGCTGAGAGGGTCGCCTAGGAGAAGTTTGCTTCTGTAGGGAGGAATTACAAGGGAAAAATGGGTGCCATGGCCATGCTCCACCTTGGCCTGGGCTTGGAGGGTAAATGGAAGAGGTGTAATCCTGGATCATTTGCTGGAGGTCTGAAAGCACAGGCTAGGTCAGTGCTACAGAGCCAAAGACGTGGACGGCATGAGGGGAGCCAGGTAGTGAGAGGACAGTGGGTCAGAGCCTTGGCACGGCCAGAGGGCGCAGCGTGTTCAGACCCTGAAATAGCTCACTGCACGCTTTTTGGCTTTTGTGGTTGGAAATGGGAAACCTGGGGAGAAAAGGATATCCCTGCCTTTGTGAGTTGTTTTTCTTGTACTGATTTTAGCCTTGTTTATTTTTGTTTTCATTGAGACAGTCTTTCACCAGGTAGCTCTGGGGGTCCCGGAATTCACTAAGTAGACCATGCTGGCCTTGAACCCACGGAGATCCAATTAACTCTGCCTCCCGAGTGCTGGGATTAAGCCCAGCTTTACTTTGTGTTTCCACATCAGGACTACACTGCGTCGTGGAGAGTTTCTCCCCTGCTCTGTCTGCTCAGGGTTCTAAATGCCTCTTGCGTTTGGACGCCTACTCCATTCTCTGGGTTCAGGGCATTTTCTGTTATTTCATTGAATAGTCTGTCTATTTCTCTTGATTTTTACCTCTACTCTTTCTACACCTGAATCCTCAGGTTTGGCCTCTTGAACGTATCCCAACCCTCTTGGAAATATTGTTCACACACTCCTTAATTTCTCCCTTTATTTCTGTCTTCTGCTTACTGCCTTCATGTTGTTCTTCACCCACGGGATCCATTCTTCTGCACAGACCTATCGCCTGATATGCTTTCCGAGGTAGATTTCATTCGAGTGGCAGTTTTTCATTTCAACTATCCCTGGGTGGTTCTTCTTCAATATTTCAATCTCCTGGCTGAATTTTTCCTCAATATTTCTACTTTCTATTCAATGCTCCACTCACTTTGGCGACGGCTTTATCGAGGTCTTGAATAGAGTTTTTTGTTTTGTGCATCTGTTTGCTCGGATCTTCTACAAGATCATTAACTTATTTAAACACCAAGACTCCAAATGAACACCCACCCGCTGTCACACATCCATCTGCCAACACAGCTGTCCGTTCTCCTCCCTCACATTCCGGCTGTCTCTGTGATTCTGGCCCAGGGCAGGGCAGCTGGCTGGGAAGTCATTCTCCTTCCGGTGGTTATGTCCTGTTCTTTGCTGTGCATCTGGGGAGTGAATTCTCCTTTTGGTTTTGACTTCCCCGTCTTTTGAGTCCATCCGGATGTTCTGCTTTCCTGACCCTGCCTAATGGGATAACTACATGGAGTTCTGCAATAAGGTCTGGTGGAGGGAGCTGGCTTCCACAGAGCCCCTGAGAATATCCCAAGAATATTCCAACTTGGTCAAGAATCGAGCTGCACACTAAACACCTAGAAGACAAGACGAAGTCAGAACCCTGGCCATGGTTTGGATTATGGGATGCCACTGGGGACACTGGGGGAAGGTCAGAACCACAGGCCAATGTGGCTTCTGGAACCAGTAGAGTATAACTCTCAGTTCCACAGTATCACGATACCTCAGAAGTCAAGACGGCAGTTCCACACCGATCTCTGGGATCTCTGGGATCTCTGGACCCAGAGCTTTGGTCTCTCGGGGCACTCTAAGCCCATTGAAGCTGGAGCAACATCCCTGCCCTGACTGCTGGAGCTGCTGATACCCGGGGCCTGGTCATTTGAGATGGGAAGACCTGTCTTAACTCTGGGCCACCCCTGCCGGTGGCAGCCCACAAGGAAGGAAGCTTTTGCTTTTTGCCTGCTTGCCTTCCCTGACGCTGGCGAGCTGTCACATTAGAACTTTCTTCTCTGGGATTCCAACAGAGTCTTACAGGCGGCTCTCTAGGACCTCCTGGGACTCCAGCGCCAGACTTGCCGGAACTGCTGAGACATCCAGTGTTGTGGAATGAACAACTATGGGGTCCTTGGCCTCTCCATCAAGAGACAGCTGTTATTGGACTACTCTCTGCGTCCTGTTCATACACACACACACACACACACACACACACACACACACACACAGGGAGGGGGTGTTGGAGGGAGAGAGAGTTTATTTTGAAGAAAGAATGTCTGTCTTGGGAGTGGTGGCACGCTGCACATCCCTTTGGGGGTGTGAGCACATGTGGTTCAATGGATACATGTATGGTGATGAAGACACTCTGTACATACGTGGCCCTGTGTAAATTTGAACATGTATCCCCCTTTTGTGGAGGTAAATCTGACGAAGGGCTACCTCCTCCAGAAATGTAGGATGTTCAAGTCGCCCTGCTCACCGTCCTGCATTATATAGAGTAAAACAGGGCCGAGGTCCTGTGGGCAAATTCTGGGCAGGAATTTTCTGGTTTGACTCTGCAGCATCCCCCATGGGCTCACATGTTCAAGTCTTAGTCCTCGCCTGGCGTTCTGTTTGAGAAGGCTGTGGGAACTTTAAGAGGCAGAGCAGCCTGGCTGAAAGAAGACCGGCTGAGACACGAACAGCCTGTTCACTCTCTGCGTCCTGTTCACTTCCTGTTCACTTCCCGTGCACTTCCTGTTCACTCTCCACTTCCTGAGTATTGATGTTCTCTTTCCCCCACGTGGGTCACAGGGATGGAGCTCCACCCATTGGGCCATCTTGCCTGTCCAGTTACGTTTAGGTAGATTGACGCCTTCATACACTAGCTTAGCCACCTCTCTCACTGGATAAAATACAGCAACCTAATGAAGCTACTTAAGGGAGAAATGCTTACTACAGTTCCTGATGGATGCCGCCTATCATGGTGGAAAAGACATGGCAGCTGTCCGGAAGGAGCAGAAAGCCGTCTGTCTGGTCATGTAGCACCTATAAGCTAATGGCGGCAGCACCCCACCGTCTGAACCCTGGTCCATCCCGGTTTCTGGAAGCAGCTTGTCATCCATCTTAATCTGTGTCGTCTTTCCCAGCCTCCGTCTCCGCCGTCTCTCCACATGCACACCTCGCCGACCTCGCTGGGCACCTGCCATCTTACGCAGAAGCTCTTCCAGGACCTTCTCCGTGACCCAGGGAGTGGCGTCTTGTTTCCGTCTCCTCGCGTCTCATTCACCATTGGCTTCCTGCAACGGTCGCTACCCTTCCATAAATATTGCTAACAGCACATCATCTCCCTACAATTAGGTCATGGCGCTGTCTCTGTGGAATCAAGGAGCCTCAGGCACTGTGCACTACAGGGAGCGGAGGAAGTCCTGAGCCAGTGAAGTCCTTTGCAGTGTGTGCGGACGTGGGCACAGCCATGTGGAGGATGCTCGGGGCAAAGCCGTTACCCATAAGGCCCAGGCTCCAGAGAAGCGGCAAAGCCTTCATCCCTAGCCTGAGGGTTTGTGGGCGACTGATCACATCTACAGTGTTTGCTTCTTTCTCCTGGATGTTTGCAGTTTGCCGCTGTCCACCTCCAGTAACCCCTCCCTCTGTAAACGCACTGAGGTTCCAGGCTGTGGCGATGGCATTAGAAACTCCTACCTGATCCCAGCTTCACTGTACGCATGTCTGTCCTCTCTCTATTCCTTAGTTCTGGGGAACCGCAGCACACCGCATGCAGCAGTGCATGGTGGTACTCACCTGTAATCGAGGCATTTTGAGCTGGAGGCAGGAGGGCCAAGAGCAGGAGGCCAGCCTTGGCTCTGTTAGAGTCTGAGGTCATCCTGAGTGTCTCAGCCACTGCTCCAGTGCTGGGAAGGGACACCATGCCCACGGCAACTCCTATCCTTACAAAAGCATTTAACCGAAGGCTGGCTTACAGTTTCAGGGGTTCAGTCCACCGTCACGGCAGGGAGCCTGGCAGCACGCATGGCGCTGGAGCAGTAGCTGAGAGCTACAGCATGATCCACAAGACGAGAGAGCCTGGGCCTGGCGTGGGCCGTGAGGTTCCATCCCCAGCGACACGCTTCCTCCAACGACGCCACACCAGTCCTTCTAATTCCTTCCAAGAGTTCCACTGCCCAGAAACTAAGCATTTAAATATACGAGCCTAAGGTGATCCTTCTCTTCAAACCACCACGCTGGGCTCTGGAAGACCTTGTCTCAGAAGGAAAGGCAAAATCGGCCTTTTGGGTAGCTTCTCTTGGAGCCCAGTTTTCTTTTACCCTGTACTAAAACACCAGCTTTGTGCTGGGGCTGATGCATGGGTTTAGTTTTGTTTTAAGGAGCTGGAATCCTGTCACTAACAAGCTAGATAATAAACCCAGTTTCTGTTCCTTAGCGCAAGGGGGGCAGAGGGACAATCCCAGCGCTTGACAGGTCCTTAGAGGAGGTAAGTCAGCAAAGGAGGAGCGAGTCAGGCACAGGGTCAGGAGAATCTTGCAGCCTGACTGACTGGCAGTCAGGGTGTTTTCTTACTTATACAGAACTCAGTAGGCAGGATAGATCCATGTTGTTCCAAAACATAGACCGTATTCTTTCTGTCCCCAGACGCATGCTAACTTCCCCTTGAACATCTGAGCTCCTAAGTTTAGTCATTGATGAACCATACAGAACAGCATTGTCTTTCACAATCGACCTCCCCTATCAATCCCGTAACCCAGCCTTTAAGGATCCGGAGCCATTTTGCCAAAGTATGGCAGCCCGTTCTCAGGCTGGTAGCCCTTGTGGTCTCAAGGGCACCA